>NW_006400097.1:997006-1024043 GCF_000299155.1 Elephantulus edwardii | reverse complement strand
CACTTCTCCAGTTACTGTGTCATCCATCTCATTTGGAGTCTTTCTCTCCTGTTCTGTCCCTCCACTCATTCAAGCATTAATTCCTTCTTCAGAGACTGGTACCTCTTGGCAACCTTCCCAAAGCATGTGAGAAGGAACAACAAGATCCTCATTTCTAGGGAGCAACTTGGTTTGAACCTTTCCAGGACAAATCTACATTTTCCCTTGGCTATCAATGGTATGTTCAATACTCTTCTCCAGAACCACAACTCAAAGGCATCGAGTTTTCTTCTGTCATCCCTAGTTATGGTCTAGCTTTCAGATGCATAGCAAGTAATTGCCAAGACCATGACCTGCATCAGGAGCACCTTAGTATCCAGGCTGACATTATTGCTCTTCAGCATACTGAAGAGATCCCTGAGAGCAGCAGATTAACCCAATGCAAATCATCTTTTGATTTCATGATTGTTGGCACAAAAATTGCTGATTTTGGATCTGAGCAATCTCAAATTGTTGACAATCTTTTTTTTTTATTTAATTATGTCATATTGGTTTGTTTACAAAGTTCATATACATTGTTTTTCCACACTGGATCTTTCCCATTTCCTTTACTCATCCTTCCCTTTACCTATCAAATTGTGTGACCCTATGCATACCTCCTTGTCCATCCTCACTACTCTATCCTTACCTTCTCCCTTTTGATCCTCATAGACGTTTTACTACTTATCTTTCTATTTCTACAATACTGGTCTTATATGGTGTTTGTCTTTAATTCACTTAGTACAATGCACTCCAGTCCATTGAAGTTACGCCACTATCTTTTTAAAATCATTTCGCCTGCATGCTGCCTAGTATTACACCTTGTGATTGTAACACAGTTTCTCAATTCGCTCAATTGTGGTTGGACATTTGGGCTGTGTCCATATTCTTGGAATGGTGAATAATGCTGTTATGAACATTAGTGTACAAATCTCCCTTTATGTCTCATTTCTTATCTTCTGAGGGTATATTACAAATAGTGGAAAAACTAGGTCATATGAAATTTCTATGTATAGTTTTTGAGGAAATGCCAAACTGTCTTCCACAGTGGTTGGACGATTTTACAGTCCCATTAACAATGTATAAGAGTTCCTATCTTTCCACAACCTCTCCAACACTTATTACTTGCTGTCTTGTTAAACTTTGCCACTGCTACCAGGGTGAGATGATATCTCATTATGATTTTGATTTACATTTTAATAACTGATTTACAAAATGTTAATTACATCATCATTTTTATTTACATCTCTCTTATTGCCAGTGACTTAAAAGTAAGAAGGAAGTGTGTAAGGATTGAATTCTTTCTCTATACCTATTTAACCTGTATCCTGAGCAAATTATTTGGGAAACTGGATGCCATATAGATGTATTAGGATTGGAAGGAGACTCATCAATAATGTGTGTTTAGAAGTTGAAGAGAAGATTTCAAAGGGCAGCTTGGGAAAACAAAGAAAAATATTATAATGAAATGTGCAAAGAGCTAGAGTCAGAAAGCCAAAAAGCCAAACTCACTCAGCATTTCTTAAGCTGTAAGAATTAAAAAATAAATTGAAGCCACAAGTTGCAATACTTAAGAATGCTGGATGATTTTGACAGAATATTAAATGATTCAAGAAGCATTAAAAGAAGGTGAAAGTAGTATACAGAGTCACTTTACCAAAAGGAATCGACTGACACAGAATAATTTCATGAAACAACATATGGGCAAGAGCCTTAGGTGATGAAGGAAGAAGGTCAAGCTGCTCTGAAAGAATTGGCAAAAAACAAGGCTCCAGGAATTGATTGCATGCCAATTGACATATTTTAACAAAAGGACAGTGCCCTGGATGCACTCACTGAGTTGTGCAAAATAAAATCTGCAGAATAACCACCTGGCCAACTGACTGGAAGAGATCAATATTTGTTCCCATTCCAAAGAAAGGCGACCTGACAGAGTGTGGAAATTATAAAAAAAATCAATATCATATGCAAGCAAGATTCTGCTTTAAATTATCCAAAAATGCCTGAAGTAGTACCTCAACAGAGAACAGCCAGATGTGCAGACTGGGTTTAGAATAGGCTGTGGTACAAGGGATATTATAGCTAATGTTAGATGGATCTTGACTTAAAGCAGACAATACCAGAGGAATGTCTATCTGTGTTTCAATAACTATGCAAAAGTGTTTGGCTGTGTGGATTACAACAAACCATGGCTGACTCTGAGAAGAATGGGAATCCCAGAGCATTTGATTGTGCTTATGCGAAACCTATACTTGAACCAGGAGGCAGGCAGTTGTCAGAACAGAGTAAGGAGACATTGCTTGGTTCAAAATTAGAAAGGGTGCATGCCAGGAGTGTATTCTGTCTCTATACCTGTTCAACCTATATGCAGAACAGATTATCCGAGAGACTGGGTTGTATGATGAGGAATGTGATATCAGGATTGGAGGAAGATTCAACAACCTGCGTTTTTGACACAACCCTTCTTGCTGAAACTGAGGAGGACCTGAACTGCAGCCTTGAATATACATTGAAGCTCAACAACAAGAAAACAAAGATTCTCACCACTGGGCCAATTGGCAGCATTATTATGGATGATGAAGAGATTAAGATAGTTAACAGCTTTAGTTTACTTGACTCCATAATTAAAACCCTTGTTACCAGAAACTAGGAAATCAAAATAAAGTCTGCTATCAGGAACCTCTCCAGAGTAAGAGCAACAACATCAGTCTAGAGACTAAGATGTGCCTGATCAAGGGCATAACCTTTGCCAGTGCTTGCCATGCATTAGAAAGCTGGACAATGACTAGGGATGATAGACAAAGACTTGGTGCCTTTGGGCTATGATGCTGGAGAAGGGTATTGAATATACATGGATTGCCAGGAGAACAAATAGGTTCATCCTGGAGAGGATGGAGCCACATTATTCCATGGAGTCAAGGATTTTGAGGCTTCATGTGCCATACTTTGGGCATGTTGCAAGAAGGGACCAGTCCTTAGACTGGTACATTATTCTTGGAAGGGTGAAAGGATGGACAAAGAGAGGGAGACCATTGATGAGGTGGCACAAACAGAGACTTGTACATTAGTGTTCTTAGCAACATTATTCACCATTGCAAGAACATGGATACATTCCAAATGCCCAACCACAACACAATGGATTGAAAAATTATGGTACATCCATACAATGGAATACTACGCAGCACCCAGGAGCAATATTTTGTAAATTATTGCCTATCTTGGGAAGTAGTGGAAAGCATTATGTTCAGTGAAATAACTCAGTCTCATAAAAGCAAATACTGTATAGGTCAATTATTGTATGAGGATCCAAAGAGGGGGTTGGAGGAGGCTTAAATGTAGAGTTGCACAATTTAATGGGTAGAGGGAGGGATTAGTAAAGAAAAGGAGAAAGGTCTGGTCTGAAAAACAATGTATATGAACTTTAAGAACTTTGTATGTAAACCAGTAAACAATATTTTTTTAAAAAATATATATAGAGTCATAATAAAAGCACAACAAATATCAAGCAACAGTTATGAGGACTAAATTTTGGAAAAGCACATCATGCTTCAAATGGTGGAAGGTCTTCGAAAGAGAAAGCACCCTTGATGAAATGGATTGTCAAAGGCTGGAGCAATGGACTCCTGTATATTAAAGATAATGATGAGGACACAGGATAGGATAGGGTGCACATCCATTTTTCACAATATTTCTGAGTCATTGTCAACTCACTGTTGCCTAACAAAAAACAATAGTACACTTTTTATTATATGGATGGATAGGTTTTATGATTTCAGAAAGTGTGTCCTGATTATTTATTGTAGTTTATTAGTAAAATATTTCTACTATGAAACTAGAGCTCTATTTTGCTTGTTGATGAGTTACAAAGTGTTATCGATATTATTTTTGCAATTTTTTAACTTAGTTATTTTCCTGGCTTATATATCTAAGGGTTTCATTAATACAATATTTCAAAGAGAATTATTATTTAAAATACACGTACCCTGTATAAAATAATTTTTCAAATAAGAAATATAATTTATGATGCACTGTTATAGGCAATAGACAACAAAAACATGTTACATTCATTAAATCACTCTGATACATTAATAAGGAAATTAAAATTGTCCTATGTTTTGTGGTTTTTGTTTTTTTCAAATAAGACAGTAGAAATTTGTTCTATGAAGGCAATAGGACATGTTAATTTTCAGTACAATAGTCTACACTAATCACAAATACCGACTATTCATCCATTCATTTATGTAAAAAAACATAAACCATGTTTTCTGTTCCTGCCTCTCCTTTTTTCTCGGGTTGATAACAAACCAGAACATACTAGTGTCATAAATCTGCTCCTGTCTATACTAAGTGATGTTACATTCAATCTGATTGATTGATACTTACATACTGTGTTGATTGTGTTGATTTTTAAATATTATGAATATTATACTTGATTACATATTATTCTATATCAATCTTTAAGCACTCTCATTTCTTCATAAGCCTTCCTGTACTATGTCTATTTGTCTCAGTCTTCACATAAATATTCTGGGGGACATAATCCTTTCCCTTTATGAATACTAAAATGAATTTCAAACTCCTAAATCAAAGCTGTAGAAAATTTTCAAGAAATGCTTTCAACATTTCCTAAGGCAAAGTCCAAGTTCATCTACATGACATAAATTAGTTTTATCATCTGGTGCTATAGAATCAAATTACTGATGTTAAATCTTTGTGCTGATGTTTCTAAACGTTTGTTTTTGAGGAAAAGATTTAATGACTCTTGCTTTAAGTTTCTGCTGAAGGAATGGTTATTATAAAATGACAATTGCATAGTTGTAATTGGTGTAAATTTAATTATTATGTGAACAAAAATGTGGTGTCAGGATTGGAGAAAAACTTATCAATAAAGTGTCTTATGCAAATAATAAAACTTTGCTTTATAAAAGAGAAGAGGTTTTGAAGTTCACACTGCAGAAAATAAAATACTATTGTCTTCAATATGAATTGCATGTCAATATCAACAAAACAAAAATCTTCATCATTAGACAAGTAGACAACATTGTGGTAGACAAAGAAAAGTTTGATGTTGTAAACTATTTCATTTTATTTGGATGCACTTTCAACACTCAGGGCAATAGCTATGAAGAAGTCCAAAGACAAATTGTAAGACTGAAGGTTTGCTTAGGAGAAAAAAAGATACATTTTCATGGCTTTTCAAAAAGGGCTGAAAAATAAAGATAACATCTTAAAAATAAAGATTTGCTTGACCACCTTTCAAATATTTCCTTTGCACCTAAAAGTTGGACAATGAAAAAGAATGCCAGAAAAAGAATCTATACCTTTGAATTGTGGTGTTGGAGAAGAGACCTAAATTTCCTATGGACTACAAAAAGAAGAAACAAGGCTGTCTTGGAGGAGGTACAAGAGTGTTTCTTACAGTCAAAGGTGGTGAAACTTCATCAGAAATACTTTGGGTATATTGTCGGGAGTCCAAGACGTCATTCTTGGAAAGATATAGGGTGAGAGAAAGGCCTTCAGAAAGATGTATTGACACAGTGATTGAAACAATGGGATTGAACATATCAGAGATTGTGAAGTTTAAGTAGGAGAGGATAAAGTTCAGATCTATTGTTCATAGGCTTTCTATATGTTGTAATATATTAGATGACATCTAATAACAAGTGTAAAATTAAAAGTATTTGGAAAAATTGGCACAATTAATGTTTCAATAAATATTAGTTACAACTACCATCATCAATTTGTATGGTAATTCCTTTGAATTGTTATGATATAGACTGCAAAAAGAGCTAACAACTCTGTCTTGGAAAAATACTATAGGAGTCATGAAGAACTCTTTTCATGCTGTCAAAAGTAAGCTCTATCGGCCTTTTTGGTAGTACATTTCAAGTTTTCAGAGGTTCAAAATCATTGATTCCATAAGAAAAATATAGGTAGTCTGCTTGCAGATAGATTTACCGAAGAAATCTGATGGAAGATCTCTATAAGATGCTATATAACCCCTCTAGTGTTGAAAGTATCCTGTAAATGATACTTTGCTAACTTAACTGTGCTGTTCTCTCTCTTCAAGTCTTCTCAATCAGTCAAATCTAACCAACTACAAAAATATTAACACTATCTCCAGGTCATCCAAGCAAGGAACTTCCTATGTAAAACCATATGTAAAACTTTCTGTCTTTGTCTCCCTGCAACTCTATTGTCATAGTATGTTGAAAGTTTTCTCCATCTCAATTATTACCAATGTTTGGGTTGATCTCTTTGGTGTTAGCCTAGAACATGGGTTTTGATTTTTTTTTCTCTCATTACATTTAGCCACCTCTGGTCACAAGCTACCTTAATTGCAGACATATGGTCTTGCAAATCAGCATCAGCTGTGGCATTTGAATAAATGAAAGAGTATTTCCCTCTCTTAGCAGCAAGATTTGAAGTGAGCAAGACATGAAGAGAGCAAGAACTGAGGTGAGCCAGGATTGCGGTGACAAGACCCTGATGAGACAGCCTGAAGGTAGAGATTCTGTGCCATTCCTGGGCAAAAACTGTGGCAAAATGCAACCTGAGGCTTCTTGCATTTGTGCTGGCCACAGTAAAAAATTTGACTGTTCTTGCAGTATGTTTGAAGGAGAAGCTGACTTATAATTGCTTTGAGGCAAAAAATGTTGAATGATTTGGATTTAACTGCTGAACTGAAACCAGAGCCTGGACTAACTGAGAAATTATGCCTTGGAACTTAGACCTGTATTGTGTAAATATTCTTTGTCTCTTCCACTCTCTAACTTCCTTCCTTAAGAAATCCAATTTTTGGCACCCATAACTGTCCAAAACTGAGTCAGCACTGGGAAAAAAAAGAACTCTTGCTATTGGTGGGACTCTACAGGCACCATGGGGCTGGACTAGAGACTATCTGCTTTCTAATCTGGGGCAGTGAAGGATTATGTCATTTTTACTCCCTCTGGCCCTCAGACACTCATGACCCTGTGCCCACATGTTATATTTTCTCTTCTTTAGACAATTTATTAGTGAGAGATTCTGTTTTAGTATACCTCTTGCCAATAGTCTTTTAAATAACTAGTACTTTGGTGTGTGTTACTGTGTAATCCTTGCAGATTTGGAAGAAACCATTTTATTTCACAATAATCTTGAGGTACTCATGTGCAAGTTTAAACTGAAGTTAATGAATATTAAAACAAATCCACAAGAAGCAAAATACAACCTTCAATCCATTCAATTGAATTAAGAAATTATTTTAAGAATAGATATGGAGCTCTGGTGGCCTAGTGGAAAGAAGCTTCATGAAGCATTGATAAAAAATGATTGAAAGCCAGAGAAGCTGTGAAATGAAATAAAAAAATATGATCTATGAAGAAAGAAAAAGGTCATTACATAGACAGTAGAGAAAGAAAAAGCCAATGTGGAAGTCAGAAAAAAATTAGAAAAATTGCATTAGAGCATCGAGAAGCCAAAAAAAGGAATAGATGCTGAAGTAAAAGGGCTGGACAGAAGATGTCAAAAGGTGACCAGAAAATAAAGAAAAGTATGATAAAAAATGTGCAAAGAGCTAGAGTTAGAAACTAAAAAGGGAAGAACGTCCTCAGCACTTCTCAGTCCGAAAGAACTGAAAAACAAATTCAAGCCTCGAGTCACAATACTAAAAGATGGTAGGAATAAAATATTGAATAATCCAAGAAACTTTAAGAGAAGAAGAAAGGAATGCACAGTGTCACTGGACTGAAAATAAATGATCAACACTAAAAATTTTAGAAAGCACCATATGAACAAGATCCAATGATAACAAAGAACAGTACATAGAACTACAAGAATCTCAAGCTGGATTTAGAAGCCATGATACCATGGATATTATTTTTTATATCATATGGGTCCTGGTTGAAAGCACAGAGTATCAGAAGAATGTCTATCTGTGTTTTATTAAATATGCTAAAGCGCGTGACTGTGCGGATCACAACAAACTAAGGCTAACATTGAGAACAATGGGAATCCCAGAACACTCTATTTTGTTCACGTGAAATCCATACCTAAATCAAGAAAATATTGTGTGAATGAGAGAGGAAACACTGTGATTTAAAATCAGGAATGGATTACATCAGAGTTGTATCCTATCTGCATATCTATTTAGATGCTGAACAAATAGTTTATGAAGCCAAAATCTATGAAGGAAAATGTCTCATCAGGATCAGAGCAAGACTAATCAACAACCTGGACTATGGAAATTATACAACCTTGCTTGCTGAAAGCTAGTGGGCCCTCAAATGCATGTTACAGAAAATCAAAGACGACAACCTTCAGTATAAAATGCATCTTTACATCAAGAAGACAAAGGTCTATATAACTGGTCCAGTTGGCAACAGCTGATAGAAGGAGAAAAGTTTGAGTCTGGTAATGATGTAGTTTTGCTTGAATCCATAATCAACATCCTGATACCAGCTGTCAGGCTGTAAGGAGAGATACTGCTTTGGGCAAGACCATTGTTGGGGATCTCTCTAACTAAAATTATGGAGAACAATAATGGCTTTTTAATCACTTGTTTTGTATCAAGCACTTGACAATGAATAAGGTGACAGGAGTAGTTGATGCCTTTGACTTGTAGTGTTGCAGAAGAGTATTTCATGAAGAATATTCCATGAAACACGAAAAAAAATAAAGAATAGGTGTATCTTGGGGGAAATGTGCAGCCTTGGTGCTCTTTGGAGGCAAGGATGGAAGTACTTCATCTCTCATATTTGTTAGGAGACGGTGTTCCTTGGAAAAGTATATCATACTTGGGAGGATAGAGGGTCAACAAAAGAAAGGAAGACCCTCATCAAGATGTATTGACAAGATAAAGATGGTGAGGATGGCACAGGATAATACAGGATTCAGATATGTTATTTATAGGGTTGCTATGTGTCATATTTTGTTTTATGGCATCTAACAACAATAATAATAAAATAGAGAAATAGGGACAATGAATCAAGGAATGAAAAAAGACAAACTGTAGTACTGATGTTATTAATAAAGCTTTAACTAAATTAAAGTGTTTTAAAGAATTTTAAAGTCTCCCCAGAATCCATCTTTGAAAGATAGAAAAAAAAATGAATATTTACCACAGTACCATCCTTACTTCTGGTAAGAAGTTTCACCGCCAATCCAAAAGCCAGCATTTGAATGCTCTAACTCCTTAATGGGAGAAAAGTGGGAAGTCTCCATTTAAATATAACTTCTATAAAGCCAGTGGATGGTCAGCTATGTGTTGGTTCTGACTCAATTGCAGTGAATAAGTCAGTGAGTGCAATATGGCTTAACTGTAAATGTCAAGAATGCACTCTATATGAACAAGTGAAGAAAAGTTTAACAAATGAGATTAGGTATTGTAATGGACATAAAACTCTTTTCTAGTAAAAATCAAGTGAGTGAAGGTAAAACACAGGTTATAGAACTTTAAAAGAAAAGTATGGTTAGATTATTACAACTAAAATTTCACTGAAATGATAAGAGCAAAAATTTGCTTACAGTGAGGTAAAGTGGAAAGTGACATAAATATATGAGAGAAAGCATACACAACTCTTTCAAGGTATTTTATTCTGTCAAATAGCAGAAACATAGGGTTATTGTTGTGTGTTTTGTGATGGAATTCTAACTTATACAGACAAATACGACTGAAAAGAACTGAGCCATATAACTTCCTAGGATATGATCTTTATAAGATCAGGTAACCAAATCTCTTTTTCAGAGATGGACTCAAATGACGTACCTCCTGCTAGCAGCAGAGGACTTAACTATTATTCTACTAGTACAGTATAGGGGGGAAAAAACACACACACACACAAAAAAAAACAACAAAACAACAAAAAACAAAGAAGTGATGAGGTTTTTTTGTTTGTTTGTTTTTAAGTTTCATGTCTTTTTTTTCCCTTCTCTGTATAATGATGTCATTCTGGAGACTAAGGTGCTGCTGATACAGGCTATAGTCTTTGCAATTATTTGCTATGCTTCAGAAAGCTTGACAATGTCTAGGGATAAAAAAGAATTGATGCCTTTGCGCTATGGTGATGGAGAAGAATAGTGAATATACTATGGATTGCTAAGAGAGCAAACAGGTTTGTCCTAGAGAGGGTGAGACCAGGCTACTCCTTGGAGATAAGGATTCTGAAGCTTCATTTGACATATTTTGGATATGTGACAAGGTGGGACCAGTCCTTGGAGAAGAACATCATGCTTGGCAGGGTGGAGGGACAGCACAAGAAAGGAAGACTCTCGATGAGATGGATTGATTTAGTGTCTGAGGTAATGGGTGTAAGTGTGTCAGAGACAATAAGATTGGCACAGGATAGAGCAGGGAATAAGGCCATTGTACATAGAGTCTCTAGGAGTCACAGGCAACTCGAAGGTACATAACAACAACAACTTTTATAAAAATGAAAGGTATTCAGGAAAGGACACCACCAAAATAGAAAACTATAGGCCAATATCTCTTATGAACATAGATGCAGAAATCCTGAATAAAATACTGGCCAGTAGAATTCAGCAATATATCAAAGAAATAATTCACCATGACCAAAAATGAAAGGTATTAATAGATACTTCGTGTGAAATATTTTAGCATGTTTTAGAGTCCAAACATTAGCTTATGAGAGCTCGCATATACATGTTTTGTTTATATATTTATATATTTTTATATATAATTATACTAGTTTATTTGCAAACTTCTAATACATTCCAGAACATACTCTTAAAAATTTCCTCACTCCCCCATAAAACTGTACAACTCCATGATTAATCCTCCCCTACCCCTACACATCTTCATCCCTCTGCTTCCACCCTCCACCGCCTTGGATCTTTATACTCATTCTACATTCATGGTTTTATACAATATTTATCCTTGTGGGACTGAGTTAGTTCACTGAGTATAATGCTCTCCAGTCCCTCCCAAGTTAGTTAAGAATTTACAAAATCATTGTTCCTGCGTGCTGTGTAATATTCTATTGTGTGAATGTACCATAATTTCTTAATCCATTTGTCTGTAGTTGAACATCTGGGCTGTTTCCATGTTCTTGTGATGGTGCATAAGGCTGCTGTGAATATTTGTGTTCAAGTCTGTGTGCCTCAGTTCTCATTTTCTCAGGGTATATTTCAAGTAGTGGAATAGCTGTTATATGGAATTTCTATGTTCAACTTTTTGAGGAAGCACCAACTGCCTTCTTGAAGAGTTGTCCACTTTACAATCCTGTCAACAATGTATAAGAGTTCCTTTCTCACTACATTGTCTCCAATATTTATTACTTGTTGCCTTGTTAAACTTCATAACTATTACTGGAACAAGATGGTGTCTCATTGTGTTTTTGAGTTGCATCTCTCTAATTACCAGTGATTTTGAGCATTTCCTGTGTCACAGTTGAAGATAAACAACCTTCTACAGGATTTAAAGCCTCTGAAAATCTACTCAAGGACAACTGTATGTTAGTTCTAACTAAAAGACACATAATGACAACAGTATTACTAAAATAACAGCAACAAAAAAACAGAAGAAAATTGAAATAAGTTTAGAAGTTAAAACTTTCAAAGAATTATTGATTAAAATTCTTTTAAGGAAGTTTTCAGATAATTACATGCAAGAAACATATCTTTAAACTTTAAAATATTTAACAAAAATATTTAAAGCATTGTTAGTTTATTTTATAACATCACTAAAATTTATTGTCTAATACTGAAAGTTCCTTTTTAAAGCATTATTTAGCATGCCAAACTCTTTTTTACAAACTTGTAAAATGATCTTTATCTGTATGTCAGCATAAATGACAAAGTCAAGTGAATTATGTAAGAAAAAGTCTCTATTGATTGGTATCCAGGACAGCGAGACTATTATTGGAATCTGTATAAATCATCTGCTACTAAACTAATGTATGTCTTGGAGCTATAGTCAACTTGATAAAAGCTAATTTAGAAAAAGACATTTTCTATGTGCCCTTGATGATATTACTGTTAGCCTATTCATCACAAAGTAATAATGACAGTGTTTAGAATATGCAAAATCCAATGTATAATGAATTTTGGATTTTCAACTTTATTTTATCTTAAAAAATAGTGACATATAGTTTTACTCATGATCTTATCTAGAGCTTCTACTATGAGAACTTGTTATATACACATGCCACACATTTTGTAACATTTTAACTAGTTGAATTCCAATAGTTAATATTTTCCTATAAATTATATACTTTAATTCTTTATTAGTCAAAAAACATTCATTTAAAAGTTTATGATATCTGTTTATTTTCTGGTAACTGTATTTGACAAATAACAAAGTTGGTTGTCAATGAGTACTATCAAGATGTGTTAAGGATACAAGGTGTATTTGTAACAGGAAGATGCATAAACACACCCCTATTTCCAGGCTTTTAATCTATTCTTCCCGCTTATTCTTATGACTCCTGTTCATGAGATAGAAAATCAGAAGATTAGTAAACACAATTATGTGAAAACCTAAGTTGTTGTTAAGTGGAGTACAACTCATAGCCACCTATAAACAACAGATCTATATCTTGTCTTATACTGTGCCATTTTCATCATCTCTGATACACCTGAGCCCATTACAGTGCCAATCCATCTTGTTGGTGTTCTTCTCTTTCACTGACTCTCCACTTATCCTAACATGTTATCCCTTTTCTAGGAATGACCTTTCCTAACAACATGTCTGAAGCTTCCCCATCCTTTCCTCATCCTAGGAGCACTCCACTGGTTTTCTTCAGCATTTTGGAGAGATTCCCTCACAGTGTCCTTGCCCAAAGCAATATATCCCCTTATCTCCTGATTGCTTGTACCAAGGCCAGTGATTGTGGAAAAAAGTAAGATGAAATAATTTTCAGTTCCAAGCTCATCCCCAACTATCACAATATTGATTTTTGACCTTGTGGAAAGGAACTTAGTTTTTTTTTTCAATGTTTGGACATAATCCATGTTGAGGGCTATAGTCTTCGATATTCTGAATCAAGTTCTTTTCATTTTTAGCAAGCAAGATTGTGTCTTCTTCATAGCACAGATCTAATGCTGACTCCCCATTTTTCTTCACATCATTTACCTTCATGAATAATTTTCTCAGCCTACAGATTATATGTTGTTGTTTTTGTTGTTGTTGTTGTTATTGCCATCAAGTTACAAGCAACTCATAATGACCCTATGTACAACAGCTCTAAACTCTGCTTTTTCCTGTGCCAACCTCACTGTCTCTGACACACAGCCCCCGATTATCCCAGTCACTAAATCAATCAACCTCATAGAGGATCTTCCCTTCCTGCATTGTCCCTCCACTCTCCCAACCATAACGTCTTTCTCCAAGGACTGGTCCCTCCTTAAAAGATCTCCAGATTATATCAGATGAAGTCTCAGAATACTAGGAAGAGCCTGGTTTAACCCTCTCCAAGATGAACCTGTTTGTTTTCTTAGTAGTCCATGGTATATGCAACACTGTTCTCTAGCACCACAGCTCAAAGGCATCAATTCTCCTTCTATGCTCCCTAATCCTATCCAGCTCTCTAATGAATAGCAAGTGATTGCAAAGACCATGGCCTGTATCAGGCACATCTTAGTCTCCAGAGTGACACCATTGCACTTCAGTACTTTGGAGCGATCTCTAACAGCAGACCTCTTTTAATTTCCTGGCTGTTGGTGCCAAGATTGTATAAATATCCTAATTTTATTGTTCTTCATAAGAAATGTTGTTGTTGTTATGTGCATTGAGTCGCTTACGACTCCTAGCGACCCTATGCACAAGAGCCGTAAAGCCTGCTCTGTCCTGTACCAGCCTCACTGTCCCTGTCACGCTCACTCGCACCACCCCAATCACAGAATCGATGCGTCTCATCAAGGGTCTTCCTCTCCTGCACCATCCCTCCACTCTCCCAAATATGACGTCCCTCACAAGTACTGGTCTTTCCTTGCAACATGTCCAAAATATGTCAGAAGAAGCTACAGAAAACGTGACTTACCGGAGCAGACCAGCTACACCCTCTCCAGGACAAACGTGTTTGTTCTTGTAGCAGTCCATGGTATATTCAACACTCTTCTCCAGCACCACAACTCAAAGGCATCAATTCTCTTTCTATCATCTCTAGTCACCATCCAACTCTCCGATGCATAGCGTGTAATTGCGAAGACTATAGCCCGAATGAGACACACCTTAGTCTCCAGCCTGATGTCATTGCTCATCAGTACTCTTGAGAGGTGCCTCACAGCTAACTTTCCCAAATGCAATTTGTGTCTTGATTTCCTGGCTCCTGTTAACAAGAGTGTTGATTGTGGAGCCAAGCAAACTAAAACTATTAACTATCTCAATCTCTTCACCATCCATACTGATGCTGTCAATTGGCCCAGTGGTGAGAATCTTTGTTTTCTTGATGTCAAGCATCAATCCATATTGAAAGCTGCAATCCTTAACCTTCTGCAGCAAGTGCTTCAGGTCCACCTCAGTTTCAGCAAGCAGATTTGTGTCCTCTGCATAACAGAGGTTGTTAATGACTCTTTCACCAAACCTGATGCCATATTCCTCCTTGTAAAGCCTAGCGTCTCAGATGATCTGCTCTGCATACAGATTGAAAAGGTATGGAGACAGAATACATCTCTGGCAAGCACCCATCACAATTTTGAACAAGGCAGCTTCTCCTTGCTCTGTTCTGACAACTGCCTCTTGGTCCAAGTACAAGTTTCACATAAGCACACGCAAATAGGATTCCTATTCTTCTCAGAGTTAGCCATAGCTTGTTGTGATCCACACAGTCAAAAGCCTTTGCATAATAAATGAAGCACAGATAGACATTCTCTGGTACTCTCTGATTTCTGCCTAGATCCATCTAACATTAGCTATAATATCCCTAGTACCACAACCTTTTCTAAATCCAGCCTGCACACCTGGCAGTCCTTTGTTGACTATTGTTCCTAACGTTTTTGGATAATTTTCAGCAGAGAATTGTTTGCATGTGATATTAATGGTATTGTTTGCTAATTTTCTCACTGTTAGGTCACCTTTCTTTGAAATGGGAATAAATATCGATGTTTTCCAGCCAGTCAGCCAGCTGGCTGTCTTCCAGATTTCTTGGCACACCTTAGTAATCACATCCAGGGCAGTGTCTGTTTGTCAAAATATGTCAATCGGTATGCTGTCAACTCCTGGAGCTCTGTTTTTGCCAATTCTTTCAGAACAACTTGAACTTCCTCTTTCATCACCACAGGCTCTTGCTCATATGTTATTTCACGAAATTCTTCTGTGTAAACTAAATCCTGACTCTGTGTACTCCTTCCATCTTCTTTTAATGCTTCTTGGATCATTTTACATTCTACCCAAAGTATTGCCACCCGTGGCTTGAATTTGTTTTCCAATTTCTTCAGCTTAAGAAATACTGAGCTAGTTTGACCCTTTTGATTTTCTGACACCAGCTCTCTGCACATTTCATTATAGTATCTTGCTTTGTCATCCTGAGCTGCCTTTTGACATTTTTCTGTTCAGCTCTTTGCTTTCGTCCTTTAGCTTTGGCTTCTCAGTGCTCTAATGCAATATTCAGAGTCTCATCTGACATCCATCTTGGTCTTTTCTTCTTCTTCATCCTTTATAATTATTTTCTGCATTCTTCATGGAAAATTTTCTTGATATCCTCCCAGAGCTCATTTTGTCAATGCTCATTGGTGCTTAATACCTCAAGCCAGTTCCTGAGATAGTTTTGAAATTTGAGACAGAATTAAGGTCAAATTTTGGTTTGTGTGGATTTGATTTAATTTTCCTCAACTTCAGCTCCACAGTCAACAGTCTTGGCACCAGCAGCCAGGAAATTAAAAGGCGCATTGCCATGGGAAACTCTGCTATTAGGGACCTCTCCAAAGTGCTGAAGAGCAATGGTGTCTCTCTGGAGACTAAGGTGCGTCTCATACAGGCCATGGTCTTCGTAATCACTTGTTATGCATCAGAGAGTTGGACAATGACCAAGGAGGATAGAAGGATAATTGATGCCTTTGAGCTGTGGTGCTGGAGAAGAGTATTGAGAATACCACAGACTACTAGGAAAACAAGCAGATTTGTCCTGGAAAGGGTTAAACTGGGTGGATCCTTGGAGGCAAGGATTCTGAGGCTCTATCTAACATACTTTGGACATGTTGTGAGGAGAGGTCGGTCCTTGAAGAAGGACATCATGCTTGGGAGGGTGGAGGGACAGCGCAGGAGGGGAAGGCCCTCTATGAGGTAGATTGATTCAGTGACTGGAATAATCTGGATGAGAGTGTTAGAGACAGTGCAATTGGCACAGGACAGAGCAGAGTATAGGGCTGTTGTACAGAGAGTCGCTATGAGTCACAAGCGACTCGACAGCACATAACAACAACAACAACAACAACAACAACAACAACAACTTCATCTTGAACATGCACATGAGTAGCTTGTTGTCTGTCACACAATCAGCACCTGAGTTTCTTTTCACATCTGATATTGAGCTTCGCCAACAAGTTTTTCCATAAATGTAATATATTTTATTCCTATGCATACCATCAGGTGAAATCTATATGTATAGCCTGTAATTTTGTTTCGTATATAAGGTATTTGTAATGAATATACCATTGGATGTGCAGAATTCTGTCATTCTATCTCCATCCTTATTTCTCTCACTGAGTCCATGTTTTCCAGCTACTGATTCTTCTTCCCTATTCCCAAATTTTGTGTTCCAATAGTCCATTATTATCAATTCATCTTGACTACATGTTTGATTAATTTCTGATTGCAAAAGTTGGTAGAAATCTTTCATTTCCTTCTCTTTGTCTCTAGTTGTTGGTGCATATGTTTGAATGATAGTGGTATTCACTCGACTTCCTTCTATGCATATGGATATTACTCTGTCATTCACCACACTGTATTTCATGATGGATGTAGAAATGACTTTTTTAATTATGAAACAAACCCCATTTTTTTCTCACCTTTTCATTCCCTGTCATAGTATACCATATGATCATCTGATTCAAAATGCCCCTTTCCAAGCCATCTCATTTTGTCAATATTTGGTATATCAATATTTATGTGTTCCATTTCTTTTTTAACATTGTCCAATTTTCCTTTTCATGCTTCTCACATTCCACATAAGAAGTGTAGACTACACTAAGCATGAGATATCTTCTATTTTTATTTCTACTTAAACAAAACAAGTAGATATCATTAATGTTTGCAATGATGAATATTCTGTTACTGGTAACTCAAATTTTGTTTCCTGAAACTTTTTAAGTTTCATACATGACCTCAGATCAATGGATGTGGTTATTTTCTACATTTCAAAGTGATTATTCTCTTAGGCTGAAAAATAAGGAAGCATTTATAATATATTTTTTGATTGGAGTTTAATTATTTTTTGTAACAAGTTCTCAATGTACTGTGAGTTCTATAATCCTCCAGAGGTAAGATTACAGTTCTTATCCCAACTAACTTATTGCAAGCAATATAATAAAAAGATGTCTGCCAGTTGCCTAATTTCAAGTTTCTAAGGAAACTCAGAAGATATAAGAGACTATTACTTATAGCTATCTTAAGGAATATCATATGCTTATAGTTAAATACTTTTACTAGCGTGAATAAATTGTGAGTAGAGATTGTTCATGTTGGAGGGAGTTGTTTTATCATACTTTCATTGCACGGTTTCACATTATACTTTCAAGGCTAAAAATCACACAGTCCAGTCAGTAGCAATCAAATTATTGTTGTTTTTAGGTGCCATTGAGTTAATTACCATCCATAATTACACTATGAGCAACATATCTGAACTCTGCCGTCCCTATCCTTCACCATCCTCAAAATATGTGATATGCTTGACGTCATTGTTACAGTCACTGTGTCAAATCAGATCTGTGAGGATCTTCCTTTTCCTTTGACTCTTTACTTTTTCCAGTACAATGTGTGTGTGTGTGTGTGTGTGTGTGTGTGTGTGTGTGTGTTGTTTTGTTTTTATTCTAAGAATTGGCCCTTCCTGATGACATGTCCAAGGGATATGAGATGAACTTTTACCATCCTTGCTTCTAAGGAGTATTTACTCCATATGTTCGTTCTTTTGGCATTTACATATGAAATGTTATATATGCTCCTTGACTGCTACTTCAAAGGTCTCAGTTCTTCTGTCCTCCTGATTCACCTTTTAGAAAGACCGGAAGTAGTGAAAAGATTTGAGAGTTGGGTAATGAATAAGGATGGCAGAAGAATTGATGCCTTTGAACTGTGGTATTGGAGAAGAGTACTGAACATCTCAGGGACTATCAATAGAATGAACAGATAAGTCTTGTAGAAGGTGCAGCCAAAGTTCTCCTTTCAGGCAAAAACAAAGCATCTCACATCCTGTGGGCATGTTAGTAGGAGAGTCTGTTACTTGGAGAAGGATATAATCCTTGGAAAGGTGGAGGGATGTTGAAGAAGAGGAAGATTCTCTATCAGGTGAGTTGACCCAATGTCTGTAGCAATGGGCTTGAGAGTATTAGAGACTGTGAGGATGGCGCTGGACAGGACGGGGTTCAGATCTGTTGTTCCTAGGGTCACTATGGGTCTCTATGGGAAATCTAAGAACCACAACAACAACATGACTTGTGGTTGATCACTTTAAGTACACTTTAGTGTTTAAACTCACTTTATTTATTAGTTCTTTGGTGTCATCCTTGACAGCAGATTTATCAACTATAGAACATCTTTTGATTTATTATTGACTGCTGCTACCATGGGAGTTGAGTATGGGTCAAAATAAAATGAAATTGTTGACAGCTTCAATCTTTTCTTAATCTTTCATGATGTTACTTACCGGTCCAGGATTAAGAATATTTGCCATATTTATGTGGAAATTTAACCCATATAGAAGGACATAGTATTTTATCTTTTTCACCATATGCTTTAAGCTTTCTTTGTTTTCTCAAAGCAAAGTTATCATTTTCAATCAAGTAAGGTCTCTCTTTTATAAATATTGCTAAAAAATGTGTAAGAAATTGCAGTATTAACCTACAGTTGGCTTTTTTTTCTAAGTCATTACCTTGGTCATCTCTGGTCTCCAGCTATCTTAACTGAATACACATGGTCTTGCTATTCATCAATAGCTGTGGGACTAGAATATGAGGAAGAGTGCTTCCCTGATAAGCTAGACTTGCAGTGAGCAAGATTTGAGGAAGACTGGAGCAATTCCCTGGTAAAAGTGCAGCTCTGGTGGTAAGACCCTAGTGATGGTGGCGAAGAGACTATAGCATTGCTGTGGAGAAACTGCTCACATGGAACCTATACCTGGATCAAGAAGCAGTTGTCACAGCAGAGCAGAGCAAAGAAACATTGCATGGATTAAAATTAGAAAAGAAGTACATAAGGGATGCATCTTCACTATCTTTTTATTCTGTAAATACAACAGATCATCCAAGAGGCCAGGCTTTATGAGAAGGAATGTGATACCAACTTTGGATAAAGACTCATCAAGAACCTGCATTATTCAGATTACACAAACTTACTCACCCAAATTGAAGAGAAACTCAAGTGTATACTTCAGAAAGTTAAGGAGTGCAGCCTTCAACATGGATTGAAACTCAACATCAAGAGGATAAAGTTTCTCATCACAGAGCCAACTGGCAGCACCATCATAGATGGAGAAGTTATTGAGATAGTTAATAACTTCAGCTTCCTTGGTTCCACAATCAATACTCTTGGACCTAGCAGCCAGGAAATTGAAAGACAAATTGCATTATGAAATCTGCTTTCAAGGACCTTTACAGAGTGATAAAAAGAAATGATGTCAGTCCACAAACTAAAGTTCTAGAGTCTTATGACGATAGTCTTGTGGTACATCAGGGTCACTTGATAGAACATAGTCCACACAGACAAGATTCTGCACCCTACTTTAGCATGCAATAATTTTGTAACTGCACTACATAATTAGCAAATTATATACAATTAATTATTGACTAAAATAGTGTTGAGGAAGGCACTATGTTAGAAAATTGCTCTATTTAATGAAAATGATTGTGTTATTTTCTTCCAGGAAATAAAATTCTACAAAAGAAAATAAAACTAACAAGTCAACATTAGAAAACAATGTCTAATTAGCAAGTATGCTGTTGTTTTGTACTGTTGAGTCTGAACCGGACCCTTAGCTGACCCATTGGTGGGTTTTCAGTGGCAGTTAATCATATAAGAGAAGATTGTCCATCTGACTCCCACAACTATAGATTACAGAAAAAGAAGAAAAGAGAGGTGAATGTAAACTGAAACAATTGATAATAGCTTAGATAAATCCCGAGGTAAAGTACTAGAGAAAAAGTGGAAGGAAATATAGTTCTAAGGAAAAGAAGAGAATATGTAACACATTATAAAAATAGAAATTGGAAGGATGATAAGGTATTGATTGCAGAAAAAATACATTTTAATAAAATAGAAGTGAATTATGGAGGAAAACAACAATGTAGTAATATGGGACAATATAATAGTTGCTCTTGAACTGATTTAATGTCTATAGTGATAAGTGAAATATAAAATATGCTTAATAAAGATAATGTGTCAGAAATATTGCTTTTAATTTCTTACTTCGAATATTAAAATGTTAGTCCCGTTTAGTCAACTTGTAATATCAAGGGAGCAATGTAATTTAGCAGTTCAAACATAACATTTCAAATTATAGTTTTAAAGCAATGTTAGTATCTGAAACCTACAGTTTATGAAGTTCTGATTTATATGATATTTAATAAAAAGATGATTTACTAAATAAGCAGAATATTTAAAGAATATCACTCCTGAAGTTAAGACAAAAATGAATAATATGATTTTTTAAAAAATTACTATTTTTCTTGAGATCATTCAAGAAGTCCCATGGCAGCTATAGTTTGAAGTCCAGATAGAAATAAATGCTTTCAAGAAGAGACAGAACAAAAGAACTGGCTCGCCTCATGATAAAAAGTGGTATAAGTCAACATACAAGCAGAAAAGAAAAATAACTATATTCTAACAAATTCTTAACAGACAAGTCCCTTCCTTTATCATCTAGTTTTACAGTAACACTAGAAATGCCATAAGTGGATGGTTTAAAAAACAGTAATTTGGTGTCTCATAGTTTAGGATGCTAAAAGTTTTAAATGAGAACATTAGCTGTAAGAGAATTTTTCCTTTCCTGTTGGCAGATAATTTAAGAGGAAAGTTCTTCTCTCTTTCTAACACATAGATCTGAAATTTCCTGGCATTCTCCATGTATCAATTGTCCACTAGGTTTAGGACTTTTCCTGTACAAGAATATGTACTTTCCTATATTTGGCTCTTGCTAGTGATAGACTCCTTTCTCTTCTGTGATCTAATGGTAAGAAATTATGTTACTTACCCCAAAGGCAAACAGTTTTAATATATTTGCTACTCTCTTGGAGAAGGATGGGCAATCTTCTCCCATGAAATTTATTGCCACTGAAAATCCCTTGGAGGGTCAGATATGAGTTGGCTCTAATTTGAAAGCATACAAGAACAACACTCTCTGCTTACCTCTCTTTGCATTAAGGCTGTGACCAGGAGAAGATATTAAATATCATCCCAATCCCTCTTTATTGAACAGGGATGAACACATCAAATTACATCATTACATGGCTGTTGTTGATTGTACTCAAGTCAAGCATGATTCATAGTTACCTTAGGAAGGAAAGGCCTGAAACCTCTTTAAAACCATCTACATTTATCAAAGTTCATAGGGTTTCCAGAAGCAGACCATTTGGGAAGTGGATGTCACTCCTACTACCAAGCCTCTAACCGGGAGCTCTGCTGACCTCTACATAGCCCAGCTAAACTGACACATTTTTGTTAAAGGACACATTACAATCCATGGCACCAAGTGATAGCCAACATTACATTATCAGGCCTCCGTGAATTACAGACAGAAGGGGAAATTTCAGTTTATGGGTAAGACAGAGCTTTGGGAGATACCTGCCTGTTGCTATGCTGGAGAGATTAGTTGCTGCTCTGAGGAAGTTACAAAATCTCAGTTTAAGCCCAAACATATTTCTCATAATATCTCTCAAAATCTCAGTTTAAGACCAAACATATACCTCATCATTTGTTCCTAGCAAAGGAACAGCATATTTTATAACCCCTGAGGTGTGTGTAAAGATCTTTTGATTCTGGGGAATGGAAGAAGAATGAGGTAAAAGATGAGAGTAAGGGAATTCTACTCTTGGACTAGAGACAGAAAACTATGTTAGATTCACATTCCTTAACAGTAACATTACATATACAAAACACAGTTGATTAAACATGCATCTACTAAAAGGTTGGTGGTTAAAATATAACAATTGATACATGTAGGAAAGATATTATTGCAATCTTACTACATAAAGATCTATAATCTTGGAGAGCTTACAAACATAATTTTTCCCTACAGGGCCACCATCAGTTCACCATAGTCAAACAGGTCATCTGTAAAATGTCAACAACCAGGTGCCAGATAAAAGTGATTTTTAGTGAGGAAGATTTATAAATTCATATTTAAACCATTTTAGATCATATTTAGAACTCATTCAGTTTTAAAAACTACATTGCAGAGAAATATCAATCACAGTGTACTTTAATATATGAATGCTGCATCTCTCATTAGCTTTTGTATTTAATCTCTTGTATGTGGTTTTTTTTATCGCCTGTTATGTTGAGGGGGTGTTTTTATCTGTATATTTCAGTTGTTGTTGTTTTAAATTTGTGCTTCATTTAGTCATTCATATCCATTGTGTTTTATAAAATTATTATTGATCTATGTCTTTCACCCTCGAAAGTTCCATTGTTTCTTTCCTTTTCCTTTACTATCCGCTATTTATCCACTCTATTATAGTTACACTTCAAAAATAATTAAGACAGTTATTGCACATTCTCTCCCATATTGTTCTAGCTTCATTATCAGAAGATTTTAAAGAATTATCACAAGGATGAATACCTATAGATGCCTAGATCCTATTATTTTAGCCTGACTATTTAATTCCAAACTCATTGAATATGTTTTTATAATATGATATCCAGTCAATTTCAACTCCGTGATACAAAATAGATTGCCCCGTTTATTTTAATATGTCATAAATATGAAAGCAACTCACCAGATTTTTTTTCTCTCACTTTCAAAGTGAATTGCAACTTCACACCTTTCTGTTATTAACAAAATATTTTGACACAGTAGTAAGGCCTATAAGTCACAGGTTAGATAACTTCTTCCTAAATATGGACATATCTTTCTAGATATGCTTCAAGTTAAATTGTTTCTGCTAAGTGTTTGGGTATATGTGTGTGAGGTTTTTTCTGGTTTTGTTTTATTAATTTTTTTAAATTTTTATTAATACTTTAATGAAAGTTTACAGAAAACTTGGTTTCCATTCATTCATTATTGTAAATACATACGTATTTTAGGAAGACTCATAGCAAAACATTTAAAAAATGCAAATCTATCAATTTCCTCCTAAAGTTCATGTAGAAATTATTTTTAGAAGAATAATAATCACTCTGTTAAATTCAATTTTTTTTTACAGATTTAAGCCAGTCTGATGAATAAAACTGTATATATATTTGCAAAACTTATCTAGTTATCAAATTCTGCCAAATGATATTGAAGTGTTATACCATAACAGAAGGCGAAACTTCAATTTATATAATAAGTGAAAGATTACTTGACACATTATTAAATGATTTATTAAAAAATAAATAATATGTATTGGCATTTGTAAAGAAACTAGTTAAATCAAAGGCATATCAGTTTCTTGTGTTTTCTAAGCATTAGACTTATAGGAACTAGAAAAATATATAGATTAGCTGCTTTAATTATAATAAGTAGTTAGTGGTGTTCATTTCACAATAAGTACAATGTGTAATTTATTGGCAAGAGTGTAAGTGCTAATTTTATCTGTAAATGAAAAGAACAAGTGTCTGCCAATTAAATCAAGCAGCTGCTTCACAGTCAGTATTACTAATAGCTACCAACAAAACCCCAAGCCATTACTCTAAATTGATTAATGAACTGCTTTTAATATGTAGTAAACTACAACCTTGATTTCTTAAAAATAATAGGTTGAATTTTAGTTATTCAACTTTAATTGACCTCTCAGTGGCTTGCCTGTATTTATTGTACTTAGGTTGAGCCAAATTTTATAAACTACATTGAATAGAAATTTAAATTACAGTGTATTTAAATACATGAATGCTAGGTCTGTGATTGAGTTTTCCATTTATTCTTTTTTATGTGTTTTGGCATTTTATGCTGTTAAGGGGTTCTTTAGCTGTGTATTTCAGTCACAATGGACTTTGATAGAAGGGGTTCATTATTTTTGTTCCTTATGACTTGAGTACTATCCAAAGTTGAGAAAAATGCTAAACAAAATCAGAAAGGTCAGTATAATCTCAATCTTTATAGGAGATTGACTAAATATTCTATACTTTGGAAACTGCAGAAACCCAAAAAAAAAAAAACTTAGTATCTATGACATTAAAACATTTAACGTCAGTTTACATTTTTTGGTAAGAAGTTGTTATTTTTTAGAAGCTCATCCACAGTCTAAAGTAAGCATTTTTATCTCT
Source organism: Elephantulus edwardii (assembly GCF_000299155.1). Classification (NCBI taxonomy): domain Eukaryota; kingdom Metazoa; phylum Chordata; class Mammalia; order Macroscelidea; family Macroscelididae; genus Elephantulus; species Elephantulus edwardii. The sequence goes on along the minus strand of NW_006400097.1, from coordinate 999,478 downwards.
CATAAATTCATGTCATCGTTAGATCTACTTACCATTGTTGTTGTTATTTATTACCATAAAGTCAAAATCAACCTATAGCGGACCTTCCCACATGTTTTCAGAGGTAGTTAATTGCACAGAAGGAAACTGCCCATCCTTCTTCCAAAGAGCAGCTGGTGGATTCGAACCTTATACCTTCAAGATTGGAATGCAGTTCCTTACCACTAGACCACTAATTCTCCCCATTTATCCCTTATGATTGTCAAACAATATTATCCTGAAAATTATAATTTAAAAGAGAAAAACAATGCTTCTGTAGATATATAGATATGTTGAGAATTACAATTATTCTCTCATTTTAACCTTTTATTTTAGGATATTTGAAATGGTATTCGGACATGCTTTCTTTTATGTGGTACCCATAATAAAACTCTAGTACTTTCTGTAGCTCTTATGATGGAATTTGACTCTTCATATATAATTATCTTATGATAATATTAAAGCAATACCTAGTAAACTGAACTATCTACGGAAATAAACCAATATAATCAAGTATAAATTATACCTACAATAAATATTCACTCACAAACAATTGTATTAGCTTGTCACAACAGGAATAGTTAAAAAGTTTGATAATACGTGTAATTTAGATTCACTTTATAATTATCTTATTTGTTTAAAATTAAAGTATGTGGGCACACTTCAGTGTCTCACCAAAGAATAATAACCTGGAGAGTGGTACTGTAGTATTACCAAATGCAATCCTAATGTTACCCTGACCAATTGTCACAAAGATTTAGATTAAAATAGTGAAAGCTTACTTATAATAATTTTGTGTTCTTTCCAACAGATAGAAAACAAATGACTAAAATGATGTAGTATTTGTAAGAGCTTTCAAAAGAAACATTAAAGAATGGTAATACAAATTCTGATTTTGTTATATCCATGTTGAAGTAAAATTGAAGTAGCGTATCTACTTGTGTTCGATAAAATTTTATAAAAGTATCGTTAAAAATTTAGAGCAGCAAGATTGTTTAAAATATATTGTCCATATGGTACATAGGTGAAAGTATGCATAAGCGTATACGCTTTCTATAACTTTGCAGCAAATAGCTGTGCATATGTTGTTGTTGGTGGTGGTGTTGTTGTTGGCAGGTTTCATTGACTAGTCTACTACTCATAATGACTGATAAACCTTGGATCTGAATCTTACCCTATATTCTGTACCATCTCCATCATGGTTGTATGTGTAAGCCAGTTATTGCAATCACTGTGTCAATTCATCTCATATAATGGCTTCCTTTCTGTCCACTGTTTGAAGCATGATGTCCTTCTCCAAGTACTGGCCTCTCCAAAGAACATGCTCAAAATATGTGAGATAAAGGTTTACCATCCTTGGCTCCAAGGAGCACCTTAGCTACAGTTTTTCCAAGACATTTGTTCATTTTCATGAGATATTCAGTACTCTTACACACACCCCAACTCAAAGATACTGATTCTTCTTTCATCATCCTTAGTTGGGTGCAACTTTCAGATGAATAACAAGTAATTTTAAAAGACCCAAAATTTGAATCAGATGTACCTTAGTATTTAAACTTACATCATTACTTCACCATTAGAGAGATCTTTGAGAGCAGATTTGTCTAATGCTTTCTGATTTGTCTTTTGCTTTCTTGACTATTGGGCAAAAAGTTATTGATTGTGGATTCAAGCAAAATGAAATCTTTTACAATCTCAATCTTCTCTCCATCTGTCATTATGTTGTCTATTGACCCAATGATGAGGATTTTTGTCTTCTTGATGTTGAGATGAAATACATATTGAAAGTTGTAGACTTTGATCTTTGAGAGCAAGCATTTCAAGTATTCTTTGCTTTCAGCACACAAGTTATTGTCATTTATATAATGCAGGTTGTTGATGAATCCTTCAAGCCTGCATGATTTAAAATCAGAAATAATAGTATTTTGCTGAAGGAGAAAAAAATTGAAGTTGTCACTAATTTAATTTTATTTGTATCCACCATCACCATTCATGGTTTTTATTGTTAGGTGCCTTTGGATCAAGTGTGACTCATCACAATCCTATGAACATCAGCTCTTCATCCTGTCCTATCTTGACCTATCTTTATTATATCTGACAAGAAATCAAAAGATGTGCTGCACTAGGGAAGTCTGCAGTCAATGATCTCTCCAAAGCACTAAAGCGTAGTGATGTGAATCAAGATTAAGAATCATCCTCCATGACATGTTGCAAGGAGAGACCAGTCCTTGGAGAGTGACATCATGCTTGGGAGGATGGAGGAACAGCATAAGGAAGAGCCTTGATGAAATAGATTGACTCAGTGACTGGGAAATTGAAGTAGGTGTGTCAGAGAGGTTGGCTCAGGAGAGAGCAGGGTACTGAGCTATTGTACATAGGGTCGCTATGAGTTGCAAGTGACTCAACAGCATTTAACAACAACAATACGACAATAAAAAAATACACACACAAACA
>NW_006400097.1:988043-996390 GCF_000299155.1 Elephantulus edwardii | reverse complement strand
ATATATAATACATATAATTTGCTATTTTTATAGATAAACAGATACAAGTTGGCAATAGTTACGGTGTCTCAGAGAGATCCTGTGTACATGTTTAGTAGTTAGCATAAAATGTGACTGATTCTGCACCATTCTCATAATCTCTTCTGCAAATCACAGTATCAATTTTATTTTGCTGAGGCTCTTCCTCTCTTCTGCTTGAGATTCCTATAAACAATTTAACTTTATAGAAATTAGCATCTCCTAAAGCCATGTCCAGTGTATTTAAGATGAAATTTCACCAAACTTGTTTCTAAAGAGCATTTTGGTTACTCTTCTTCCTGGACAGATTTTTGGTTTTGGTTTTTTTTGTTTGTTTGTTTGTTTTTTGTAGTCAATTATGTGTCAATACCAAAATTCAAAATAATTGATTTTACTTCATTTTTTCCTTACAAATTGTCTAACTTTTAAATTGTGAATATTGAGCAACTGAAAATATCATTTTTTGAATGAGCCATGTGTATTGTTGTTATGAGCCATCAAGCCAACTACAACTCATGGAGACCCTTTAAGTAGTAGCTCAGAACCATACCCTATTAGGAGCCAGTCCCACCATCTCTGATCTCCTGCCCCCATTGCTATAGTCACTATGCCAGTCTATTCAAAAGGGTCATCCTCTCTTGTGCTGACTACCTTTGCAAGCATCATGTTCTTCTCCAATGTCTGTCTGGTTCCTCCTTGCAACATGTCCAAAGTTTGTGAAATAGAGTTTCAAAATCTTTGCCTCCAAGGAAAAGATTGATTTCACATTCTCCATACACACTTATTAGTTTTCTTGTCAGTCCATGGTGTGCTCAGTATTCTTCTACAGAAAGACAACTCTAAGACATCAATTCTTTTCCTGTAATTCACAGTCATTGTCTTGCTCTCAGATGCATAACACGCAATTAGAAGATCATGGTCTGGGTCAGGCACACCTTCGTTTCTAGACTGACATTGTTCTTTACCGCTTCTGATATGTCACTGACAGCAGTCTTTTCTTCAACAATTCAACAATCTTTGCTTAATAGATTTTTTGAAAATTACTTTTATTCTTGTTGTTTTTGTTATGTGCTGTCAAGTCACCTAAGACTCATAGCTACCCTATGTACAACAGCTCTGAACCTTGTTCTATCCTGAGTCAACCTTAAGGCCTCTGACACACCTACCCCATTAAGCCAGTCACTGAGTTAATCCATCTCATTGAGGATCTTTCCTTTTTGCACTACCCCTCCACCATCCCAAGAATAATATACCTCTGGAGAGGTCCCTGACAGCAGACTTGCTCAATGCAATTTGTCTTTTGATTTCCTGACTGCAGGTACCATAAATGTTGATTATGAAGCCAAGCAAACGAAAGCTGTTAACAATCACGATCTCTTCACCATCTATCATGATACTTCTAATTAGCCCAGTGGTAAGAATATTTATTTGCTATATGTTGAGCTTCAATCCATATTGAAGGCTGCAGTCCTTGACCTTCTGCAGCAAGTGCTTCAGGTCCTGCTCAGTTTCAGCAAGCAAAATTGTGTCATCTGCATAATGCAGGTTGTTGATGAGTCTTCTTCCAAACGTTATGCCTCATTACTCCTCATAGAACCCAGCCTCTCATATGATCTGTTCCGCACATAGATTAAAAAGGTATGGAGAAAGGACACATTCCTGGCATATATTCTTTCCAATTTTAAGCCACATTGTGTTGTGTTTCCTTGTGATCCCCACAGTCGAAAGCCTTTGTATAGTCAATGAAACACAGATAGACATTCCTCTGGTACTCTCTACTTTCAGCCAAGAGTCATATAACATTAGGTAAAATATCCCTACTATCACAGCCTTGTCTAAACCCAGCCTACATGTTTGGCAGTTCTCTGTTGATTTTCTGTTTCAGTGGTTTTTGGATAATTTTCAGCAGAATCTTGCTTTCATGTGATATTAATGATATTGTTTAATAGTTTTCACACTCTGTTGGGTTACCCTTCTTTGGTAAGGGGACAAATATGAATCTCTTTAAGTCAGTTTGCCAGGTGGTTATCCTCCAGAATCCTTGGTGAGTACATTCAGGGCAGCGTTTGTTTGGTGAAATATGTCAACTGGTGAGCCATCAATTCCTGAGGACTTGTTTTTTTCTAAGTCCTTCAGAGCAGCTTGAACTTCTTTCTTCATCAACATAGTTTCTTATTCCTGCATTGTTTTATGAATTTTTTCTATGGCAGCAAATTCTTCTTGGTACAATGACTCTGTATACTCCTTCAATTTTCTTTTAATACTTCTTGGATATTTAGTATCTGCCCAAAACATCCTTAAGTATTACAACTCAAGACTTGAATTTTTTTCCCCTCAGTTTCTTCATTTTAAAAAATGCTGAGCAAATTTGCCCCTTTTGATTTTCTGACTCCAGTTTTATTATATCTTGGTTCATACAAAATTCACGTACATTATATTTTGTTTATATGTGTCTCCCACATTCCTTCATTCACATTATGTCTCATACTATCATATATTGTGTTTTATACAATTCATCACCAATAATCAATGCCAACCATTACCTTGCCTTGTCAAATTTCGAATGAATCTTTCTGAATTCCTTCATTCCCTCCCTGTACTCACCAAACTCTGTGCCCTCATGATTTCTCCATCTTTCCCATCATCAGCACTTTTCCTTCCACTCCTTTCCATTGGGACTTCTATACACATCTTATTAGTTGTTGTTGCTGTTGTTGTTTTAACTTTAAGTTGTTGTTGTAACTTTAAGTCAACTACAACTCATAGAGACCCTATGCACAATAGCTCAGAACGCTGCTCTTTACTGAACCAATCTCGCTGTCTCTTACACACCTACTTTTATTACCTCAGTTACTCTGTCAATCCATCTCATCCAGGGGTTTCTTCTTCTAGGTTGTTCCTTGACCCTTCCAAGGGTTCTTTCTCCTTCTTCAAAGACTAGTCCCTCATGGCTACTTACTCATAGTATGTGAGATGGTGTCTCAAAATGTTTGCCTCCAAGGAGCATCTCAATTTCACTCTCCGCACAAAAGACTTGTTAGTTCTCTTGACAGTCCATGGTTTGTTCAATACTCTTTTCCAGCAACATAAGTAAAAGACATATGTTCTTACTATGTCACCCTTTTTCATTGTCCAGATCTCTGATGCAAAGCTAGTAATTGTGAAGAGCATGGCCTGGATCAGGAGAACCTTAATCTCTAGATTGACAGTCTTGCTCTCCAGGATATTAATCTTTAGTAGGATTTTGCTTGCTTGTGATATTAGTGATGTTGTTTTTGTTATTATGTATCTTCAATTCACATGTGACTGATAGTGACCCTATTAACAATAGCCCTAAACCCTACTCTATCCTGTACCAATATTATTGTCTCTGACACATCTACTGCCATAACCCCAATCACTGAATCAATCCATCTCATCGAGGATCTTCCTCTCTTGTGCGGTCCCTCCATCTTCCCAAGCATGACACCCCTCTCCAAGGACTCATCCCACCTGCAACATGTCCAAAATATGTCAGACAAAGCTTCAGAATCCTTATCTCCAAGGAGCAGCTTGGTCTCTCCCTCTCTAGGAGGAACCTGTTTGTTCTCCTATCAGTCCATGGAGTAAATCCTAACAAACTATGATTAGTATTGATAAGATTGACAAGAACAGAACACTTAATTCTGCTAAAAAAATACCTAGAGCAAGAAGCTAATGTTTAAACAGAGCAATGAAACAATTCATAGTTTAAAAATCAAGAAAATGTACATCAGGATTGTAAAATTTCCATACATATTCCATCTGTACATTGACCAAATCATTGAGAAGTTGAACTCTACTAAGAAAAATGTGGTATTAGAATCAGAGATGAAAGTAGTCATTAGCCATCTGCTTTATGCAGATGTCACACACTTGTCTGGCTTGCTGAAAATGAGGAGGACATGAAGCTCTTGTTACAGAATACTAAAGACTAAAACCTTTAACATGGATTTGTATTTTATCACTAATAAGACAAAAGCATTTTCACTAGACAGATGAATAATATCAAGACAGTTAGGAAAATATTAAAATTGTCAAAGATTTTTTCTTACTTTGACTCACAAACAACATTTTTGTTACAAGTATTCAAGAAATTAATAGATGTATTACATAGGGCAAGTTCACTGTGCAGCACTTCTCCAAATTACTGAGGAGTAATTATATCAGTTTGAAGACAAAGGTGATCCTAATTTAGGCCACGGTCTTTTTAATAATTTGCTGTGCACTTGAATGTTAAATAATGAACATCAGAAGAAGTGATGCTTTTGAACAAACATAGGCTGCCAAAAGGAAAAACAAGTATTTCTTGGATAAAGTGCAGCTAGATTTCTCCCTGTAGTCATAGATGGTAAAGTTTTGTCTCTTTTACCTTAGGCATGTTGCTAGAAAGGCTATATTCCTTACAAAGGAACATCATGTTTGGAAAGTCAGTGAAAGAAAGAAAAATTCTCAAATAGATGAATTGACACAGTGACTGTAGCAACGGGCTTCCATGTGTCAGAGATGTTGAGGATGGCACGTGATAGGGTAGGGTCCAGATCTGTTGTTCATATGGTAGCTGTGAACCAAACTTGATTCAAAGGCAGCAAACAACAATAAAATAGTCTTTGTGAGTATTTCTTTTATTTCTTGGCCATCTGAATGCCTTTTTGATGAGTCTTTTCATATCGCCTGTCTAGTTTGTAATTGTTATGTGGTACTGAGTTGAGTATGCCTTATGCACACTGTCCTGCACTGCTTATCCTGCAGTCACTATGTCAATCCATCTCTTTGAGGGTCTTCCACTCCTTCACAAACCCTCCACCATTCTAAGCATTGATAGATGGAGAAAGAGTTGAAGTTATTAATGATTTCATATTTTTTGGATTCACAATCAATCTTCTTAGTACCAGCAGTTAGGAAATTATATGATGAGTTCCATTGGGAAAATCTCCTGTCAAGGATCTTTTCCTTCTAAAACTAAGGAGTGTCTGATACAGGCCATCATTTTCTTAGTTGTATGCTATGAATCTGTGAGCTATACAATGAAAGATGACAGAGATTTGATGCCTTTGAGCTTTGAGTTGTAATGTTGGAGAAGAGTATTGAACATACCAGGGACTTCCAAGGAAACAAGCAGGCCTGTCCTAGAGAGGGTGATAAGGAGACAAGGATTATGAAGTTCTTTCTCACATACTTTGGGCTTGTGGCCAGGAGGAACCAGTCCTTGGAGAAGGACATCATGATTGGAATGGTAGAGGGTCAGCACAGAAGAAGACACTTGATGATGTGGATGGACACATAAATGGTAGCAATGGTATCAGGTGTGTCTGAGATGGTCAAGATGGTTCAGAATAGGGCAGAGTTTAGAGCTATTTTTCATAGATTCTCTATGAGTCATAAGCAACTCAATTGCACATAACAACAATAACAATCTGCCCAAAATACTGAGACAAATCTTCGCTATTCTTTCTTCTAAGGAGAACTTGGACTGCAGTTTTTGTGAAAATATCTGTTTGTTCTTTCGGCAGTCTATGAGATATTCAATACTCTTCTCCAACAAACCAACCCATAGATGTTTATTCTTCTTTTATTATCTTTATTCATTTTGCAGTTCCCAAATGCATAACAGATGATTGGAAAGACTATGGCTTGCATGAGGCACACCTTAGTCTTTAAACCAGCATCATTGTTCTTCAGGAGTTTTGAGAGGTCCTTGACAACAGACTTTCCTAAAGCTCTATATTTTCAAATAGACTGACTACTGGTACCAAGGCTGTTGATTAGGGATTCATGTAAGATGAAATCGTTAAAAATGCCCATCTTTTCTCCATCTCACATAATGTCGTCTATTGGCCCATTGGTGAGGATTTATTTTTATATTCTTGATATTGATATGCAATCCATAATGAAAGCTGCAATCTTTGATCTTCTGCAGCAAGCACTTCAAGTTCTCACTTTGAGCAAGTAAATTTGTGTCATCTGTATAATGCAGATTATCTGTGCGTTTTCCTCTGTTTCTGATACCATATTTTTCTTTATATATATGGTTTCGCAAATGATTTGCTTAGCATACAAATCGAATAAGTATGGAGAAAAGATAGAACCCTAACTCACACTTTTCTTAATTTTAACCATGCGGTGTTTCCGTTGTCCTGTTTAAACAACGGCTTCTTAATCTACATGTAGACTTCATATGAGCATAATTAAGTGTTCTAGGATTCACATTCTTCTCAGTATTAGCCAGAGTTTGTTAAGATTCACATAGTCAAATGTCGTTGCATAGTAAAAAAAGCACAGATAGATATTATTCTCTTGGTTTTTGCTTTCAGCTAAGGTCTATTTGAAAATAGCAATGATATCGTTTGTGCCATATCATACACTCAGCTTGAACTATGGTGTTTCTAGTCATTCTGGAATTATTTTCAGCAATACACATTATTTGCTAGTGATATTAATTATATATATATATATAGTTGCTGTTGTTATGTGCCATCGAGTCATTTGCGACCCATAGCGACCCTATGTACAACAGCCCTAAACCCTGCTCTATCATGTGCCAATCGCATTGCCTCTGACACACCCATCCCGATTACCCCAGTCACTGAATCAATCCACCTCATAGAGGGTCTTCCCCTCCTGCGCCGTCCCTCTACTCTACCCAGCGTGATGTCCCTCTCCAAAGACCTGTCTCTCCTTGCAACATTTCTATAATTTCCACATTCTATTAGGTTACCTTTCTTGGGAATAGGAAAAAAATATAGATCTTTTCCAGATAGTTGGCCTGGTAACTGTCTTCTAAATATCATGGTGCAAACTGATGAGACTGTCCAGAATTGTATATGTTATCTGAAACATGTTAATTAGTACCTCATCATTTCCTTGGGCTTTATTTTTTCTATGCCTTCAGTGTAACTTGAAATTATTCCTTCATCACAATTCACTCTTGATCTTCTGAAATATTTTATTATCAGTCAGTTATTTTTGGTGCAGTATTCTATGTATTTCCCCAATTTTTATTTGATTTTTCTTGTATCATTAAAGATTTTTCCTATGTCATCTCTCAGTATTGCAACCTATGGCTTAAATTTGTTTTTCAGTTCTCTCTACTTGAGAAATATTTAACTAGTTCTTTATGTTTTATTGACCAGCTCTAGCACATTGCACATTTCATTATAGTACTTTGATTTGTCTTCTTGAACTGCCTTTTAAATTCTTGTGTTCAGTGTTTTTACTTAGTCATCCCTTTCCTATGTTTTGACTTCTCAACTCTCTAGGGAAATTTTTAGAATATCTTCTGTGATCCATTTTGGTCGTTTCTTTCTCCTCTGTGTTTGTGATGACGTTTTGCTCTACAACTTACCTGGTCTCCAATCACTTGTCTTCAGTAGCAAAAATCTACATATAAGATAATCTTTTTTTTTTCATTTTGGCGAGATAAACCTAAGATCATATTTGGTTCTTGTGAAATTGTTTTCATTTTCTTAAACTTCAATTTGAACTTGCCCAAAAGTAATTGGTTGGATTTTCCTTAGTCAGTACCTGGTCTAGTTTTGACTTTCCAAAATGTGTTTTTCCCACCATTCTTTCCACAGATGTAGTGGTTCTGATTCCTGTGTACTCCACCAGATGAAGTCCATGTGTATCATTACCATCTGTGTTTCTTAGAAAAGGTGTTTGATATGAATAAATAATGGAACATACAAAATCAAGTCACTCAATCTCTTTTCTGTTCCCAAGTCCATACTTTTTTTCAGCAATTTGTATATCTTTTTTTAAAAAATTATACATTTATATATCTTTGTAATGATATTTTGCATTCTTCATGGACAGTTTTCTTGATATCCTCCCAGAGCTCATTTGGTCTACTCTCATTGGTGCTCAAGGCCTCAACCCTGTTCCTGAGATGGTTTTGAAATTCGAGTGGGACAGACTTATGGTCAAATCTAAGTTCCTGTGACTTGACTTAATATTCTTCAACTTCAGCTTGAATTTGCATATAAGTAGTTGGTGGTCTGTCCCACAATCAACACCCAGCCTGATTTTCACTGCTGATATTGAGCTTCTCCAGCAAATCTTTCCACAAATGTAATCAATTTTATTCCTGTACATACCATCAGGTGAAATCCATGTGTATAGCTTGCGTTTATGTTTCTTATAAAAGGTATTTGCAATGAATAAATCATTGAATGCGCAGAAGTCTATCATTCTGTCTCCAGCCTCAATTCTCTCTGAGCCCATGTTTTCCAGCTACTGACCCTTCTTCCCTGTTCCCAACTTTTGCATTCCGGTCTCCCATTATTATTAATGCATCTTGATTGTGTGTGTG
>NW_006400097.1:980738-982893 GCF_000299155.1 Elephantulus edwardii | reverse complement strand
TATTTATGCCCTCTTTTCTTGTGGTTGCCCCAACTCCAATGTCAGCCCCGTTTTACAACAGTGGCACTAAGCAGCATTTATCCTTTTGTGACTGACATATTTCACTCAGCATAATATCCTTCAGGGTCACTCATTTTGTATAATAGTTCATGAGTTCTTTGTTTTCAGAGCAATATAGTATTCCACTTTGTAAATATACCATAGCTTTTCTATCTATTTGTTTGTTGATAGGACCTTTAAGAACAAAACCCCTTTTCACATCCAAAATCTTTTCCAACAGGGTAAAATGGAAGCCACAGACTGGGAAATATATTTGGCAATGACATGTCTGATGAGGGACTTATATTTAGAATTTATATACTACTCGAACACTATAACAAGATAAAGAACCCAATTGAAATCTATACTTTTAAACTGTCATTCCTTTTGCTTTGTTTCCAAATTTTGCATTCCAACCACCACTTATTATTAATGTACCTCGACTGAATATTTGTTCAATTTCAAACTGTAAATTTGGCAAAATTCCTCATTTTCCTCATATTTGGCCTTAGTTGTAGCTGTATATATTTAAATAAAATAAATATTCTCCAGCAACAAAGCTCAAAGGCATCAATTCTCCTTCTAAAGTTTAGCTTCTTAAATTATTTGCTCAGCGTACAGATTTAGAGAAAGGAGGCAGCCCTGACACAACTATTTTCTGATTTTCAACCTTTCAGAGTTCACCAGTTTTGTTCAGATCACAGTTTCTTAATCGTGTTTTGTTGTGCGCTATTGAGTCAGAACAAAGTCGTAACTGACCCTCTGGCAAGTTTTCAAAGGCAGTAAATCACACAGAAAGAGATTGCCCATCTTTCACCCGTGCAATTGCTGGTGGATTTGAAGAACATGTTTTGGGGGTTATAGCACAGATTCTTTTCACCAGAAATTGTATTAAAATTTCCATTATCCTTATTGTTGGCTATAATTTGTTATGATCCACCTTGCCAAATTACCTTGCATAGTTCTAAAAACACAAATAGAAATTTTTATCTGTTATTATCTGCTTTCGGCTAAGATTTATCCATCATTAGCAATGCTATTCCTGGTGTTACAATGTCTTTTAAAACAAACTTGGACTTCTGGCAGTTCTTTGTACTGTTCTTGCCATACTTGGATGATTTTCAGCAATACTTTGCTGATATATGACCCTGTTGGTCACCTTTCTAGGGAATGGGGAAAAATATGGATCTCTCCCAGTTAGTTGACCAGGTAACATTCTTCCAAATTACCCGACCGTAGACTGGTGAAAACATTTTTAGAAGAGCCTAAATTTGTCTCTGATAATCTTTATAGTTTATGATCTTATCCCTTGTTTTTTGTTATACTTGACAGAAGTATTTGTCAAATATATGATTTACAAATTAGTTTCTTCAGACTGCAAGTTGTTTAATTGCTATTGCTATTATGGTGTTTCAACAAATCCATTCTAACAAACTACTAACTGCACTAAACATGGCAAAGTTGTGTATTATTATTCTTTCGAAGAACTTAATACTGCTGTTGTGTACCATAGATCAGAAACCCACCCAGACCTGACCCTCTGGCAGGGTTTCAGAGGCAGTTAATTGCGTAGGAGGAGACTATCCATCCTTCTCCCGTGGAGCAGTTGATTGTTGTGTGGCACATTCAAAATTCATTATATAACTTTCTCAAATTATCGAAATAAAGTTTATCTATAAGAGCTACACTTCCTAGCTCCTTTACCTGTTAGAAAATTCTTATTTCCTTTTATTTATTTCACACTAGCACACCGATGCCGTGCTGTTCTATAGCACCCAGCAGAATTTAAATAAAGTGTTTCTTCTTTCAAAAACACACAAAAATGATCTTTTATTAGGGTTTTACTTTTTTATATTCTAAAATCAACAAAAAAATGAATCTATTATGTATTATGCTATGTTCTTACAAAAAGAAGAATGAGAAATAGGAGTTCTGGTGGTAAATTGTGCTTTAATCCCGAAGGTATGTGGTCCCAATCCACTAGCTGCTCTGTGGGTAAGGAAGAGTAATCTCTTTTTTATTTAGTTATTTATGTATGTATGTATGCATGCATGTATTTGTTTTTTATTTCAATGAACAACTACAGAGATTTTGGAATTCCATTAATTCATTGTTG
>NW_006400097.1:978525-980488 GCF_000299155.1 Elephantulus edwardii | reverse complement strand
CATGTAATATTATTCAAAATGGATGACTCTGGAGGACATAATGCTGAGTGAAATATCTCAGTCAAAAAGGGACAAATGCTATATAGTGTCACTGTTGTAGAATGATGCTGACATCCGGGTGGGAGTAACCTCTTTTTATGTGATTACTTGCCTCTGAAAACCAACTGGAGAGTCAGCTACGGGTCAGTTTCAAATTGATGCCACACAACAAAAACAGTATCTAAAGAAGTTTTACCTTTGTGTCTCACACATTTTCTTGTCTTACACACATATAAGGCCGCCCATAATTTGATCACCACATGATCTGATTTCCCTGAGAAAACATTTGTTCATATTTATTTATACCTATTTCAGGGAGCTCTAGTGTACTAGTCAGTAAACTGTTACATTGCCAATCCAAAGAGAGATGATTTGAATCCACTAGCTACTCTGCTGAAAAGAGATGGGAAATCTACTCATGTGCACTCATGTTCACAGCTTCACGTTCACACCTAGTAGGTGATTCTGACTTGAGTGCAGTGAATGCTACCTAATGCACTATTATTATTGTTGGTTTATCTTTTGTGGGTTTTATTTCTTTGTTTTGGTTTATACTGTTATTTGTATCACCGATAATCTGGGAGTAATAAGATCTGCATTCTTGTCTTCTTCCATGTTAGAAAATTCAAATTTCTTTACCTTTATCTCAAAAAAAGATGTTGATCTCTCGTGGACAAATTCAGGTGTTATAGACCATAGGGAGTTGTGCTGCTAATCCAAATGTGGATTGTCTTTAGTTGCTCAGACTCACTAGCAGCAGCACAGGAGAAAGGGAGGGCCTCTTCCATGTGATTTATTACTTGAAAATCCATTACAGGGTCAGAGTTAAGTACATTCCCACTAAGTGGCAGAGAGAGTAAGTGAACAATCTGAGAAACATTTGGTAGACCATAACTCCGTGTTTGCAAATATTTCCATGATATGAATTACTGAAGTGTCAATGGGTATGCATTGAATCAAATTATCATGTAATATATTCACCAATCTGTATCATTTAACTCTTGGTGGCCTAGTAGTAAGGAGCTGCATTGCCAACCCAAAAACACACAGTTTAAATACATCAGCTGCTCTTCAGGAGAAAGATGAGCAAGCTTCTGTCCTCTAATTTACTGCCTATGAAATGTACTACAGGGGCAGCTATAAACGGATTCTGACTCAATTGCACATTTGTACAACAATTTTGAACCCTGCTCTATCTTGAGGCAACCTCATTGTCTCTGATACATCTGTCCTCATCACCTTCTACTCTTCCAAGCATGATGTCCTTCTCAATGGACTGGTCTCTCTTTGAAGCTTCAAAATCCTTGCCTCAAGAAACAGCCTGGATTCACCCTTTCCAGGATGAATCTATTTGTTCTAGCTGTCCATTGTGTATTCAATACACTTATCCAGCACCACAATTCTGTTATCCTTAGTCATTGTCCAGTTTTATGATGCATAGCATATAATTGCAAAGATCATAAATTTTCATAATATGCCAATATTATCTGTTTCATTTCATCTGGTTCTGTGGTGATGACACTTCTAAAGTAACTAATTTAAATATTCTTTTTATTTACTTTTATTAAGTTTCCCAATAGTTTGTATATTTTATTAGCCTTTTCCAAGAACAGCTCCTGATTTTATTGATGGTTTCAATTGTTTTCTATATTTCATATTATTGATTTAAACTTTTTTAATTGAGATTTTGTTCTAAGTTTATAAAGAACTTCAATTTCCATTCATTCATTGTTGTACGTTTTCCTCACTGCCCCACCCCCAGTTCACTTTTTTCTTTGGGAAAAAAAAGTTCCTTCATTGTTATACAGTCCTCCCTCAAACCCCAACCACTTTACTATGTAGCTTTTATTCTAAACTCTTGTCATACCAATAACTAATCATATGTTCTTTTTATACAGTTTTATCCCTTATCTGATTCAATGCT
>NW_006400097.1:975630-978085 GCF_000299155.1 Elephantulus edwardii | reverse complement strand
CAACACTGAATAAGGGTTCCAGTTTCTCCACAACCTTGCCAGCATTTGTTATTTGCTGCTCTGTTGAAATGCTATTCTTTCTTGGGTAAGATTATATCTAATAGTTGTTCTGATGATTTCAACTTTTGTCCTCATATTTTCTTCTATTGGCTGTGGGGTTAGACTATTGTTCTTTTTCTATTTAATGGAGGTATTGATATGTTGCTGTTGTTGTTGTTAGGTGCCACTAAGTCAAGCACAATTCTTTGCAACCCTATGAACTGCAGGTCTGAAATCTATTCTTTCCTGTGTCATCTTCACACTCCCTGACATGCTAGAGCTCATTGTAGAAGTCACAGTGTCAATCTACTTAGTTGAGGGTCATCCTCTCCTTCTCCAGCCCTCTACCCTTCCCAGCATCATATCCCTCTCCATGGAATAGCCCCTTCTTAGCAACATGCCCAATGAATGTGAGACAAAGCCTCATTCTGGCCTCCAAAAATTGCTAACAACCTCAATCTCTTCTCCATCTATCATAGTGCTGCTACTTGGCTCAGTGACTAGAATCTTTGTCTTCTTGATGTTGAACTTCGATTCATATAGAATACTACAGTCCTTGACTTTCTGCAGCAAGCGCTTCAGGTTTTATTGAGTTTCAGTAAGCAAGTTTGTGTCATCTGTATATCGTAGGATTTTGATGAGACTCCACATTTCTCCTCATAAAGTCCTTCTTCCTGAATTACCTGTTTTGCAAATAGATTGAAAAGGTGTAGGGACAGGATACATCCTTGACACACTTCTTTCCTGATTTTGAACTATACAGTGTTTCCCTCCTCTGTTCTGATGAATGCTTCCTGAACCAAGTATAGCTTCGGCATAAGTACAATCAAGTGTTCTGGGGTTCCTATTTTCCTCAAGGTTAGCCACAATTTGCTGTGATCCACATAGTCAAATGCCTTTTCATATTCAATGAAACACAGGTTGACATTCTTTGGATACTTTCTGCTTTCTACCAAGATCTATCTTACATTGGCAATAATATCTCTATTGCAATGATCTCTTCTAAACGCAGTTTGCATTTCTGGTAGTTCTCTGTCAACATACTGTTTCAGTGATTTCTGGATAAATAATCTTTAGCCGGATTTTACTAGTCTGTGATATTAGTTATATTGTTTGATAAGTTCCATACTCTGTTGGGTTAACATTTATTTTTAATGGGAATAAATATGAATCTCTTCCAGTGAGTTGGCTAAGTATTTGCCCTGCAGATTTCTTGACACAACTTGGTGAGCACATTCAAGGCAGCAACTGTTTGTAGAAATATGTCAATTGGCATTCCATCCATTCCTGGGGCTTTATTTGTTGCCAAGTCCTTCAGAGCAGCATGAACTTCCTTCTTCGTCACTATTGCCTGTTGATCATATGTTGTTTCTTGAAATTCTTCTATGTCAGCTAATTCATTTTGGTACAGTGACACTGTAAACTCCTTCCATCTTCTTTTACTGCTTCCTGGATCTTTCAGTATTCTTCTCAGAGTATTCTTAAACATTGGAACTCACAGCTTGAATTTGTTCTGTAGGTCTTTGATCCAATAAAATGTGTAAATTAACAAACAGTATCAATGATATCACACACAAGAAAAATCTTGCTAAGGATTATCCAAAAGCAATTGAAACGGTATATCAACAAACTACCAGAAATACAAACTGGGTTTAGAAGTGGACATAGTACTAGGGAAATCATAGCCAACATCAGATGGATTTTGGCTGAAAGAGAGAGTACCAGAGGGATATCTATCTGTGTATTACTGAATATAAAAGACATTTTACTGCATGGAACATAACAAATTATGGTTAACTTTTAGAAGACTAGAAATTCAAGAATAAAGGATGTTCTCATGTAAAACTTATAATTGGACCAAGAAGCAGTCATTAAACCAGAGTAAGGAAACACTAAATGCTTCAAAATCAGAAAAGGAGTTTGTCAGGGATTTGTTCTATCTCCATACCTTTTGATTCTATATGCATAACAGATCATTCTGAAGGCTGGGTTTATAGAAGTTATTTGACATCAGAATTGGAAGAGGACTCATAAATAATCTGTGTTATTACTACATAAGACCATTACTGTAAAAATAGAAGAACTAGTAAAACATGTATGGTGACTTAAGAGGTGAAGGAATGGGAGCATGGGGGTGAGGCTGTATAGGAGCAAAATCACAGGTTTCATAATTTGTTGGATTGAAGGAGGGGGTAAAGGAAAAAGGAAAGAGCCATTGTGGACCTGAAAAGACCAGGTAATCATGGGCATATTCCAATGGTAGTAAGTTTTATAAAACACAATGTATAAAAATAATTATATGGAATTACAGTCAACACAGAAAGTGTTGGAAATTTTTTTTTTAATGAAAACTACCTGTATTATGTAAAAGATACAACTTTGGTTGTCAAAAGAAAAGACCTGAAGTGCTTGTTAA
>NW_006400097.1:973667-975495 GCF_000299155.1 Elephantulus edwardii | reverse complement strand
TTAACAATTTCACCTTGCTTGATTCCACAAACAACACTATTGATCCTAACAGTCAGAAAATCAAAAGGTGCATTATATTAGGAAACTCTGGTGTCAGAAATCTCTCTAGAGAGCTAAAGAGCAAAGATGTCTTTCTAGAGATTGAGGTGGACCTGATCAAGGCCATGAGCTCTGCAATTACATGATCTTGCAATTATGCATCAAAGAGCTAAACAATGAGTAAGGATCACAGAGGAAGAATCAATTTCTTTTAAGTTTTGGTTCTGGAGAAAAGTATTGAACATCCTACAGATGCCAAAAGAACACCTAGGTTTGTCCTGGAGAGGATGAATTCTAGTTGATCTTTGGAGGCAAGAAATTTAAAGCTATCACACATACTTTGGACATACTGCCCAAAATGATTTGTTCTTGGAGAAGGACATCATACTTAGAATGGTGACAGGATAGCACATGAAGGAAGACCCTAGAAGATAAGGATTAATACAGTGACTAGAACAGTGAGAGCAGACACGTCAGAGACAATGACATTGGCAAAGCATAGGGTAGGCTTGAGACCTATTGTGCCTAGGGTTGCTACAAGTCATAGATGATTCAATGACAAATAACAACAAACAACATCATCAAATATTGTTTTGGAAGCACTTGCTAGCACAATACTACAAGGGAAGGAAATAAGATGCATTCATCTTGGCAAACAGATAATAAAACTGTTGCTGCAGATGATATGACAGTGTACAGAGAAAATCTCAAAGATTCAACTCCTAAACTGCTAGATCTAACTGATTAATTTAGGAGATGAGAAGAATATAAGATCAATATATAAAAAATCAGGTGGATTTCTCTACAGTAACAAAGAAAGCACAAATAAGGAAACTAATAAAGTAATGTCAATAACAATTGGCAACAAATTGAGATATTTGGGACCATTGGCACAAGACAGAGCAGAGATTAGGGCTATTGTACTAGGGTCGCTATGAGTCACAAGCGACTCGATGGCACATAACAACAAACAACAACAAAGACACATACAAAAAAAAGAAAAAAGTGTAAATCACTATTCCAAGGAACAATTAA
Source organism: Elephantulus edwardii (assembly GCF_000299155.1). Classification (NCBI taxonomy): domain Eukaryota; kingdom Metazoa; phylum Chordata; class Mammalia; order Macroscelidea; family Macroscelididae; genus Elephantulus; species Elephantulus edwardii. The sequence goes on along the minus strand of NW_006400097.1, from coordinate 974,421 downwards.
GAGATCTAACTAAATAGGAAAAACGTTCCTTGTTCATGAATAGGAAGATACAATACAGAAAAAATACAATTGTACTAAAAGTAACCTGCATGTTTAATTCTATCTCAATGCAGATACCAAATTCATTTCTCAGAGATGGACAGTGAAATGGCAAGTTTACTCAGAAAAGAAAGAGATTTTGAATAAGCAAAGCATCTCTGAAAAACAAAAATCTAATAAGGACATATGGTGGTCTACTGATGAGAAACTGCTTTTAATTCCAAAGACACATGGTTAAAATCCACCAGCTGTAATAATAAACACATAGACCAATAGAACAGAAGCATGAACCCAGATTAACTCATCTACCTATGGTCAACTAGTATTTGACAAGAAAACCTATCAAATGAGGAAATTACAGTCTCTTTTATATATGGTTCTGGAGAAACTGGACTTCTACCTTTAAAATGCGGAAGCAGAATCCACATCTCATACTATACACAAAAATCCACTCAAGGTGGATCAGAGACCTATGGGTAAAGCCCAAAACCATACAGAACATAAGAACATAAAAAATAATATAAGAGAACAAACTTAGAAAGCCTAGTCTTTGATATATATAAGCTAGCAAATACAGCCAGAAATTCACAAACATGAGACTATAACATTGATGAAAGGGACCTTCTAAGAGTTACTCCCTAACTGTATCAAAAACTTATTCCAGTAGAGTGAATACCCACAACAAACAATCAAATACTTGGCAATGACATCCCAG
>NW_006400097.1:966025-972852 GCF_000299155.1 Elephantulus edwardii | reverse complement strand
GAATTCACACTCCTCCTTGAAAAGTAAAAGAAAAACTCTTTCATTGTTATGCAATCTCTCCCCCAAGTCCACTCCACTGTACAGCCTTTATTCTGGACTCCTGTCATAGCAATAATACCTAATCATATATATCTTTTAAATAGTTCTCTCCTTCATCTGTTTCAATACAATATACATCATTCCTCTCCTCCTTCTCTGCCTTCCTTCAACCCCAATATCACTCCTGTTTTATAATAGTGGTCCTATGTAATATTTGTCCTTTTGTGACTGAGATATTTCACTCAGCGTAATGTCCTCCACGGTCATTTATTTTGTATAATATTTCATGAGTTCCTTTTTTCAATGCTGTATAGTATTTCATTGTGTGTATATACCAGAGCTTCTCTATCCATCCGTTTGTTGATGAGCACTTGGGTTGTTTCCAGCTATTTGCTATTGCAAACAAAGCCACAATAAACATGGGTGTGCATATATCTGCTTGGGTGACAGTTATGGTTTCCTTAGAGTAAAATCCCAGTAATGGAATTGCTGGGTCAGATGGCATTTCTATTTGCAACTTTTTGAGAAAGTGCCATACAGCCAGTGAATAAGATTCAGCAAGAAAATTACTGGACATATTGACCAATACATCAGAGTGGCAGGACACAAGATCAGCATACAAAAATAAATTATATTTCTCTACAGTGACATAGAGAAAACAGAACTGGAGCTGAAAACACCAATATCCTTCACAATAGCTAATCAGAAGATTAAATACTTATGAGTAAACCTAAACAGAAGCACAAAGGATCTATTTAAAAAGTTAAAAACATTATTGTTGCCATTGAGTCACTTGCGACTCATAGCGACTCTATTATTACAAGAAACAAAAAGAGACCTGCAGAACTGGAAGAATATCCCTTGCTCATGGATAGGAAGACTCAATATTGTGAAAAAGACAATTATACCAAAGGCAATTACACATTTAATGCAATCTCAATACAAATACCAATCCTATTCTTGAACGAGATGGAAAAAGCAATCTCCAATTTAATTTGGAAAGTAAGGAGATCTGAAATAAGCAAAATACTCCTTAAAAAGAGAAACAAGGTAAGAGGCATCTCACCCCCTGATTTCAAATCCTACTACACTGCCATGGTGGTCAAGACAGCATGGTACTGGTACAATGACAGACACATAGATCAATGGAATAGAATTAGGAACCTGGAAATCAGCCCGTCTACCTATTGTCAACTGATATTTTACGGAAATGAAATCAGTTAAGTGAAGAAACTATAGCCTTTTTAACAAATGGTGCTGGCAAAATTGGAAAACTATCTGCAGAAAACTCTAGTAACGTCCACACCTCACTCCATATACAAAAACCAACTCAAGGTGGATCATGGACCTAGGACTAAAACCAAGGTCTATAATCTTCATTAAAGAAAAGCTTGGAAGAATTCTAGAAGTCCTAATCCAAAACATAAACAGTCTCCCATGCATCCTGGGAAATCTACAACTAGGAGAAGATAAAATAGATAGATGGGACCTTCTAAGAATCAAATTCCTATGCACATCCACAAAGTTCTCCTAGAGCGTAAAAAAGGAAGCAACATATTGGGAGAAAATATTTGGTAATGACATTTCAGATTAAGGATTTATATCTAGAATTTATAAAATACTCGAACACTACAACAAAATAAAGGTGAATAATCCAATTGAAAAATGGGCACAGGATATGAACAGACACTCCACCAAAGTAGTCATTCAGATGGCCAACAAGCACATGAAGAAATGTTCAAAATCCCTAGCTCTAAGAGAGATGTAAACCAAAACAACTATGAGATTATCATCTCACCCCGGTGAGAACAGTAAAGTTTAACAGAACAGCAAACATCAAAGGCTGGCGAGGTTGTGGAGAAATGTGAACCCTTGTAAGGTCATTATTGTAAAAACAGAAGATAATTAGTAAGCTGTATACCAAAGTTCACATCCTATTGATGTGAGGGACAATGGTAGGAATTTGGGGAAATTCCAGGGTGTCAGAGTTGTGTGGATAGAAGAAGAGGATAGAGAAATTCAGAAACATCCAGTGGGGACCTGAATGGACCTGGTGATAGTGGTCATAGGTCAATAGTAATTGATTTTATAAAATACAATATATGGGGATGAGTGTAGAAAACAGTGGGAATGAAAGAATGTAAGTAACAAAATGTATATAAGTGAAACACAAAGTATATGAATTTTGCATGCAAACCAATATAAAATTTTTAAAAAAATTGATCAATATGTAGCATTGTGTAAATTCTTTCCAAAGCTACTTCAAAGTAGTAAGGCAAGGGTGCCACTTTAAATACTAAGATGTATGTGAACTTATACGTTATATAAGCTAGAGCAGTTTTGGTTAGTTCAGATAAATGTGAAACTAGTGATGTGAACAAAGAAGAGTGGAGAAGAATTCATGACTTTAAAATGTAGTGTTCATCAATAATATTGAATATATTATATAGTGAGCAAATACAACAAAAATATTTCTCTTAGAGTCAGTGCAGTCAGCATGGTCCCTGGAATTTAGTATGGTGAGACTTTCTGTTGCCTTTTATGTTATGTACCATGGAGGACCTGCTACTCATAGTGATTTTATGTACAATCACTTTGAACACAATCCTGAGTCAGTCACATTGACTCTGACACTCCTAACTCCATTACTTCAACTACCGTGTCATCCATGTCATCTAGAGTCTTCCCCTCCTGTGTTATCCATTCACCCTTTCAAGCATGATGTACTTCTCCAAAGACTGGTCCCTTCTGGCCATGTGTCCAAAGTATGTGAGATGGGGCTTCAAAATCCTTGCCTCCGAGGAGAAACTTGGGTTTACCCTCTCTAAGACAAATCTATATTTTTTCCTGGTGGTCCATGGTGTGTTGAATACACTTCTCTAGCCCTACAACTCAAATACACCTAATCTTCTTCTGTCATCCTTAGTCATTTTCCAGCACTCTGATGCATAGCAAGTAATAACAAAGACAATGGCCTGTATCAAACACTTGTTAATCTCTAAAATGTCATTATTGCTCTTTCGCAATTTGGAAAGGTCTCTGACAGCAAAATTGTCTCAATGCAATTTGTCTTTTTTTTTAAAGATAAATGTAATAAAATTTATTTTAAGAAAGGAGAAATTCTTTGAAAAATTTCCTCTAAGACTGTATTGATGCTATAATTAGTAATTCTCTAAGGAAGTACTTACCAGAATTTGCTAAAAAATCTGGAGGGCAACTACTGGACTATTTGGAAGAGATCCAAGCTTACTCTCAGTTAAAAAAAAAGGAATCTAACAGAGTGTGGAAATTTTCAAACAATCACTAATATCACACACACAATCAAAATATGGTTGAAGATTATCCAAAAGTGACTCAACCACAACCACAATTACAACAGAGAACTAGCAGAAATACAGTCTGGGTTTTGAAGAGGCCATGGCACTATGGACAGCATAGTCAATGTCAGATGGATCTTGACTGAAAGCAAACTGAATGAAAGCAGAAGAATGTCAATTTGTACTTCATTGACTGAATAGACCTCAACAAATTGTTTCTAACCTTGAGGAGAATGGGAATCCCACAACATCTTATTACACTCATGTGAAACCTATACTTGGACCAGGAGAAGGTCATCAGAACAGAGCAAGGAAACATTGCATTATTCAAAATCAGAAAAAGAGTTTGTCATGTATGTGTTCTATCTCCATATATTTTCAATCTGTATGCAGAACACATCATTAGAGAAGCTGGGTTTTATGGGGAAGAAAATGATATCAGTATTGGAAAAAGACTCATCAACAGCCTGAAGGATGCAAATGACACAACCTTACTTGCTGAATCTGAGTAAGCTCTGAAGCATCTTCTACAGAGTGACAAACACTGTAATCTTCAATATGGATTGAAGCTCAACATCAATAAAATGAAGATTCATACCACTGGACCAACTGACAGCATCATGATAGAGTCTGAGATTGTTAACAATTTCAGGTTGCTAGGTTCCACAATTAACTCTTGGCACCAGCAGTCAGAAAATTAAAAACACCAAACCAAAACAAAACAAAACCAAAAAACCAAAACAACTTAATTGCATTAGGGAAATCTACTACTGTCAGGGATCTCTCTAGAGCTGTGAAGAGCAACAACGTCAGTCTAGAAACTAAGATGTGCCTAATCCAGGCATGGTCTTTGCAATTTCATTCTATGCATCACAGAGATGGACAGTGACCAAGGATGACAGAAGGTAACTAATATCTCTGTGTTGTGGTGCTGGAGAACAGTTTTGAACGTACCATGGACTTCCATGTCCTGGACAGAGTGAAACCAAGTTGTTCCTTGGAGGTAAGAATTTTGAGACTCCATCTCACATACTTTGGACAGGTAGCCAGGAGATACTAGTCTTTGGAGAGGCATATAATACTTTGAAGGGTGAAGGGACAAAGCAGGCGAGAAAGACCCCAGGTGAGATGAATTGACACAATACCTGGGGTAATGAGGTTGGGTGTGTCAGAGACCATGAGATTGGCTCAGGACAGAGCCGGGTTTAGAGATATTGTGTATTCTATCCCTATGAGATGCAAGGGACTTAAAAAAAAAAACAAACCAAAGACAACAACAATTTAAAGTTGATTATACAAGGCAATTTGGCTTTATTTTAGCAAAATGGAATATATTTAAGTAGTGTATAGACATATTCATCATATACTATTCTATCATTCGGGATCTCTAGTGGTCTAAAAGTTGAACTGCCATTATAAAGGCAAGCAAGTTTAGTCCACCAGCTGTTTGGTGGAATAAGGATAGAAAAATCTCTTTCATGTTATTAATATCCAGTTAAAATCTGCCAGAGATTTAACTATCAGTCAGTTCTGACAATATGGTAACAATAGCAAATCTCTAGATTATAACTGATTCCAAATGTTATTAATAATTCTATATGTCCTGGTACCTGTGAGGAATTCTATGACGTCATGAGTTACCCTATGGGGTGATGTTAATCCTATCGATGCTTCAGTACTGCTACTTAATAAGGCTATAATAACTTCTTAATTAGTCACCCTGGTTCACTTTAAAAACAATGTATTGATTGAAGGAAATAAAATGCAAATAAAAATATCTTTGTGTTCTAATATATACAGTTCATACCCTTATGATGGTAACTGAAAAATCAATATGTGGAAATATTTAACTGAAAAATCAATATGTGGAAATATTTGATCAGTTAAATAATTTTGGAATGAAAGAAAGAAAGTATACATTTAAAAGCAGATTATATATGTTACAGTATTTATTTTTATCTTAATTGTTTATAGATATAGCACCATATTAATATACTTTCCCTTCCTAAGAATTGAAAAATGCATAGAAATGTAACTATTAAATATTATTAAGCTTTCAGTTATAAAATGTTTTAAAAAGTTATCATTATGACAGATGGAAAATAATTTTTAGTAAAATCCTGCTATTTTTAATTGAAGTACAAAGTGATCAAATACGGCCTGTCCATATTTTTCAAAGTATCATTAACATAATGGAATAATTTTCAATAATCAAAATGTGCAACACTTAGGGAACTCTATTTTCTTCTTTAATACTAAACTTGTTGTGTACCGTCAAGTCAGAACTGACCCATTGCTAAACTTCCAGTGAATTTTCAGAGGCAGTTTAATTGCAAAGGGAGGAGATTGCCTATCTTTCTACCTAATAGTAAACTGGTAATGCAATATTTATCTTTACTGTTTAATGATGAAATACATGTTTTCTTAATGAAATATTTACAATATTTTAAATTGGAGTAATGCAAGTCCTTTATTATCATCAGTGGTTTTCAAACAGAGGAACTCCCTGTATCGTAATGGCATGCCCTTATAGGCTGCCTCTATGCACCACACATCATAGTAGATCATTTGATAAGTTTTTAAAAAGCTATAAGAGAGATATGAGACATAATTATTTATGTTATTTTCCAACTCATTCATGGAAAACAGTCGACTACATAAAAAAATTGTTCATTCTCACTCTTCATAATGTGAAATATATTTTTGTTCTTTTCTCCTTATTTTTTTTTTTATCTTCATCGTTGTTTTGGTAAACTTTTTACAATAGCAGTTTACAGTATCTGAACATTATCAATAAAAATACGTTTTGACTAAAAGGTAATAGTGATTAAATCCGTATGAATGGTGTTAGAATAAGTAGAAGTACGTGTGTGAGCATTTAGGTCATGTCTGACTTACAAGAATTGGTTTGGAATTGTGAATGTCGCTGATGGGGACTGTTTCCATTTGTAAAGTTAATAGAGGTCAGATTCAGTAATCCCGATGCTTCTGCTTTTTACCATTGGCCTCTTCACCATATTTAAAGAAAGGTCTGTTCTAAGCATAAAAGTTTATAAATCTACTTACATTAAGATAGGAATGTAAATTTTTGCTATCACCTAAGATAACTAACTGCATTTAATGAGCCTAAAGCCAAATCCAAAAATTATTAATATTACATAATGAAAAGAGGAATAGGTACATTATATTTCCTGTGAGAATATAATTTTAGAATAGGAAACTTTTATATCAATATATACTCCATTACCTATTCAAAACACTAACAGTGTCTAGAAATTGGGAAAAATTACTTTCATAATGTAATTATTTTAGAGAAATAAATTCACTATTAATATATGCTCACTTATCACATATTGTGTGCCTGATTCAGGACGTGGTATTTTCAATCATTTGCTATTTATCTGAGAGGTGGACAATGAATAAGGACAACAGAAGAAAAATAATGCATTTGAATTGTGAAGGTAGAGAAAA
>NW_006400097.1:956357-964855 GCF_000299155.1 Elephantulus edwardii | reverse complement strand
TGGAAGAGATCTATGTTTGTTCCAATTCCAAAGAAAGGTGATCTGACAGAGTATGGAAATTATTCAACAATATCATTGATATCACATGCAAGTAAGATTCAGCTGAAAATTATAAAACAAAACAAAACAAGACTGAAATAGAGAACTGCCAGAAGTGCACTCTGTGTTTAGAAGGGGTTGTGGTACTGGGTATATTGTAGCTAATGTTAGATGGACCTTGACTGAAAGCAGGGAGTATCAGAGCATTGTCTTTCTGTGTTTCATTGACTATAAAAAGACATTTGACTGTGTGGATCACAACAAACTGTGGCTGACTCTGTGAAGAATTGGAATCCCAGAACACTTGATCATGCTAATGAGAAATCTATACTTGGACCAGGAGGCAGTCGCCAGAACAGAGCAATGAAAGACTGCATGATTTGAAATTGGGAAAAATGTACACTATGGATGTGTCCTATCTCCATACCTTTTGAACCTATATGCAGAATAGATTATGTGGGAGGCTGAGCTCTATGAGGAGAAGTGTGGCATCATGATTGGTGGAAGATTCATCAACCATCTGCATTATGCAGATGACACAACTCTGCTTGCTGAAACTGAGGAGAATCTGAAGCTCTTGCTGCAGAGGGTCAAGGACTTCAGCCTTCAATATGGAGTGAGACTCAATATTAAGAAGACAAAGATGCTCACCACTAGGCCAATTGGCAGCATCAGGTTGGATGGTGATGAGATTGAGAATATGCACAGCTTTAGTTTGCTTGGCTCCACAGTCAACACTATTGGCACCAGCATCCAGAAAATTAATAATCATATTGTGATGGGAATGTCTGCTGTGAGGAACATCTCAAAGTACTCAAGGCAATAGTATCATTCTGGATACTAAGGTGTGCCTGATTCAGGCCATGGTCTTTGCAATTATTTTCTATGTGTCAGAGAGCTGGACAATGACCAGGGAGGATAGAAGATGAGTTGATGTTTTTTAGCTGTAATTTTGGAGAAGAATATTGAATATACCATGGGCTGCTGCTAAGAACACAAACAGTTGATCCTGGAGAGGGTTAAAGCTGACTGCTCTTTGGAGGCAAGGATTCTGAAGTTCTGTCTGACATACTTTGGGCATGTTATAAGAAGGGACCAGTCCTTGGAGAAGGACATCATGCTTGTGAAGGTGGAGGGACAGCATAGGAGAGGAAAACCCTCTATTAGATGGATTGATTCAGTGACTGTGATAATCAGGTAGATGTGGTTGAGACAAGATATAGCAAGGTTTAGGGCTGTTATATATAGGGTTGCTATAAGTCATAGGCAACTCAAGGGCACATAACAACAACAGCAACAACAGACAAAGATAATTATTCCTTGAAAAAGGATTTTATGTTTGGAAGGGTACAGGTCAGTGAAAGAGAGGAAGACCCTCACTGAGATGGATTGACATGGTGACAGCAGAAACAGGTCAAGTGTATCCAAGAGATTAGATAGTTAGGATGTCGTAGGATAGGGCAGGGTTCAGAACTGTTGTTCATAAGTTTACTATGAATTGTATTTGACTTGAGGATACTTAAAAACAATGTAGTTAAATTCCAAACATGGCAACATTATGTACAAAACCAAGTTATATGAAAATGATGATCACATGAGACCTCAAAAGAATAAATAAATTATTTATAACTGGGACTTTACATGATTACATTATAACTGCCAAACAACTAAGAATCATGGTCTACTCAAACTAACAGATTGCATTAAACATCACATCTAGACTTACTCTTGGATCACACCTCTGATATGCACCACTGTTAAATGTACATTGTTAGTGTCCAGTATAATTAGATAGTAGTTGTTGATATTATTATGTACTGTCAAGTCATTTGTTACTCATAGAGACCCTATGTACATTAGCCCTGAAACCTGCATTATCCTGTGCCAACTTTATGATCTCTGACTCACCTACCTTCATTACATCAGTCACTGAATTTCATCAAAGGTCTTCTGCTGCTGCTCTGTCCTTCCACCCTTCCAAGCATGATATCCCTCCCCAAGGATTGGTCCCTCCACAGAAAATGCCCAAATTATGTCAAGCCCCAGACTCCTTGCCTACAAAGGGCAGCCTGGTTGCACCCTCTTCAGGATAATCCTGTTTATTCTCATAACAGCCCATGATATATTCAATAATCTTCATCAGTCCCACCAGTACCAATACTACAGTTTCTCAAAAGAATCAATTCTCTGTCATCCCTAGTTGTTGTCCAGCTTTCTGACTGTGAGGAATGTGGCCTGAATCTGTGTTTCATTGATTATGAAAGCATATTTGACTGTGTGGATTGTAACAAACTGTGGCTAACCTAAGGAAAACTGGAATCACAAAACACTTAATTGTGCTTATGCAAAACCTATACTTGGACCAGGAAGTAGTCCACAGAACAGAACAGGAAAACACCGCATGTTTCAAAATCAGGAAAGGAGTGCATCAGAAATGTACCCTGTCTCCATACCTTTACAATCTCTATGCAGAACAAATCATTCAGGAAGCAGGGCTTTATGAGGAGGAATGTGGCATCAAGATTGGAAGAAGACTCATCACAACATACATTTGCAAATGACACAACCTTGCCTGCTGAAACTGAAGAAGACCTGAAGCGCTTGATGCAGAAGGTCAAGAACTTCAATATGGATTAAATCTTAACTTTAAGAAGACAAGGATTCTAAACACTGGAGTGAATGGTAGTGCCATGATAGATGGAGAAAAGATTGAGGTTGTTAGCAATTATAGCTTATTTGGCTCCACAATCAACACTCTTAAAACCAGCAGTTAGAAAATCCACAGATGAATTGCACTGGGAAAATCTGTTGTAAGACAAGTCTTCAGAGTACTTAAAAGCAATGATGTTAGTCTAGAGACTAAGGTGAGCTTAATGCAAGCCATGGTCTTTGCAATTATTTGTTATTTGTCAGAGAGCTGGACAATGAATAAGGATTACAGAATAATAGATGCCTTTGAGTTGTGGTGTTGGAGAAGAGTCTTGAACATACCATGGACTGCGAAGAAAACAAACAGGTGTGTCTTGGAGAGGGTGAAATCAAGCCTCTCCTTGGAGGCGAGGATTTTGAAACTTCGTCTTACATACTTTAGGCAAGTGGCCAGGAGGGACAATCCTTGGAGAAGGATATCATGCTCAGAAGGGTGGAGGGATAGAAGAGGATGACCTCGGAAGAAATGGATTGATACAGTGATTGGAGCATTGGAGGTTTGTGTGTCGGAATTAGTAAGAGTGGCTCAGCACAGTTTAGGATTCATGGGTGCTGTGCAGAAAGTTGCTATTAGTTGCAGGTGACTCAGCAGCACATAAAAACAACAGTTTGGACCAGGCATACCTTGGAATCCAGACTGCCATCATTGCTCTTCAATACTCTCGAGAGGTCCCTGACATCAGACTTTCCCAATGATAATTATCTTTTGATTTCCTGGCTGCTCTTATCAGGTAGTATTGATTGTGGAGTCAAGGAATCTAAAGCTGTTAACAATCTCAATCTCTTCATGGTCTATCATAGCGCTACCAATAAGCCCAGGGGTGAGAATCTTTATTTTTTTGATGTTGAGCTTCAATCCATGAATTCTGCAGCAATCACCTCAGGTCCTCCTAATTTATAGCAAGCAGAGTTGTGCCATTTGCATAACACAGGTGGTTGATGAATTTTCTTCCAATCCTGATGCCTCGTTTCTCCTCATAAAGCCCAGCCTCATGGAAGATCTGTTTTGTATGTAGATTGAAAAGGTAGGAAGTTAGGACACATCTCTGGTGTACACCCTTCCCGATTTTGAAAAAATACGATGCTTGCTTCCTTTCTCTGTACTGATAACTGTCACCTGACCCAAGTTAGGTTTAGCATAAGCATAGCCAAATGTGTTGGTATTACCATTCTTCTCAGAGTTAGCCACAGTTTATTGTGAGCCACACAATAAAGTGTCTTTGCATAGTCAATAAAACACAGACATTCCTCTGTTAATCTCTGCTTTCTGTGAAGATCCATCTAACATTAGCTATAATAGCCTAATACCACAACCTCTTCTAAAACCAGCCTGCACATGTGGCAGTTCTCTGTTGACATATTGCACCAATTGTTTTTGGATCATTTTCAACTGAATCTTGCTTGTATGTGATATTAATGATATTGTCTTATAATTTCCATTCTGCTGGGTCACCTTTCTTTGTAATGGGAACAGATATGGATATTTACTGTTTGTTGGCCAGATGATTTTCCTCCAGATTTCTTGTCAAAATTTGGTGATCACATCCAGGGCAGTGTCTCTTGAAATATGTCAATTGGCATGCCATCAATTCCTGGGGCCTTGGTTTTTTTTTGCCAATTCTTTCAGAACAGCTTGAACTTCTTCCTTCATCACCACAGGTTCTTACTCATACGTTGTTTTATGAATTTTTTCTGTGTTAATGGATTCCTTTTGGTACAGTGACTCTGTATAATCCTTCCATATTTTTGATTGCTACCTGGATCATTTAATATTCTGCCTAAAGTATTCTTAAGTATTGGAACTTGAGGCTTGAATTTGTTTTTCAGTTCCTTCGGCTAAAGGAATTGTCAGTGAGTTCTGCCTTTTGATTTTCTGACTCTGGCTCTTTGCACATTTTATTATTATACTTTGTCTTTCCACACTGCCCTTTGAAATCTTCTGTTCAGCTTCTTAATATCTTCATATCTTTCCTTTGCTTTGTCTTTCCAACATTCTAGTGCAATATGGTTTTGATACCCATCTTGGTATTTTCTTCCTCCTGTCTTTGTAATGAACTTTTGCATTCTTCATGCTAGATATTCTTTATATCTGCCCAAAATTCATCTGGTTTCGCTCATGGGTGTTCAAGGTATCACACCTATTCCTGAGATGATTTTGAAATTCAAGTGGGATAGACTCAAGTTCAACCTTTTTTTCCTGTGCGTTGTTCTAATGTTCGTTAACTTCAACTTGAACTTGCACATAAGTGGTTAGTTACACAGTCAGCACCTGGCCTACTTTTCACAGCTGAAATTGTACTTCTCCAGTGATTCTTTCCACAGATGTAATTGATATAATTCCTATGCATGTCATTAGGTGGAACATAGCATATAATTTGTTTTTGTTTCTTATAAAAAGTATTTGCAATGAAAATATCATTGAATATACAGAATTATATCATTCGATCTCCAGCTTTTTTCTGTCACCAAGTCCATGTTTCTCACTACTGATTCTTTTTCCTTGTCTTCCTTGTTCCTAACATTTGAATTCCAGATAGTAGATTTCTAGTATTCTTGTAAATGTGAAATGTCAGCTAATGAACTTATCAATTAAATGAAGATGGAATGTTTGAATTCTTGTGGCATTTTATATGTTCTAACTACTTTAGGTCTTTTTATCTCTCTTACTATAAAATGACAATTTTATGCCATTCTTTAGAAAAACATAAATAAGAGGAGAAGTGCATGCTTAAACATTAATAAATGCATTAATTTTTAGAAGATCTGTGCGTCATCATAACTAGTTCAAAATAATGATATGTATAAGCAATCAACTTAAATATAAAAGTCTTCTATAATGTGCTTTGAGTAACCTGCTCTGAACTTAGTCCTACACTGACCCAAGCTCGCTACATGAAACATCTAGTCCCATTACCATAGTCACTGTGTCAAATTATCTCCTCCAGGTTCTTATTCTTGTGTGCTGTCCCTCCAGCTTTTCAAGGATGATCTCCTTCTTGACTGATCCTTCTGGGAAATATGCCTAAAGTATGTATGAAAGAGAATCAAAATTGTTGTCTCCATAGAGCAAATTGATTTCATCTTCTCTAGAACAAATATGTTTGTTCTCTTGGTGGTCTTCATGGGCAAGTAAACGGAGGTTCTTGGGTTGTGTTTCTTTTGGGGTCATGTTTGATGTGTATTGCTGCTCTTTTCCTCCCAAGAGCGGGAGTCCTTTAGCCTTTGCCTATGATTGAAATCTTCTCAAAGGCATTGGCTTAAAACCGTGCAGGGAGAGGGGAAGGGACTGCTAACAGAGGCCTGGAAAATCCACTTTGAGAGGTGTGTCTTTTTGCTGCTTGTGGATAGTGGTCTTGGTGGGCAAGTAAAGGGAAGTTTTTTAGGGGTTTGGGTTTTTTTGGTATGTTTTTTTTTGTTTGTTTGTTTGTTTGGAGTTTTTTTGTAGGGCCTGCAGCCCTCAAGCCAAATTTAAAAATTTTCAAATTAATATTCTTTGAATGACACAGCAATATTTTGTCTGTTTGCTGAACTGAACAAGTTGGTGCTGCTGTAATGCTTCACACTATTCCATAGTCTTGTCAAATACCATAATGGTTACCCAGTGTGTGGATGGGATTCCAGATTGATTTATGCTGGGAAACAGGAGTGGCATCCACTTCCTAAACTAGACACCTCAGGAAACTCTTAAATTCTACAAACTCTAAACTCTAAAAATGTACAGAAATGTTGATAGTTATAGAACAGAGTTCTGTACAGAAATTATGTTAGTTATAGAACAGGATTTGGGTCTTTTGTGCAAAAATTTCTCTTAGTTGTATTTGACTTGATGACACTTAACCACTGATAAGTGAAACTAGTGCTGTTATATCTGGAGAAACACTCTTCCATTTTGTATATCACTCTTTGTCGATGTACAGAATGAAGTAACCTGGGTTGCTGTGAAGCTGAACCTAGTGTATCATTGGGGTATCAAATACTATAATGGTTTCCCAATTTGGACAGTTTTTGGTGGAGCTCCCAATTTTAAAACAGGTTTGGAAAGCAGAAGTGAAATACACTTCCTATACCACATGCTTCTGGAAACTCTATGAACTTGGAGAAATGACATTAATTATGGAAAGATATTAGGTATTTTTATTCTAATTTTACAATAATGGTCTTAATTATAGTGTTTGTCCTCAATATTGAGTTAATTCACTCAGCATAATACCCTCCAGTCTCTCCCAGGTTACGTATTATTTTTCAGTATCGTTGCTCCTGAGTTCAGCATAGTAATTCACTGTTGAATATACCACAGTTTCTCAATCAATTCAATTTTAGTTGGCTCTTTGGGCTCCTTCCATGATCTTGCAATGGCAAATAACGCTGCTCTGAACATTGATGTAGAGATCTGTTTGTGTCTCACTTCTAAGTTTCCTGAGGTATATTCCTAGTAGTAGTGGAATAGCTGGGTTATGCAGAGTTTCTAGGTTTAACTTTTTGAGAAAATGCCAAACTGTCTTCCAGAGTGGTTGGTTGTACCAATTTATAACCCCACCAAAAGTGTATGAGAGTTCCTACCTCTCTACATCCTCTGCAACACTTATTGTGTGCTGCCTCCCATGCATTATGTTTATAAAATTAATCACCATTAGAGTATGCCCATAATAACCTTGTCTTTTCAAGTGCCTTCTGGATATTTCCCATTTCCTTTACCATGTCACTCCGCCTACCATATTATGCACATTTTGGCCCCTCGATGGCACTTAGCAAGAACAAAAACAGTGCCAATTGTGAACTTGAGTTTCTATTTTTTTCCTCTATTATACTGATACTGAGTTGACTGACTCACAGAGACCCTCAACTAGGTGTCCAAACTTATAAGTCATAATAGAAAAGTCTTTTCTATTATAATAGAAAAGTCTTTTCTATTATTACACATCTTTTCTAATCCATCTATGTGCTGAAGAACAACTGATAAATTAGATTAGAGCTCATAATATCTCCTGATATACGGACTTGACATTTTGGAGGCATTTTCTTTCTCTTGGCTGGCTAAGAGTAGATCTCACCAAACACATCTCACTTAGTTTAGTACATTTTATTCTCTCTTCAATGTCATAAACAAATCTGTTGCTGCTTCATATTCATCCCCCTAAATTCCACTGGCTCAGTTCCCACTTCCTTATTACTTATTCCAGCCCTGGTTTCACTTGATTTTATACGTTCACAGTTTTATTCACTAATTATTCATTTTATGGCACATCCTTACACTATGAAATATCTGATGAGGTGGGATGGCACTACTATACAGTCTCAATATAATAATTTTCCTCTGGGATTTGGTAAGGCACGCTGTATTCTGATAGTATTCAATACTGAAAAATTAATCTATACTCTTTAAAATCTGATTGAACATTTCTCTTACGTTTTGGCAGGCTAGCAGGCCATGAGAGTAGTATACATTAACAGTATATGTGATGTCTATTTCTTCACAATTCAGCATTGTGAGCTCTAAGTTTTTCATATTGTGTACTTTGTCGGAGTTCAATTTACTATTTGAAATTCTTCAATATATTGTTCAGTCTTGAGTATAAAAAGAGTATCACATTATTATTAAAGATAATTAGCAAAGGGTTAGTGATTTTAATCAAAACACTTGTTATAGGTTTTGTTATATCCAGATTATATCACGGAAAACTGTTACATCAATTTGTAAAACCAAAAATATAATAATGTGTTCTATTTCAGATCAGTATTTTATTGCTTAC
>NW_006400097.1:948583-954713 GCF_000299155.1 Elephantulus edwardii | reverse complement strand
TCTATGAGGTGGATCGATTCAGTGACTGGGGTAATCGGGATGGGTGTATCAGAGACAGTGAAATTGGAATAGGACAGAGCAGAGTTTAGGGCTGTTGTACATAGGGTTGCTATGAGTTGAAAGCAACTTGAAGGCATATCAAATCAACAACAAAGACAAATATGATTTCAACTATTAAAATTTTCCATGTATTTTTATTATTATTAAGTTCAATAAAATATTATACCCTTGTTTACCTGATTTTAAATAACTACATGGGGATTTAATATTTTTAGTCATTAATATAACTTCATATCTGAAAATGAGATAAGAACAATATGATATGTATGTTACAGAGTGAACTGGGTGAATACTTTTCATTTGTTTGAACATGTCTGTTACATATATTCTGTGAGAATATTTATCATAGAGATTTTTTGGTCTCATGAGAATTTCAAAATCCTTTTGTGGCTTTCTAGTGGAAAAGCTATTTTCATGATGCTATAATGTATTTGTCATTTTTGCTCTTATTAATCCACTGCTACATTTTGGAGAAGCCACATGCCATTTGACAATTTAATGGTTTGAGTGCAAATGTGGAGATAAGAATCAAGTTAAGTTTTTGTAAGCTAGACTTGAAAGAAGATTTGCAGGAGTTCAAAACAAGAGCATTTTCTCATTGAGATTTTAATATGTAACATACGATAGCTCTTCCATTCATAACTTGTAATATGTTTATTCTACCTTTACTTGAATAAAGAGGTAGATGGTGTTTTAAAATTATTGTTTTAATTTTTCATTCTGTAATTATTAACTCAATGAATAAAAACTTCTTGGTCTCTCCAGCAGTTTCAAAGAGACAATAGAATTCTAAAGACAATTTATTTCCCCAAAATGTTGATCTAGAAAACAAATATAGAAATGGAGTTTTAGTCTTAATTTATCTTTTTTTTTAGCTGAAATAATCACGTAATGATCTCTTGTTTATTTGTTCATCCTTTACTCAAACATTCTATATCTTATTTCAAAGTATGTTTTACATTAGTATTCCCATTCTATATCATACATCAAAGTATTTTTTGCATTAGTATTCCTTTGCACAAGTTTTGCATATGATTTTATTACAGTTCACTCATATTTTTCTTTCTGACTCCAGGATCTGACATAGTCACAAGAAGTGTTGCCTCCTGGACCTGGGGTCTGCTGTGGAAATCATTTGACAAGTGTTAGGAGAACTATGTATAGATTGTGGCAAAAGTCTAAAAATCTGTTTTTCCAGCACCTGTTTTAAGCATGAATATGGGAAGTCATTCTTCCCTGTCATATTGATATTTTCTATTTTGAACGTTGTCTTTTTAAAGGGCAAAAGATGACTTTAATTTTAAAACTGTGCTGATATATAAATATTCAAACTTCAAAAATACTGTATGATGTTCTATGTAGAAAATAACCTAACAAATTATTCAGTTTATATGTTACAGATTAAAATGTGAAGTCTTCATTACTGATTATTCATACATAGTAGATAAACTTGCAAATTATATATATACTATAAATGGCATGCTACGAGGAACTTGAATTCTTTTCTCCTGTCACCAAGTAAAAGAAATTAAAAATTATAAAATAATCAAGTAATTTTACCAATGCTTTCATTTCAAAATCATGTGCAATTAATATGTAATTTATTATGACAAATGTAGTATAGGTACTTTTGAGTTTTGTGCTGATAATTTCAATTAAAAAGAAGTTTATAATCATTTTAATATTACACAATTTTAAAGCCTAAGTTAGTGAAGAAGGACATCTGGGTATATGTTAAACAGCAAGCACAGTATGTAAAGAGGACATCTGGTTGGTAAGTGAGGCATGAATAATTCTTTCTTGGTGTATGTGACATCTTCCACTGCCATTTTGCAAATCTTATAAAGATATTGATCGAGTTAAAATAATGATGATTGTAAAAATGAAATACAAAGAAATATTTTCTAAGTATTTACTTCTGAGTTAAATATAATTTTTAAAAAAATATTGCTATCAAGTGAATTCTTATTCCAAAAACCCTCAATGACAGAGTATAATTTAGATAAAATTTCCAAGAGTAATTTTTTACAGAATCAGACAGTCATATATTTCTCCTGAAGAATTGTTAGTGACCTACACCTATCAAAATTTTTATTATCATTTGGGCACTTAACCAATGTGTCAGCTTTGATTGTCATATGAAAGGTCGAATTAATATATCATAAGATCAAGGAAACGTTGTTACATGCCATCAAGTTGAGTACACTTCATAGTGACACTATGAGCAACAGAACCGAAACCTGTCCTATCCTACACCATTCTCATCATCTTTGATATACTTGAGAGTATCATTGCAATCGTTGTGTCAAACCATTTCATCATGCAAGTACATTCATGTGTTTAAATCACATTAAAGGTATACATTAAAATGTTAATTTTTTTTAATGAAACGCTTCTTGCTGATCTTCTCTGTATCGTTCCAATTTTAGTATATGTGCTGCCGAAGCGAGCACTAAAATATTATTTTAATGAGAATATTTTCAAAGTTTGTTGGTTTTTCCTATTTTCTGTTTTGAACATAAAATTCTCAATGATGATTAAAGTATTATATATTAGGTGAAATTTTCACATTTCTTTTTTTGTCATGCCTTATAGTTGAAATATAAATAACTTACAATAATTTCTTATACCTTTATTTTGAGTCTATTTGAGCCACATTCACTGTACACTGCCACATAACTAGAATATGGGGGGGGAAGAAAATTAAAATATACATCAGTTCCTATCATCTGTTCTTATGTTACAGAAATTACATTTACATGTGGATCAGAAAAAAAGACAGAAACTTCTGACTTTACAGATGGCTGTTTTCCTTAATTATGTGGATAGCAGTTTAGAAATAACTAATTGGTCATGCCTGACAAGTAATAGCAGTTTTTCCTAGATAAACAAATGTTCGCATTTTTCATACTTAATCAGAGACTTTATGTGCAAAAATGACCAAATGTATCATCTATTCTGAGCCTCCTGTGTTATTTTGTAATAAACGACCATCTGTACTTTGATTTGACTGAATTTGTCTGTGATGACCAGAAAGTGATTACATGGCAGATGGCTTTGGGAGAAGAACTTGTCTTCTTTGAAGTAAGCAAACAAATACTTATCTGTATTTTTTCCCACTATCTTAACCTGCCTTTGCTACTTTTGATATAAAGGTAAGAAGCAATATATCAGTGTCTCAATGTCATTCTCTTTTCTTGTAAGAGGTACACCCACTATATCTGTATACATTTATCAGATTGTCAGGATTATTAAAAAGAAACTAAAGTTACATTTCCTTGATCATGGTTTTGGTGTTATTAATGTGCAAGTTTTGTTTGGAACTTAGTTGTTGTTAATTGCTGTCAAGTCCGTTTCAACACATGTTATCTTAATATATTGCAGAACCAAATGTTGCCAATTCTGCACCATCTTAATCATTACTGTTATGTATACATCCATTGTTTAAGGAATTATGTCAATTAATCTCAAATGATATTTTCTTTTGTTTTCACTGGAAGAGAGAATATAATACACTTTTCTAAAATTTGCCTTTTATAGGTAATATGTCTAATGAAAGCATTCCATTATTCTTGTTCTGATATGGCTGTTTTTCTTCTGAAGTAGATTTTTTGTTAGTTTGGAAAAATATTAACTATTCTTTTGGAAGGACATTTAATATTCTTGGCTAATAGCACAACAACAACGACCGGTCCTTAGAGAGGGACATCATGCTTGGGAGGGTGGAGGGACGGCGCAGGAGAGGAAGGCCCTCTATGAGGTGGATTGATTCAGTGACTGGGATAATTGGGATGGGAGTGTCAGAGACAGTGCAATTGGCACAGGACAGAGCGGAGTTTAGGGCTGTTGTACATAGGGTCGCTATGAGTCGCAGGCGACTCGATGGCACATAATAACAACAACAACGACAAACAACAACAATAGCGCAGTTTAAGTACAACAATTTTATTATGATCTTCTTTATTCATGACCCAACTACTATTCATAAGGAGTAATTTAAAAGACTATAGCTGAGGTCAGATTCACCAAATTCATCAAATGATATGTTTGCCTTACAAACTTCAAAGACATCTTTTGAGGCACATTTTCACTGAATACAATATTCTATTTGATTTCTTGACTATTGTTTCCAAAGATAGTAATTGTGTATTTGACAACTTTACTTTCTCAACCAATTGTCATTATGCTGCTTACTGGTCCAGTTGTGAGGAGGTTTTTTAAAATTTACTTTTTCTATGTTCAGATGCAATCCATACTGAAGGCTTTAGTTTTTCATCTGAATCATTTACCACCTTAATTCATCTTTAGATGAAGTTTTGTCAAAGGCCATGTACAATTTTCAGTTTTTAAATATTCATTATATTCTCTCCGTCTAATTGACTGTCTCTTGATCTATATACAAATTGGACATAATCACATCTAAATGTAGTTCCCATTCACTTTAGTATCAGTGGTTTTGTTTATTAGTTTTGATTTTTTTTTAATTTTATACTATCTTCCTCCTGAAACAGTTGACAATCAAACAATTCTTGGGAAATTGGGGAAAAAATGAATGAAATTCATTGTCTCTTATTTTGAGACTCTCAGCATGTCATTTTTTTTTACTCTTGTAACCTTTCTGGACTGTATCTTGATGCTTTTATTGTCTCTGATCATTTCATTTTGAGGAATGACAATCATGTTCTTCTTTCCTTTTGCAGTCTGGATGATCTCTTCCAGCACTAGTCAGAAATAATTCCATTCTATTATTGTACATCTAAGAAACTTGTATTATTTCCTTCAAAACTAAATAAGCTCTAAAACAAAATTAGCTTAAAATCATAACTATTTTGTTAAAGAAAATATTTAATTACATTGTATTTACATTTGCATAATCATGAATATTTAAAATTACTTCTTGAGTACATCTTTTGTCTCCCTTAGTTTATCTTATACAGGATACATGTTGCTGTTGTCATATACAGTCGAATCAGGACTGACCCATAGCTGACTGACATAACTGACAAGGAGTTTTCAGAGGCATTAATAGCTCAGGAGGAATTGCCCATCTTTCTCTCATGGAGTAGCTGGACTCAAACCGCTTGCCTCTGGGGATTGCTGAACAGCTTCTTGTCACTAGTCCGTCTGTCATATTTTTATAAGAAACTGAGAGTGTTGCTATTGCATTACTTATCAAAGTAGAACAATTGTTAGATATAAAAGTTATGATTAGTATTTAAAGTAAAAAATCGTATTTAATACAATATTAACACAGTATTTATTCTCAGTATGTCATTTCCTTGATGAAATGCATTTATTTTGAGGTACTTTAGGTTTTTGCAGATGTTTTGTAAAAGCAAATAATTATTTTTAAAAGCATTTAAGTTTAGTTTATTTTTAAAGTTGTATTTTTTTATGTCCTTAATTATAATTTTTAACTTTAAATTTGTGGGACTTTTACTATAGAGACTAATATCCTTCCTGTGAGTGAGTTCCTATTTTTTTAAACAACTACATAAAGGATCTTCCACAAGCCACTCTACAAGAAATAAATAAAGCAGTCTCTTTCTATTAAGGTTTACAAATTTGAAATTTGAATGTAGAGCCTCAGGGAGTTATAATTGACTCGATATCAGTGAGTTTTCGATTATATGTACCTATAATTTTGATTAATACTAAGGTCCTCCTGCTGGACTTTAGGATTGTGAGTATACCTATATTTAATGTGGCAACGGTGAAATCTCCCACCTCTACACTCAGTCACCAAACTATTTTAATACTCAGGTCCTGGCCTCTGGATCTCTGGAGTTGTGGGCTTACCTGAAACTTGGGTCAACAAGAAGGAAATAGAAGATTTCTATCAAATTTTGCACTCAGAAATCAATCAAACATGCAATCAAGATGCATTAACAGTAATGGGTGTCAGAATGCAAAAGTTGAGAACAGTAGTTGGGAAGCATGGGCTCGGTGACAGAAATGAAGCTGAAGAAAGAATGATAGAATTCTGCATAATCAGTGATATATTCATTGCAAATACTTTTTTATAAGAAACATAAATGCAGGCTATACACCTGGATTTCAGCTGATGGCA
>NW_006400097.1:938748-947334 GCF_000299155.1 Elephantulus edwardii | reverse complement strand
GTTTAAAAGAGGTCATGGTACTAGGGATATTATAGCTAATGTTAGATGGATCTTGGCAGAAAACAGAGAGTACTCGAGGAATATTTATCTGTGTTTCATTGAGTATGGAACAGCATTTAACTGTGTGGATCACAACAAACTATGGCTGACTGAGAAAAATCGGAGTCTTAGAACACTTGATTTTGTTTATGTGAAACCTATATTTGGACTAGGAGGCAGTCATAAGAACAGAACAAGGAAACATTGCATGTTTCAAATCAGGCAAGATGTATGTCAGAGGGATGTGTCCTATGTCTATACTTTTTCAATCTATATAGAAAACAGATCATCTAGGAGGCTGTGTTCTATGAAGAGTAATGTGGCATCAGGATTGGAGGAAGATTCATCATCAAACTGCAGTATGCAGATGACACAACTGTGTTTGCTGAAACTGAAGAGGACCTGAAGTGCTTGCAGCAGAAGGTCAAGGACTGCAGACTTCAATATGGATTGAAGCTCAACACCAAGAAGACAAAGATTCTCACCACTGGGCTAATTGGCAGCATCATTATAGGTGGTGAAGAGATTGAGATTGTTAACAGCTTTACTTTTGCTTGGGTTTGCAGTCAACACTCTTCACACCAGCAATCATTACATCAACAGACTAATTGCATTAGGGAAAGTCTGCTGTCAGGCATCTCTCCAGAGTACTGAAGAACAACAATGTCAATTTAGAGACACAGGAGCACCCGATCCAAGCCATAGTCTTCATGATTGCTTGCTATGCATCAGAAATCTGGGCAATGAATAGGGATGATAGAAGGAGAATTGATGATTTAAGTTATTCTGCTTGAGAAGAGTATTGAATATACCATGGACTAGTAGAACAAACTAGTTCATAGTCCTAGAGAAGGTGAAACCAGGCTGCTCCTTGGAGCCAAGGATTCTGAAGCTTTGTCTGACCTACTTTGGGCATGTTGCAAGGAGTTACCAATCCTTGGAGAGGGACTTCATGCTTAGAAGTGTGGAAGTACAGCCCAAAATCATAAGACCCTAGAAGAGATAGACTGATTCAGTGACTATGGTAATAGGAGTGTGTCAGAGACCATAAGTTTGACACAGGTAGAGCAGGGTTCAGAGATATTGTACATAGGGTTGCTGTGAGTCGTGACTTGATGACACATAACAACGGAGAGTCAATAATGATCAATACAATTAGTTTAACTATGGATTTAAAATACAGTAAAATATTCCTGAATAAATAGAATTTCAAGCTTCATTAAACTTTGTGGTTCCTTATGTGTCAGAGGGAATATGCTAATGTGGCATGTTAATTTATCCACAATTGGATTGGCTAGTATCACCATTAAATTGAGCGAATTTAGAGGCACAATTTAAGACTCTTTTGGCCAACAAAAAAATAGAGAATGCAGAGTATTTATAATCCAGGGTTAAAGATTTCCTACACTACTCAGATCAAGGCCAACCGGAACAAAAGCAGCAGTTGCAACAGAGAATGAACAACTCAACATGAGACAGCTGACCATGGGACTGTTACCCACAAAACTGGAGCTAAGGGTTTTTGCCCAAACTTAGAGGAGGACTGGAGAGAGATGTCATAATAGACAAGACAGGACTGAACTCTATAGGAAACTCTGTGGCCTAGTTAAAAAAGCTACGCTGAAATCCTAAAGACACACAGTTGAAATCCAGTAACTGAGCTATGGGAGAATAGTGGACAATCTCCTCGAATGAAATTTATGGGTCAGTTCTGACTTGACTTCACAGTACAACAACAAATTTGTGGCAGTGTCCTAGTCATGAGATTAAAGGCTGAAGTTGCTGAGAGCACGTTTTAGCAAATTCCCCGACTGAATGATACTGTCCTGCTACCTAACTGAATCTAGATTTTTCTGGGGCTTCATCTGACATACTTTAGACATGTTGTAAGGGGGGACAGGTCCTTGGAGAGGGTCATCATGCTTGGGAGGGTGGAGGGACAGCGCAGGAGGGGAAGGCCCTCTATGAGATGGATTGATTCAGTGACTGGGGTAATCTGGATGGGTATGTCAGAGGCAGTGCAATTAGCACAGGATAGAGTAGGGTTTAGGGCTGTTGTTCAAAGGGTCGCTATGAGTAGCAAGCGACTCTATGGCACGTAACAACAACAAACATTACCCTTACAATAATAAGTATGGTTCTGTGTGTGCTGTGAACTATTGCAACTAATTTTGGACAAAGCAACACACTAAGATTGGCTTTGGAGTTAGGTGAAAGAGTTCCAAGTTTCATAAGGACATATCTACCCTCATGAGAGTTTGTTTAATACTGTGGGCAGTTCTTCTTTATAGATTTTGTAGAGATCAGATACAGCTGTCCCCACATTGTCTTCACTTTTTATACACAAGTCTAAATGAAATACACACAACTCACAAATACAAATTTTAATGAGAAGTTTACATAACATTTTTTTTAACTTGAATAATACTACATAACAGTTCTCTTTGTTCTTTCTTTAACTACCTGCATTAGATTCATCCTGGAGAGGGTTAAACTGGGCTGCTCCTTGGAGGCAAGGATTCTGAGTCTTCGTCTGACATACTTTGGACATGTTGCAAGGAGGGACTGCTCCTTGGAGAGGGACACTATACTTGTGAAGGTAGAGGCACAACGTAGGAAAGGAAGACCCTTGATAAGATGGATTGATTCAGTGACTGGGTAATGGGGGTTGATGTGTCACAGACAATAAGATTGGACAGGACAGAACAGGAGTTAGGGCTATTGCATATAGGGCCACTGTGAGTTGCGGGGGACTTGACAGCACATAATAACAACAACAAGAATCTATATTGATTATTTACTATTCTATCAAGTATTGTGTATGCTTACTTTGTGAGTCAGACTCAAATTCCATCTAGTTGTTTCTGATTCACAGTCACCCTTCATTGTTTCCTTCCTTTTAAAAAAAAATTACATGGCTAAAATACTCTATCAAAAAGACTTCCCATTTTTCTCTTGCAAAATAACTGAACCAAAAAAGATGCGAGGTCTTTTGACTAGGAGCTCGTTCTCTATAAGTTATTCTACCAGAGAACTTTTTCATAGTGAACTACACACCACTTTTCAAATGTAAGTTGTTTTTTGGTTTTTGTAGGTGGTTTGTTGTGTTTCTGGGTTTTTTTCCCCTTGATTAAACAGAATTTTATTTTAAGAAATTAAAATTATTTTCTTAACTTTTCATATTTATTTTAAGATTTGTTATTCTTCAGCTTAAAAATAGTGTTTTTCATACTATTCAATAATACAATCTATGTACATATTTCTGATAGAATAATCCAAGACTATTTCTTTTTCTGTAAACCTCATATTTCAATATATTTTTAGGTTGCACATTTGTTAAACCATAAAAACAAAAACTAAGTCTTCTTAGCTTGCAATTCAAGAGCTTTTTCAGTGGAGTCATCTACATCACATGTATCATTATTATTTTAAATATTTATTAAATCTTATTAACTTTTATTACTCAGTATATCTGACTTATTTTCAGTTCATAAATTTTCTTTGGATTTTATTTTCACTTAATATCTCTCCTTACATTTCCATTATATAACTTTGATAGTTCATTCCATCTGAAATATTCTCATTCCAATGTTCACATTTCCATAGTTATATTTTTTTTCTATTAATACATTCAAACTCACTGTCATCAAGGTAGAACTAATTCATAGAAGATCCTCCAGCGGGATTTCTGAGGTTGTAGTTACAGTAGGAGAAGGTTGTCATTCTTTCTCCCTCTGATGTATTTGAATTGCTAGAGTAGCATATTTGGCTGGGTTACCAGTGAAATTCACTATAGACCATACTAACTTTATAATCCCTAAAAGCTCTCTTGCCTGTTCGCTGTACTGTGCTGCCTTGCATTATGATGTGATACTTGAAGATATGTGGTAAGTATTTAAAAAGCAGCAGGGCCACCCACAGTGGAAAGGTTTTAGCAAAGCTTCCATACCAAAACTGAGTCAGAAACTGCAAACTTCAGAGGTTTAAATATCCAAATATCAACAGTTTGAATCAGATTGCATACATGTGTTGGAAGTCACAGGTCCATGTCCAAGACTCACTATTCGGAAGTTCTATTTAAAAAAAAATCTAGTTAGGCAGATAATTCTCAAGTATACTCAATGCAGACCATGTTTCTGAGATTTCTACTACATTAAATCAGCATTAATATATTTTTACATTGCTGTTATTTATCATCAAGTTGGAACTGACCAATAGCTGACCCTCCAGAAAGTTTTTAGAGGTAATAAATCACCTGGAAGGATAGTGTCCATTATTCTCCCTCAGAGAAGGTGATGTATTAGAATCTTATGTCTTTTGGTTAGAAATGCAGCTTCTTAACACTAGAACACCAGAGCACCCTATTTTTAAAAATTGCCCCTAATCCTGATTCACTTTGTTTTTAGGACTTTTAGCAATGACTTTTCTATGCATTTCCTGACCACATAGCCAAGTAATAACATATAAATAAAATGAATCTTTGCGGGTCCATTCGTAACCTTTAGCTTCCCTGGGATACATGGTCTCTAGTTGCCTCAACACTGCAGATCAGCTTCTTCAACAATAAACATATTTGAGATCAAAGTGAGAAAGAGATAATCAGACTACAGAGAGATCATGGCAAGGTGTAGTCAGTCTGATGGATCCAAATTAATCCTGGACAAGAATTTTTGAGGGGAGAACCTTAATACTGAGAAAGAAGTAAAGAAAGAAGTAATACTGAGAAAGAAGTAAAGAAAGAAGTCTGTGTCCTTTCTGGTCAAATATTTTGTGTTATTTTAGAGAAGATGTCTGGAAAGACTGTATATTGCTCATGACTGAGAAGCTATCTGAGTTAATTGAAGAAATGAATCTTGCTATCAAACTTGCTTGAAAGTGCTGTTCAATAAACCAGTACTTCACTATGGATATCCTTTGCCTCCTCCACCCCTCTATGTATTTCTCTAATAAACCTAACAGTTGTGAATGAAAAGGGGTTCTATAAGGTCTATTGGTCATTTGCAATAAATTTGGAAATCATTAATTAGTAGAAGTAGGTGCAACAGAGTGGAGGTCCATGTCTGACCTTATAAGGATAAGTTTCATGCTTTGAATGTTGTTGATGGGACAGTTTCCCTTTATAGAGTTAGTAAAAGTTGGACTTGACCCTCTTCAGTAGTAATTGCTTCTTTTAAACTCATGTACAACAACAGAGGTTAGGATTTACAACATATAGGCTAATTAAATTATACAAGGTACCATGGCCATAGAGACATATATTATTTACCATCACAAACAGGAATCACAACTTCTGCACAATTGTAATGTTGGAAAGATAATTATTTCTGGGTGGGAAGCTTCCTTGTGCACTTCTAGAGTGTCAAACACTATCACTGATGTCCATTCACTAAATATCAGTACTATTCACCCTATTTGCAACCACCAAAAATTTACAATGGATCTGAACCCTTTAATATCCTGTGTCATCCTCACAATTTCTAACACACTCAAACCCATTGCTTATAGTCACTATGCCAATCCAATTGGTTAAAAGTCTTCCTCTTCTTAGCTGTTCCTCCAACTTTCCAAGCATGATGACCCACTCCAAAGAATAGTCCCTCCTAGCAACATGCTCAAAGTATATAGTTGAAACTTTATCATCTTTGGTTCCAAAGAGCACTCTGATCACATCTTAATAGAAATATATTTGTTTGCACTTTTGACAATCCAAGGGATATTCAAAAATTTTCTCCAGCACCCTAGTTAAAAGGCATGAACTCTTCTTCTGTCATTCTTATTCATTGTCCAGTTTTCAGATACATACATAGCAAGTGATTGAAAAGACCATGGCCTGAAAAGGTGCTCCTTAGTCTTCAAACTGATATTATTGCCTCTCAATAATTGTGAGAGATACCTTAATACTAGGGATGATAGAAGGAGATTCGATGCCTTTAAGCTGTGGTACTGGAGAAGAGTGTTGAATATACCATGGACTGCTAGGAGAACAAAATGTTCATCCTGGAGCTGGTGAAACAAGGCTGCTCCTTGGAAGCAAGGATTGTGAAGTTTTGTCGGACATATTTTGGACATGTTGCAAGATGGAATCAGTCCTTGGAGAGTGATGTCGTGCTCAGGAATGTAGAGGGATAGCACAAAAAAATAAGGCCCTGGATGAGATGGGTTGATTCAGTGACTGGGGTAATAGGGGTAGATGTGTCAGAGACCACAAGATTGGAACAGGATAAAGCAAGATTTAGGGTTTTTGTACAAAGAGTCACTATGAATCACAGGCCACTCAACAGCACATAACAACAACAACTTGAATACAGACTTTCTCAGTATAGTCCCTCTACTGACTTCTGGTACCAAGTGTAATGTGGAGTACTTACTTCGATTGTGAGTCCAAGTAAGACAGCCTAGTGGTAAAGAATTGTGCAACCAATCTAAAGGCATGTAAAAGGACACTGTACTTAGGATAGTGGAAAGTCAGCAAAGGAGAAGAATTTAAATGAGATGGATTGGCACGGTTACTACAATAGTGATCTTGAGAAAAGTTCAGATGGTAAGTATGGCTAAGAGCCTGGTAAGGTTTACAAAGAAAGTTGCTATGAGTCAGAACCAATTCTGTGTATCCTAACTACAATACCATATTTGACAAGCGTAAATCCTCTAATTCTTCACCATTAAAATTCATACATTCTATGCTACTATCTTTCAAAGAACACAGAGATGACTTAGTGAAAAAGAGAATCATTCTAGAGACAAGAATAACAGAAGAAGGGGTGCCTTTGAGCTCTGATATTGT
Organism: Elephantulus edwardii; assembly: GCF_000299155.1. NCBI lineage: Eukaryota > Metazoa > Chordata > Mammalia > Macroscelidea > Macroscelididae > Elephantulus > Elephantulus edwardii. Next base: position 940,511 of record NW_006400097.1, on the reverse strand, counting down.
AGACGAGTACTGACTAGCTTGTGGATTGTCAGAAGAACAAATAATTATGACATTCAAAGTGTTTATTGGATGCAAAGATGGCAAAATTTTGATTCACATATTTAAAGCGTATGGTTAGACAAGGCTATTCCTTGCATAGTTGCATCATTCTGGGGAAAAACGGAGGTTTGGAAAAAGAAAAGGAGATCCTCAACAAGAAGGATTGACACAGTCACAGCTACAGTGGGCTCAAGTATGTCAGAAATTATTAAGATGGTAGGTGATAGCTGAGGGTTCAGATCTACAGTTCATAGTGTCACTATCAGTCGTACTGGACTAGATAACACTGAACAATAACTACAATATTAAAAGTATTATGAGTACAGGACTTTCATTCCTAGGGTAGCTATGAATAGACCATGACTTGATGGCACTTAACAACAACAACAACAGGAGAGAGAGAGAGGAGACGGGGAGAGAGAGAAAGAGAATGCTGTTGGCCTAGTGGACAGAAAGCCATGCTCCCAAGACAAAGGTGGGTGACTCTACTCCGCAGTCCTCAGACCTGCCTTTGATTGCTTTTGGTGAAACATTCTTCTAGGTAGTGTAAACCGGGTATGCCTACTTGCTGTACAGAGGTAACTCATGGTGGCTGTGAAGCCGAACACAGTGACAGTGATGAATCAAATGTGAGAATGATTACCCATCATGGACAGTGTTTGGTGGAGCTCCCCGATTAAAACAAGCTTGGAAGCAGAAGGGGTATCCACTTCTATAATAGCTTGTCTCTGGAAACCGTATGAACCTGGGGAAAGGACGAAAGTTATATAGGTGTCCAGGACTTTTGCTCATAGGGTCGCTATGAGTCGCCTACAACTCGATAGAACTTAACAACAACAACATGAGTTCTTAATATGTTAAAAGGATAATGAGATAATAAATTATCTATTTGGAAAAAGTAGATAATAAATTATCTATTTTGGGGCAACTAGGGTTCTGACATTTTAAATGACATAGACAAAAAAGCAAACATTATTTTCAGAGTGAAATTTCTATACTTCTGATTTCAAACTCTGTATTTCTTTATAATGCTCACTTTCAAAAGTGTCAAGATAAAGGGAAGAAAAACAGATGCAAATTCAAGATCATATAAAGTAACATATATAGGATGCATGTTGTTGAGTAAAAACAAAATAAAAGAAAAAGATTTGAATGCCTTGAGGCATTTTGGGGGGAAAAGAAAAACATCTCCAAACTGAGAATAAAGTATTTCACTATGAATTCCAGATATTATGCTTTTATTTTTATGATTTATCTTTTCAAGGAAATTCAATGCTGCTTTTACACAAATGATGAAACAAAGGCGCATCTTAACTTACTTAAAGCCATAAAATTGTGAGCTGCTATCACCAAGATTAAATGCAGTCTATATTTTCTATATCAAGTATTGTCATTTCCATTACTTCCACACTATTCCAGATTGTTGATGAGTCTTCCTTCAGTCTTGATGCCATATTGCTTCTCATGAAGTCCAGCCTGCATGATCTGTTCTGTATTTAGATTGGAAAGTTATGGAGACAGCATGCATGCCTGACACACGTTTCCTGATCCTGAACCATGCAGTGTTTCCCTGCTCTATTCTAGCTATTGCATCCTGGTCCAAATATAGGTTTCGCATGAGCACAATTAAGTGTTCTGGGATCCCCATTCTTCTCTCTGATCCAGTCAAATGCCTTTACATAGTCAATGAAACACAGACATTCCTCTGTTACTTCCTGCTTTCC
>NW_006400097.1:925425-936742 GCF_000299155.1 Elephantulus edwardii | reverse complement strand
TATAGTAATAATTTATAAAGGTTTTCTACTTACTCTCTTATTCAAATGACAAGTGTGATATTACTCTCTAAGGCTCTCTAAGGAATAGGCTCTCGTAGCAACATGCCAGAAATCTGTGAATTGAAGCTTTGTATCATCTCTGCCCCCAAGGAGCCCTCTGGCTGTAATTTCTTTAAGATATTTTTGTTTACCCTTTTAGCAGTTCATGGGATGTTCTGTATGCTTACTCAACAACACACCTGAAAGACATTAATTCTTCTTCTACCATTCTTATCGTTGTACAGCTCTAAGATGCTTAGTGTGTGATTGAAAAGACCATGGACTGAATCAAATGCATCTTTGTCCTCAAAATGACATCATTACTCCTCAAAGATTTGGAGAGGTCCCTGACTGTAGATATTCCAAATGCAATACCTCTCCAGAATTACTGACTGCTGTATAATTGTTTTGACTGTGGAACCAAGTATGATAAGATCATTAATAGTTTTAAAGTTTTCTCCATCTATCGTGATGTTACCTTTATGTTTACTTGTAAGAATTTGTGTTTTCTTGATGTTGAGATGCAATCCATATTGAAGGCTATATTCTTAGACCTTCTGCAACAAGTGCTTCAAATCTTCCTGACTTTCAACAAGCAAAGTTGTATTATCTGCATAAAGCGGTTTTTTGATGAGTCTTCCTCCAATCTTGATGCCACATTCTTCTTTATAGACGTCATCTTTTGGAACAGTTTGCTCAGCAAACAGATTGAATAGGTATGGAGAGAAAATACAACCTTGACATACTCCTTTCTTAATTTTAAACAATGTAGTTTTCTTTAGTCTGTTTGCAAAATAGTCTGTTTTAGATATAGATTTCATATGAGCACAATTAAGTGCTCTGGGATTCCCATTCTTCTCAATGTTAGCCATAACTTGTTATGATTCACACAGCCAAATACCTTTGAAAAGTCAATAAAGCAAAGAAAGTCATTCTTCTGGTATTCTTTATTTTCAATTCAGGATCCATCTGACATCAGTAAAGATATCCTTGGTGCCATGACCTCTTCTAAATCCTGATTGAACTTTTGTCATTTCCCTATATACTATTCTAGCCATTTTACAAAAGGTTCTTCAGCAGTATTTTGCTTGTGTGTGATATTAATGATATTGTTAGGCAGTTTCCACATTCTGTCAGATTACCTTTCTTGGAAAATGGAGCAAATATGGACTTCTTCCAATCAGTTTACCAGAGAACTGTCCTCCAAATTTACTAAGACTGGTGAGTGCATTCCTAATACTGATGAGTGCATCAAGAGCTACTTCTCTTTGAAACAAGTCAATTGTTGTACCATTGATTCTGCAGCCTGCTTCTAACATGAGACACCCAGTCTCAAGCCAACTGCTAATGAAAGAAATAAGATCTGCTTTCTGGATCCCAACTGCTTAAGTAAGAGGCTCCTGGGCCCCAAATAATTGTTAATGACAAAGGCCCATTAATTGGGTCCTAATTAGTTTTAACAAGAGGCTCTCAGCCCAGAACTGACCGTTAATCAAATCAAGACCTACTTTCTGGACTGCAACTACATCAAACAAGGAACACTCAGCCCCCAACTGACTGCTAATAATACAAAAATTACTTTTTGGATCTCATCTGCTCTACATTAGAATCTCTCCGGCTTCCACCAACTATTAATCACAAAGACACACCCACTAGGTTAATTGGTTTAAACATGTGGGTCCTAGCCCACAACTGACTGTGAATCAAATAAAAAAGATCTACCTTCTAGATTCCCCTACTTCAAACAAAGGCTCCCAGTCCCTAACTGATTGTTAAGTTAAAAAATAGCATTAATTTGATTAAAATGTGATTAAATATGATTAATAAGTAGGAAAATCAGCTTTGGAATGAGTTAGGTCCTCTGTCTTCTGAGTCTTCAATCTTAGAATTGCATTCTGTTTACTTTCAAGCAATGACAACAAAGTTATTGTATATTTACAAATTAGTACTCATTTTTCTAAATATTTGGATATATAAGTTAATTTAATAATCAGTTTAACACTATTGTTGTTATTGTGTAACATCAAATGGGAACCAATCCATAGTTGACCCTCTGGTGGGTTTTTAGAGGGAGTTAATTGCACAGAAGATTGCCCATCCTTCTTCAGTGGAGCAGCTGGTAAACTTGAGCTTTTGGAATTGTATGAAGCTTCTTGCCACTAGGCCATATTAAGACTAGATATAAATTATTTTGTTAAGTTTTGAAATTTCTTAAGGTATTGTTTATGTAAAGTGCCACAGTGTCAAAATGTTTTACAAACTATTGACATAATAGAATATTTTATGGACTTGAACTTCCAAAATTTCAGCACCCTTCAGTGAAATGTGATACTTTCCCATGTGGGAACATGACCATGAAGATTCTTAATGTAGATTTTTTTTTTCCTACAGCTGCCAATTGTAGAAGGAGTTTGGCAAAGTCCATTTTTAGTTTAATGTTCTTAAATTATTATTCTGGCAAAAATATTGAAGATGTTTTGAGAAAACCAAAAGATGATTCTATATAAACATGATAGAATTGATTCAACCAGATAAAAGCCTTTAAAATATGTAATATATATATTCATATAATCCATCTCCTCTCCCATCCCTATGCCTTTTCTTAAATATTTTTTATATTGATACAGATTTCTGTACTAGAGTGATTCTAGTGAAACAAAATCTGAAGAGTTTTATTATATATATCCTGATAAGTCCGATTTACTGATGCACATTAATGTCACTTAGTTTAAAAACAAAACAAGATTATCTCAAGAAATAAATAGCAATTTTCTGATAATCTGTGAAGTTTGCAAATGACCCTGGAGAATTTTGCAAAGCACAGTTGCATTTTCTCCACTGATCAAAATACAATATGATAACAAAAGCAGAAAGAGAATAGAATCCAAGAGAAATATATTATTGTTATGTGCCATCAAGTCAACTGTAGCTCATAGCAACCCTCTCTCTGGTCAGCTCTGAATCCTGCCCTATTCTGAGCCATTCTCACTTATTTTGACACACCTGCCCCAATTGCCTCGGTTGCTGAATAAATCTATCTCATCTTGGGTCTTCCTCTCCTGTGCTGTACATCTACCCTTCTGAGCAGGATGTCCCTCTTCAAGGACAAATCTCTCCTGGCCATGTGCCCAAATTGTATGAGGCCGATAGATAGAGCTAGAATAATAAGTGGAAGGAAGTAGATATCCTCCACATAACCAATAAATGCATCTTTAAATTCAATGCCATGTGGTTTTGTGTATAATACACCTCTTATTCCTTAAAAATTGTGAAAGCAGAATAATGAATTTCTTTGTGAACTTGTCAACAGGCACAATTAGTCATTTCTCAGTATTTCAAGAAGTAAAGCATTCACATTAAGTGACAATGATTTCATCTCTTGTTGCTTTTTTAATTTTTTAATTTCCTTTGGCAGTGGATTTGAAACATTTAGGTAAAACTGAACTTCCAGTGTTCTGATTATGATTACAGCTTGAAAAGGGTGGATACGAAGAGCACAGTGACCCTGGAGTTCAATCTGTTATGGTTCGGTGTCTTTGAGTCAAACACAACTCTGTGAAAATGGGTGTGGATCTTGCTTTTTCCTGTGCCATTCTCATCATCTTTATTATTTTTGAGCCCATTGATACAGTCATTGTGTCAATCCATCTTACTGAGTGTCTTTTTTTTTCCACTGACTCTTCCACCTTTTAAAGCATGATGACTTTCTCCAAGGGTTGTCCTATCCTAAGAACTCAAAATGTGAGAAAAGCTTCAACATCTTCGTCTCTAAGGAACATTCTAGTTATATAAATCTGAACTTGGTAATATTTTGTGGGCTGACAAAGAGAAACCCAACTGATGTTTCATGACCTCTGTCTTGCTCGAGTCAATTGAGTTAGTTACTTTGACAGTCTTTCATGTGAAATGTTTTCCTCTCTTCAGCAGATGTCTACCATTCCCAACATGGTATCTCCTTATAATGAGTTATTCTCCCTTATAATATGCCCAAAGTAAGTGAGACCAAGTTTCACCATACTTTCTTCTAAGGTGCACTGTCTTCAATTTCCCTCAAGACAGATTTGTTTGCTCTTTTGACAGTTCAAAAATATTCAATATTTTTAGTCAACAAAATAATTAAAAAAACATTTATTCTTCTGTCATTTTTTGTCTAAATTTAGATTCTTAGAAAGATACTGGAAATATTGTGGCTTGGATAAGGTATAGCTTAATTTATAAACTGATATCCTTCCTTTTTAGTATTTTAAAAAAGTCCTTTAAAGCAGATTTCTCTAATACAACATGTATTTTCTTTTCATGAATGTTACAACCATAAGTATTTATGTGATTTCTAGTAAAAGAAAATTGTTGACATATCAATCTTTTAGCCATCTGTAACTGTTGTTTATTGGTCCAGTGGTGAGGATTTTTGTTTTCAAGATCTTAAGATGCCATCTGTATGTGGAATAGATTATCCGGGAGGCTGGGCTCTATGAGGAGAAATGTTAAATCAGGATTGGAGGTAGATTCATAAACAATTTGCGTTATGTATATGACATAACCCTGCTTGCTGAAATTGAGGAGGACCTGAAACACTTGTTGCAGAAGGCCAAGGACTACAACCTTCAATATGAATTGAAGCTCAACATCAAGAAAACAAAGATTCTCACCACTGGGCTGATTGGCAGCATCAGCTTCACTTTACTTGGCTCTGCAATTAACACTCTTGTTACCAGCATCCAGGAAATTAAAAGACAAATTGTGTTAAGAAACTCTGCTGTTAGAGACCTCTCCAAAGTACTGAAGAGCAACAATGTCTATCCGGAGACTTGTCTTTTCAATTATTTGCTATGCATCAGGAAACTGGATAATGACTAGGGATGATAAAAAGATAATTGTTCCCTTTGAGCTGTGGACTCATGGACTGCTAAGAGAACAAACAAGTTCATTCTGGAGAGGGTGAATCCAGGCTGCTCCTTGAAGGCAAGGACTCTGAAGCTTCATCTGACACACTTTGGACATATTGCAATGTGGGGACAGTCCTTGGAGAGGAATATCATGCTTGGGAGGGTGGAGGAACAGCACAAGAGAGGAAGACTCTTGATGAGATGGATTGGTTGAATGACTGAGGTAATGGGGATAGGTGTATCAGAGACAATAAGATTTGCACAGGATAGAGCAGTGTTTAGAGCTGTTGTACCTAGGGTCACTATGAGTCACAGATGTTTCAATGACACATAACCACAATCTGTTCTGAAGGCTGTTGTCTTTGACTTTTTTCAGTGTTTGTGTCGTCTTCACCTTCTCCAATTCTGATACCATCGTCTTCTTCATAAAGTCCAGCTTCTCAAATTACTTGCTCTCCATACAGATTAAATAAAAGTAGTGAAATCCTGACACATATCTGTTCTGATTTTAAACCATACTATGCTTCTTTGTTCTCTTTGCACAACTGCTTAGGTTTCCTAGGAGTCAAATTAATTGTTCTGGAATCAATATTCTTGTCAAGGTTAGCCATAATTTGTTTATGACCTACAAAATTATATGTATTTATATAATAAAATACAAGCAAACATCTTTCTGTATTTATAACTTTTCAGCCAAGATCTACCTGACACAACAATGGTACTAATTGTGCCAAAGCCTCTTCTGAATCCAGTTTGAATCTTTGGTGATTCACCATCAATATATTATTTCAGTCATTTTTGAATAATCTTCAGGAAGGTTTTACTTGCATGCAGTATAATGATACTATTTAATAATCTTCAAAATTTTTTAGAGAACAGTCATGAATCTTTCTCAGCCAGTTGGTCAAGTATTGTCTTCTGTATTTGTTGTCAGAGACTAGTAAGCACTTTCAGGTTTGCATTTCTTTCTTGCAACACCCCAATTAATATTTCACCAATTTCTGTGATTCTTATACTTTGCCCTATCATCTCCAGTTTCTATTTGAAATCTTTTGTTTAGTACCTAACTTCCTGGTTCCTTATCTTTGGCATGGTTTTTTAGCACTCTAATGAAAATATATGAGTCTTTTCTGACATTCATCTAGGCTTTTTCCTTTTTTAATGAACTTTTGCATTCTTTATGAATGATATTTTTTTATATGCTCCCACTGCTCACCTGGTATTTGTTCATTAGTGTGCAAGGCCTCAAATATTTTTCATGAGATGTTTCTTAAATTTAAATGGGATAGCCTCAGGGCCAAATTTTGGGTTTGTGAATTTGACTTAATTTGCTTTAGCTTCAGTTTGAACTTGCCTATAAGTAGTTGGTGATCTGTTAACAATCAGGGCCTGGTGTAGTTTTCGTAGCTGGTATTGAGCATCTCCATTAATTCTTTCAAAAAATATAATCAGTTTGATTTCTGTGCAGATCATCACGTGAGGTCCATGTATATAGCTGCCATTTGTGTTTCTTATAAAAAGTGTTTGCAGTGAATAAATAATTGAATGTAGAAAAATCTATCATTCTATCCAAGCCTCATTTCTGTCATCATTCTTGCTAGTTTCCAACTTTTTCATTCCAGGTTCTCATTTTCATTAATGCATATTCTTTGCATGCTTGGTAAATTTCTGATTGCAAAAGTAGATAGAAGTCAACTATTTCTTCCTCTTTGGCTCTTTTAAAAATGGCATAATATATAATTAAGCTGCATGTTATTTATATTAAGTGTATTGAAAGAGCATGTTGACATAACTGTATTAAACAAGATGATTACAATATGATTTTTCTCAGTCTGTGGGTTACTTTCTTACTCTGTTGGAGAAAATTTTTTTTTCATGTGCATAGGGATTTGATTCTTAGAAGGGGAAAAGGGGAAAGAGTGAGAAAATAATGGGTGGATGAGGGGAATATCTGAAAAGAATATATGTTTATACATTATGTGTATGATAACAATCTAGAATAAGAAGTATATTGTGGGATAAACTGGGGGAGGGTAAGAGTAGGAAAGAAAGAAAATGTACAGCAATGAAAAAAAATGAATATGGACATAGTATATTGTATATAGTCTCTGTACCAAAAATAATTGGCTGACACGGAAGAATTTCATGAAACATATGATCAAGAAACAGTGGTGATGAATGAGGATGTTCAAGGTGCTTTGAATGAAATGTAAAGAAATGCAGCCCAATGAATTGATGGAATACCAATTAACATAGTTCAACAAACAGATGTTCTCCTGGACACAGTTAAAATGTTTTACCAAGAAATCTGGAGAGAAAGAAAACATACATATTTATTCCCATTCTAAAAAAAGATGATCTGACACAGTGTAGAAATTATTGAGAAAGATCACTAATTTCACAAGAAAGCAAAATCTTGCTGAAGAATAACCAAAAAAAGACTAGAACACTTCATTAACAGAGAATTACCAAAAATAAGACTGTGTTAGAGGAAGCATTGGTACTAGGCACATTATTAACAATTTTGGATGGATCTTGGCTGGAAGTAGAGATTATCTTCATTGATTAAGCTTCGTTGACCATGTAAAGGCATTTGACTATGTGGATCACAAATGGGAATCTCAGAACACTTAATTGTGTTTATATGAAATGACTACTTGAACCAGGAAGCAGTAGTCAGAGCAGAGCAGGGAAACACTCTAGGGTTCAAAACCAGTAAAGTAGTTTGCCAAGGATCAATTCTGTTTCTATATCTTTTCAGTCTATATGGAGAACAAATCATTCAGGAAACCGGACTTTATGAGGAAGAATGTGACATCAAGATTGGAGGAAGACTCATCAATAACCTACATTACTCAGATGACACAAACTTACTTGCTGAAACTCTGAAGGTTATGTATATGGTAGCTACTTTTTAAAGGGTATTTCAAATGTGCAAGTGATTATTAAAAATTCTAGTATTAACAACTATGAGATATAATCTCACCCTAGTAAGAATAGCAAAATTTAACAGAACAGCGAACATCAAATGCTGGAGAGGCTGTGGAGAAACTGAAACCCTTATTCACTCTCAGTGGGAGTGTAAAATGGTGCAACTACTATGGAAGGCTGTATGGAGCTTTTTCAAAAAGTTGTAATTAGAAATACTATTTGAGCCAGCAGTTCCACTACTGAGAATTTACCCTAAAGAAACCATAACTGGTGCTCACTTCGGCAGAACATATACTAAAATTGGAACAATACAGAGAAGATTAGCATGGCCCCTGCGTAAGGATGACATGCAAATTCATGAAGCGTTCCATATAAAAACAAAAACAAAGACAAACCCATGACTGCCACCCAAACAAATATATGCACACTCATGTTTATTGTGACTTTGTTCGCAATAGAAAAGAGCTTGACACAACCCAAGTGCCCATCAACCAACCAATGAATAGAGAAGCTCTGGTATACTCATACAGTGGAATACTATGCAACATTGAAAACAAGGAACTCATGAAATATTATGCAAAATGGATGACCCTGGAGGACATTATGCTGCGTGAAATATCCCAGTCACAAAGGACAAATATTGCATAAGCCACTGTTGTAAAACAGGACTGACATCAGAGTTGAGGGAAGACAGAAAAGGAGGGGAGGAATGATATATATTGCATTGAAACAGATGAGAGAGATCTGTTTAAAGGAGATGTATGAATGGGTATTCTTGTCATTACAGAAGTCAGGAGTGAAAGCTGCATAGTGGAGTGAACTTGGGAGGAGTGGATGAATAACAATGAAAGAGTTTTTCTTTTTCTTTTCAAGGAGAAGAGTGATTTTCGGGGGAGAGGCTGGACAGGGAGAAAAGTGCAACAGTGAATGACTGCAAATCCTAAGTCTCTGTAAACCTTCATTAAAATGAACACAATAAATTCTTGTATTCTATCTCCAGATTCATTTATCTCACCAAATACATATTTTTCCAATTATCAGTCCTTCTTGTTTCCAACTCTTCTATTCCAGTCACCAATTATTAATAATGTATTTTTATTATTTATTTGATCTATTTGAGACTGAAAAAGTTAGTAAGAATCCTTAATTTCTTCAGCTTTGGTTTTAGTAGTGTCCGTGTATATTTCAGTAATTGTTAATCAGCTGGTCTAGTACATGTGTATAGTGTTACTTACAGCTTTATTTGTCATGATAGACCTTGAAGTGATCTTTCTTTTTACTATGAATTTAACTCTATTCTTCTTCAATTTGTCATTCTCAGCATAACTGATCGCTTAATTGTCTGATCCATAGTGACAAGTACCATTCTATTTAAGCTATTTATGCCTAGTATAACAACATTTACCTCTTCCATATCATTTTATATAACTTTGAATTTTACTAGATCCATACGTTATACATTCAATGTTATAATTGTTGATGAATAATACTTGTACTTGTTTCTCCTAATTTTTTAATGTTTTACAATATCATATTCTTTGGAATATATGTAGCAGTGCTCTTCTGTTATTCACAGAGTTTTTGAAGTCCTGTTATTTCAAAAGTGGATAGTCCATCCTGATTTCTAGTTTGTCTTAGTCAATATAGTCTGCGTCTGAAATCTTTCTTCAGTGACCCTGCTGATAATTGAAACACTGATGGCATAGCTTCCTGGTATCATACCGTTATGCAAGTCACCCCTGCATAGTAAATTGGCTGACAAGTACTGTATACATAGCGAAAACTATAAACAAGCAAGCGTATACATTCATAAGGTATTAAATAAGCATCAACATGCAAGTCAACCCTCTACCACAGTAAACTGGCAGATAAATGTCATATACATGAAAATACACTTGTTTGTTTTCTGGTTTGCTTTATGGGTACGGCTTATATCCAACACTGTATTACAGTTTATAACTGCTCACATTGTTACCAAGGCTGTATTTCCTTACTGAGCAAGATTGCCTCTTTATTCTTTTGAATAGTAGCTGGTCTGTTTGAACCTTTTTCAGTTATCAGTAAGATTCTTCAGTCATTTTGCTGTCAGGACTGCTTTCTGCACACATATCCTCTTTTAATAAAAATAAGATCTGTAGAGATAAATTTTTCTAACTTGATAATTTGTGATAATTATGTTTGCATATTACTTGATTTTGCAGAACTACCTGGTAAGAACTCATGAATATTTTCTGAATTTATCTATTATTCACAAGTTAATTTCCAATTTGTGAATTAAGATAATTTATGGTTGAATAAAAACCTTTACCTTTAATTGTATCTACAAAAGAGTTATGAATATATATGTCATGTAGATAAAAATATGATACTGTCTGAAAGGTATCCATTTTATGTATGTTTACTTACTCACAGAACATTATAGCTCATAGATTTGTATAATTAAAGTAAATGTTCTGCCAAAGAACCTCTTTTTCCACTTAAATGTAATGTTTAAAAGTAATTTAAAGGATTCCTTTTACTATATCACAGCGTTCCCTAATGCTTAAACATCTATTTCAAATTCCTTTTAAAACACGTTAAAATGTATATTTAACTAAGTTGAACAAATAATATTAATATGTCAAATACTATCAAGTCTAATCCTTTTATAAAGACCCTCCATCAGGTGTCTCTGGCTATAAATCTTTGAGAAATTAGTCTGCCCATCTTTTTCCTGTGCAGTACCTGGAAAATTCAGACATTCAATATTTGTATTAGCAGGTTAACACAGAGAACAGTACAAACACTAGGGTTACTTGACATTATTATAGGTTTATTTTAAACTCATCTTGATAATTTTTCTGGTTGTTGTTGTTGTTCTCATATACCGTTCAGCCAGAACCAATCCATAGCTGACAATGCAGCAGGTTTTCACAGTCAGATTTAATCACATGGAAGGAGTTTGTCCATCTTTATCCTTCGAAGGAGCTGAAGGATTTGAATCACATGCCTTCAGAATTGCAAGACATCTCCTTACTGTTAGACCATCAGAACTCCTTGATAATTTTTCTTGGGAGGGTTAATTATCCATTAATTCCTGGAGATAGATGGAATATAAATATTTGTGAATGACCATATGAGTTTACCAGGATTGGAACTGTGTTATTATGATATCATGTTGATGACAAGAAGTAAGAAAGACTCAAACACCTTTACTTACAGTACAGAATAGTCATTTTATGAAACTTTGCTTTGTTCTGATATAAATGATGAATGACTGGAGGGTATTTAATACTGTAGTAAAAAAAATCACATCCACGGTCAACAATCTTGGCACCAGTAGCCAGGAAATCAAAAAACGTATTGAGATGGGAAAGCCTGCGGTTAGGGACCGCTTTAAAGTACTCAAGAGCAACAGTGTCTCTGTGGAGACTAAGGTGCGCCTGATACAGGCCATGGATTTTTGCAATCACTTGTAATGC
>NW_006400097.1:896907-925160 GCF_000299155.1 Elephantulus edwardii | reverse complement strand
TGTGTCAGAGGCAATGAGATTGGCACAGGATAGAGCAGGGTTTAGGGCTGTTGTGCGTAGGGTCGCTATGAGTCGCAAATGACTCGATGGCACATAACAACAACAACAACAACAACATCTAATATTATAATAATTTCAGAAAGCATGTAAAATATTAATTCCTAGATGCAGATCATATGATAGTGTACATTTAAAATCTCAACGGCTCAAGAAAAACAATAAACAAAACAAAACAACAAATCAAGCTGTTAGACCTAGACTAGTTCAGCAGAGTGGTAAGATACAAGAGCAACACACAAAAATAAAATTTTTCTACAATAACAGAGAAAACACTGAAAATTAATTGAAAAATTAATACCAACTACAATAGCAATTCACAAGGTTAAATACTTAGGAATAAACTTAAATAGGGAAATCAGGTGGCTTAATGGTAGAGATAGAAGCAGGAGTGGCATCCACTTCTTAAACAATATGCCTCTGAAAACTCTATGAACTTTGAAAAATAACAATAGGTATAGAAAAGCTTCAGATTTCTTGTTCATAGGGTCGCTATGAATCATGCTTGACTCAACAGCAATCAACAACAACAAAGAGGTAAAGAGGAAACTCTGGTGGCCTAGTGGAAAGAAGCTGGACTGCAATTTAAAAGGCGCACAGTCCGAATCCATTAGCAGCTCCAAAGTAGAAGGATGGACCATCTCCTTTTGTACAATTAATTGCCACTTCAAGTCCACTGGTGGGTCATTTCTGAGTTAGTTTTGAGTCAAAGACCCACAGCAACAACCAATGTGGTAAAGAGTCGTGCTGCCAAATCAAATGTATGTAGTTTGAATTCACAAGCTACTTCACCAGAGAAACAGAGGCATTCTTCTCTCAAGTTATTAACTTCCTCTAAAACTCACTGAGGATCAGTTTATTAATTGGTTTCAACTTAATGGTACACAACTTAATGGTGCAGAGGCACAAAGGATATACATAAAGAAACCGCAAACTATTACAAGAAACAAAAAGAAGCATAGGTAGGTAAACCAAAGAATACACTATGCTCATGGATAACAAGATTCAATATAGTAAAAATATCATTCCTAACTAAAGTAATCTATATGTTTAATGCAATCCCAATAGAGATGCTGATGTTACTCTTCAAGAAGAGAGGAAAGGCAATTTGGAAAGGAAAGGCACCCTGAACACATAGAGTTCTTTTGAAAAATACAAAGTAGAAGATAATACATTTCCTAATTTCAAAAGCTATTACACAGCCATAAGAATAAAAAATAGTATGGTACTGACATAGTGATAGACACACAGACCTATCGAATAGAATCAAATACTCTGAAATCACCTCATCTCCCTACAGTCGACTGATCTTTAACAGAGAGTTGCAATACATAAATGGAGAAACTACAGCCGCTTTAACACATGTTGCTGGCAAAAGAAGACATCTATATGCAGACATGAAGTGTGTACAGCATACATATTTTGTTTTGTAACATTCATTTCAATACTCTCATTTCCCTCTTCCTCTTTTATTTCTGATTCCCATTAATTCTTATATACCTCTCCATGCCATTTTTTTCTCTTTATTGATATTACCATAATCATCTTCTTAATGGATATTGCTTTTGCTTTAACCCACATGCTGGTTGGCTTTTTACTAATTTCTGCTTTCTTCTCCTTTCTTTCCTCCTGTTACCTAACCAATGATGATTCTATGTATATGCTAGTCTTTTCTTAACTTTTTATAATGGTAGTCTTTTCTAAAGATTTATATTTGGTAAACTAATATTTTCTTGAACGCAAAATTTTGACTAAAAGCATACTTGAGGTGTTATTTCTCTGTTTCTAAAGGACTTGTGAATGAATCCCTTTATAGCATATTCCTGACTTCTCATGTGAAATAGTTGCTAGAATCTTGGTCAATTTTATCACGTTCCAAACTACATTTTTATTCTCTGATTGATATTATCTGATTGATACTTGGTTATGTTTGTTGTTACTGTGTCCTTTCAAGTCAGAGCCAAGTCATAGCTGATATTTGAGCAGATTTTCAGAGGCTGTCACTCTCTCTAGAGATGATAGTCCAGTTGTGTCTCAGGGAGAAGCTGGTAGATTTGAACAATTTGCCTTGGTTATGTTGAGTACTTAGAACAAACAAACAAACAAACACAAAACAAAAAAGACACAACAAGAAAATAATTTTTAAAATTATAAAAAAATTATCATTATTCTTAGTTTGTTAACTAATCCAACTGGTTCTGATTCTACTTCTTTATCTGCTCAAAACACGTTACAGATTTCTTTTATTGGTCCTTATTTCCAGGCATAAACTTATTATTGTTTCTTATGAAATTTCTCAGTGATTATCATATAACCTCCGCTTAAAACCAAAACATGATTATATTTGGAAGGTAGCATTTAGTATTCTCACAGATTTATGGAGACATTCTAGATTTGGAAGTCACTCAGCATAAAAGAGTCTATAAATTTCAGATTTTTACATAAGATAAATTGTAATTTCAAGTACTGCCAGCACAAAGAAAAAGTATCTACTTGACTATTAACAAAATCTACCCAGTTATTCTGATGTAATATGCTTTCATCGTATTTATCGCCTAGAAAATGCTATGGAAAATTCTTTGTGACATGCAGTTACTCTGAGTTTATATTGCCCAAGTCTTGCCTAACAGTACAACCTTTTCATATCATATTTTAATTATGTGTGAATCACAATTATTAGTTTTTTTTTCACTTGTTGAAATAATAAGCAGCGCAGGATGACAAAGTAAAATATTACATTAAAATGTACAAGGAGCTGGGGTAGAAAACCGAAATGGTCGAACTTGCTCAGCATTTCTTAAGCTCAAGGAACTGAAGAACAAATTCTAACTTCAAGTTGCTATAATCAAGGATGATTTAGGCAGAGTATTAAGCGATGCAGGAGGTATCAAGGAATTGGCAGACAAAGGAGAATTTAATGGAACAACATATGAGCAAGAGCCTATGGTGATGAAGGAAGAAGTTCAAGCTGCTTTGAAGGAAATGACAAAAAATTAGGTGCCAGGAATAGATGGTATACCAATTAACATATTTCAGCTAACAGATGCTGCCCTGGACGTGCTCACCAAGTTGTGTCAAGAAATCTGGAGAACAGATATATATTTGTTCCCATTCCAAAGAAGGGTGACCCAACAGAGTGTGGAAACTACAGAACAATATCATTGATTTCACATGCAAGCAAGATTCTGCTGAAGATTATCCAAAAACGACTGGAACAGCACATCAGCAGAGAACTGCCAGAAATCCAGGCTGGGTTTAGAAGGGGTCGTGGTACTAGGGATATTGTAGTTAATGTTAGATGGATATTGACTGAAAGCAGGGAATACCAAAGGAATGTTTATCTGTGCTTCATCGATTATGTGAAGGTGTTTGTGTGGATCATAACAAACTGTGCCTGACTCTGAGAAGAATGGGAATCCCAGAACACGTGATTGTGCTAATGTGAAGCTTATACTTGAATCAAGAAGCAGTAGTCAGAACAGAGCAAGGAAACACTGCATGGTTCAAAATTGGGAAGGGTGTATGCCAGAGATCTGTCCTGTCTCCATACCTTTTCAACCTGTATGCAGAACTGATTATCCGAGAGGCTGGGCTCTATGAGAAGAAATGTGGGGTCAAGATTGGTGGAAGATCTATCAACAATCTACGATATGCAGATGATACAACCCTGCTTGCTTAAACTGAGGAGGACCTGAAGTGCTTGCTACAGAGGGTCAAGGACTGCAGCCTTCAGTACGGATTGAGGCTCAATGTCAAGAAGACAAAGATTCTCACCACTGGACCAATTGGAAGTATCAGGATGGATGGTGAAGAGATTTGAGATTGTTCACAGCTTTAGTCTGCTTGGCTCCACAATCAACACTCTTTGGCACCAGCAGCCAGGAAATTAAAAGACGTATTGCCATGGGAAAGTCTGCTGTTAGGGACCTCTCTAGAGTACTGAAGTATGGTGTGTTCTGGAGACTAAGGTGCATCTGGTACAGGCCTTGATCTTTGCAATCACTTGTTATGCGTCAGAGAGCTGGAAAATGACCATGGAGGATAGAATGAGAATTGATGTTTTGGAGGTTTGGTGTTGGAGAAGAGTGTAGAGGTTACCATGGATTGCTAAGAAACAAACAGATTCTTCCTGGACAGGGTTAAACTGGGCTACGCCTTGGAGGCAAGGATTCTGAGGCTTCGTCTGATATACTTTGATCATGTTGTAAGGAGAGACCGGTCCTTGGAGCATAGGAGGGGAAGACTCTCTGGGAGGTGGATTGATTTAGTGACTGGGGCAATCGGGATGAGTGTGTCAGAGACAATGAGATTGGCACAGAACAGAGCAGAGTTTAGAGCTGTTGTACATAGATAGGGTCGCTATGAGTCACAAGCGACTCATCGGCACATAACAACAACAACAACAACAGATAAATCAGGCTCAATAAAGGACCTCTGCATGTATACAGCATCCCATATTGTGCTATTAACCAAAATGTTATTTGAATTTACCAGCCACTCTGCAGGAAAACATGAGCAATCTCTTTCCATAAAGTTATACAGTTTCAAGCACCTTATGGAGAGTCACTGTGAGTATAAACCAAGTTGACTGCACTGTCCCTGAGATTTTTTAGATTTCTGTTGTTTTTGCTGCTCAGAATTTATTAATAGTGTGATTCATGATAAGAGATATAATTTTCCTAAAAACATGCTCTGATGATGGAATTTTACTTTTAGTTTTATTGAGTTCTTTGATTTTGCAGCTAGCAGTAAGGCTGAAAATGTGACTTAGTTTTAACGATAGCTCAATCCATTGTTTTGAAAGATTGCATCAAATTATGTGACAGTGTGATGTGCGTTTAATATATTAAAATACTCTGATTCACGACCTGAGTATTTTTTTTCCATTAAAAGCAAGAAATCAAGATAATTTAAGGTATTAAAAATAGAAATCATATTCAAGGGGCAAAATAAATAAAATCTATCTTTCCAGTAATTGTAAATTTTTCTGACATTAGGCATAAAACACATAGGCAAAAGTTATTATTTAATGGTTGATAGAGTCATGATGTTTATTGTAAATACCCTCAAGCCCGTTTTTCATTGTTTTTGTTCAAATATTCTTCCACGTTGTGTACCCCTGGTGTGTCCACTTGCCGAACAGAGGTAGCTTGTGGTTGCTGTGAAGCTTAAAACTGTGATGCTGATGTGTCAAATGCTTTGATGGTTACCCATGATGGACAGTGTTTGGTGGACCTCCCTTATTAAAACAAGCTTGGAAGCAGGAGTGGCATCCACTTACATAATAGCTTGCCTCTTGAAACCCTATGCATCTGGAGAAAGCATGAAAGTCACACAAGGGTTGAGGACTTTCATTCATAGGGTTGCTATGAGTCGATGGCATTAACAACACCACCATGAAACTATAAAAACAAAGGCTCACCCACCAGATCATGTTTGCCGACAAAGGAAGCTTCCCACCCAAGGTGATTGTAAAGGAGATCAGATACAATTAATCAACTTATGCTTGCTTGCTAACACAATTAGAAACACTCTAAATACATACATACATACATACATACTTGCCTTAAGGGCTATTTCTTGGAGAGGGACATGATGTTAGGAAGGATGTAGGATCGGTGGAGAAGAGGAAGACCCTCAGCCAGATGAATTGACATGGTAACTGCTGAAATGGGCTCTTGTGTGTCAGGAAATGTAAAGATGGTGCAAGAAAGGACTGAATTGAGATATTTTGTTCATAGGTTGCAATTAGTCGTACTTCATAGGTTGCTATTAGGCGTACTAGACTCATTCGCACTTAACAACGAAACAACCATGAAACTTCTAAATGTTTCTCTAAATTATATTCAAATCACCAGCTAATTGAAATATCAAAAATGTAAATATATCTGTGCTTTTCAAATGATCTGCACACTATGCAGATGATTCTGCTTGCTGAAACTGAGGAGGACCTGAAGTGCTTGTGTTAGAAGGTCAAGAACTGCAGTCTTCAGTATGAATTGAGGCTCAATATCAAGAAGACAAAGATTCTTACCATTCGACCAATTGGCAGCATCAGGATGGATGGTCAAGAGATTGAGATTGTTAACAACTTTAGTTTGTTTGGCTCCACAGTCATCACTCTTGGCACCAGAAGCCAGGAAATGAAAAGACATATCATGATGGGAAAGTCTGCTGTTAAGGACCTTTCCAAATTTCTGAAGATAAATGGTGTCACTCTGGAGACTAAGGTGTGCATGATACAGGCCATGGTCTTCGCAATCACTTCTTATGCATCAGAGAGTTGGACAATGACTAGGGAGGATCGAAGGAGAATTGATGCTTTTGAGCTATAGCATTGGAGAAGAGCATTTAATATACCATATACTGCTAAGAAAATGAATAGGTTCATCCAGGAGAGGGCTAAACCAGGCTGCTCCTCAAAAGCAAGGATTTTGAAGCTTCATCTGACATACTTTGGACATGTTGAAAGGAGGGATCAGTCCTTGGAGAAGGACATCATGCTTGTGAAGGTGTAGAGACAACAAAGAAAAGGAAGACCCTCTATGAAGTGGATTGATTAATTGACTGGGGTAATTGGGGAAGGTGTGTTGGAAAGAGTGAGATTGGAACAGAATAGAGCAGGATTTAGGGCTGTGAACATAGGATCGCTGTAAGATGCAGGTGACTCAACAGTACATAACAACAACAAATGTAAATGTGCTTTACCAATTATCTCTAGTTTATACTGTTTTTCTGGCAGTATTATTTTATTGTATTCAAGAATCTTGTTAACAAAAAATATAATTTTGACTAATAAAAATAAAACTCTGAGTTTTTCCTTCTAATTTTCATGAAGAGTAAAAATTAATTGTTGTAATATTAGCATTAAGGTTTTTTTCTTAATTCTCAAATAAGTGCTGTGAAGTTACTTTTTAGTTAATCAATTTTCCTAATATTGAATGAATTACATAGAAAATAGAGCTTTATATTTATAATACCAACCAGCAATTGCTTTTTGAAGTCAAGTTGAAAGCTACTGTCTTTATTAAAATTTTACAAAAAAGGTTTATAAAAAATACTATATTTCCTTTATCACCTGAAGGTGTGAGCAAATAGACTGCAAAACCGCAAAAGGCTTGGGAAATCTCCAAGAATATTCAATTTAAACATTCTAGGTTTGGGTTGTAATTAGCTAACACACTAAAGAATTTATTATAAAAGCATTTTGCATAATTTAAGATATTTTCTTTTAAAGCATATTCATGCTTTAGGCAGAGATATGGCTATAGGTGTTTATCTGCATTTATTCATTAAAAATGAAAGAAAATTAAGGCATTTCTCCCTAGCAGCATAAATTAACCTTCTGAGGTCTGAAAGAAAACATTTGAAAGCATATGTACCTGCAGATGGAAATGTATTGCCAAGATGTTTCTGCTGAAGGCAAATATCTATTAAATAGGCTAAGCTATTTGTGTTTGATTAAGAATAATCACGGAGGAGGTAGGAAAGGAAAACAACAACAACCAAAAAAAAAAAACCCAACCACAGATTTGAATAAAAACTAATAGTCATGAAATTTATTACAAGCATGATGCAGTTGCATCTAAAGCATTGATTTGTCTCAGAAGCAAAATAAAAACTTTTGAATGATAGGAAAAAACAAAGCATAATAGAGAAAAGAGACAAGCTTTTGCTTGTTCATTTATTGTTTAGCACTATGGTGTCTTTTGGTATTTTAGGGAAAGAACTATTGGTCATTGATCACTTCTTTTAAATAAAATACTTCTTAACTATATTAAAACAAATTTCAGTCTAAAGAGTGTATTTTAAGAAAGGAAGATAAAATAGGTAAATATTTTTCTTATAGTACCAGTTGAAGTGGAAATATTTATCACTTAATGACAAGAAGCTGTGCTGCAATCTGGAAGACATGAGTTTTGGGGTCACCAGCTGCTCCGTTGAAGGATGGGCAATCTCCTCCTGTGCAATTAACTGCCACTACATACCTGCCAGTGAGTCAGATACAGATCAATTACAATCCTATGATACATACCAGAAACACATATTGTTTTAAGATTACAGAACTCGAAAAATAAGTAGAAAAATCTTATTCTTCACGGCATATGTTAATAAAGTTAAGTTTCTATTCATTGGTAAGTACAGAAATCCAAGAACACTTGTTTGTGCTCATGTGAAACTTATACCTAGGCCAAGAAGCTGCTGTCTAAACCGAGCAAGGGAGTACAGTATGGCTCAAAATCAAGAAAGAATTCAAAAGGGTGTATCCTTTTTCTATACACTTGCAATCTATATGCTGAACAGATGATTTGAGAGACTGGATTTATTGATGAAGAATGTAGCATAAGAATTGGAGGAAGAGTTATCAACAGCCTACACTAGACATATGACATACCCCTGCATGCAAAAACTGAAGAAGACTTGAAACACTTGCTGCAGAAGATTAAAGATTGATGCCTTCAATATGCACTGCATAGTAACAACACGAAAACAAATATCTTTATTACCAGGCCAATAGGAAATATCATGATAGATAGAGACAAGATGGAAATTGCGAATGATTTCATTTTGCTCAGATCCACAATCAACATTTTTGTCACCAGCAGTCAAGAAATCAAAAGTCAAGTTATATTGGGGAAAAATCTGCTGCTAAAGAGAGTGCTGAAGATGAGTGATGACAGACTAAGCACTAAGATGTGTCTGATCTAAGCTATGGTATTCCCAATTTCTCCCTATGATTTGAGAGCTGACAATGACTAACGATGACATAAGAATTGATGCTTTTGAGTTATGGTATTGCATATAGTATTGAACATACTGTGGACTGCCAAGAGAACAAATAGATATGTAATGGAGAGGATGAAATCAGGTTGATCCTTGGAGTTAAAGGTTTTTAAATTCTATCTCAAGACCTTTGGACATAATGCTTAGAAGTTCTAGTCCTTGGAAAAGGACATGATGATTAAAAGGGTAGAAGGTCAGTGCAAGAGTGGAAGGCCCTGAAAGAAATAGATTAAAATAGTTACTATGCCAATGTGTTGATATATTGAAAATGGTGTGATTGGCTCAAGATATGGAAATGTTCAGTTGTTTAGGAAGTGGATGCCACTCGTGCTTTCAAATTTGTCATAGAATGTTATTGGTTGAGTTAGCAGTGATGCATAGCAACCCTCTGTACAGTAGCTCTGAACCCTTCTCAGTTCTCAGCCACTCTCATTAATTATGACACACCAAATCCCATTGCCCCAGTTACTGTAACAATTGATCTCAGCAGAGGTCTCCCTCTCTTGCTCTGTCTATCCAGCCTTCCATGCATATTGTCCTTCTCCAAGGACTGATCTCTCCTGGCCATGTGCCCAAAGTAAGTGAGGAAGAGCTTCAAATATTTAGCCTTCAAGGAGATACTTGGTTTCACCCTCTCCAAGACAGAACTATTTGTTTTCTTGGCAGTCCGTGGTATGTTCAAGACTCTTCTCCAGCACCACTACTCGAAAGCATCTATTCTTCTTCTATCATCCTTAGTTATTGTCCAACTTTCTGAAGCATAACAAGTAATTGAGAAAATCATGGCCTGGAATAGGCACACTTTTGTATCTAGACTGGCATCATTGCTCTTCAGCACTCTGGAGATGTCCATGACAACAGACTTTCCCAACAAAATTCGTCTTTTGCTTTCCTGACTGCTGGCATTAAGAGTGTTGATTGTAGATCCGAGAAGCTGTAATTGTTAACAAACTCAATCTCTTCTCCATCAATTATGGCATTGCCAGTTGGGCCAGTGGTGAGAATCTTTTGTCTTCTTGATGTCAAGCTTCAATCCATATTGAAAACTACAGTTCTTTATCTTTTGCAGCAAGTGCTTCAGAACTTCTTCAGTTTCAGTAAGCAAGGTTGTGTCATCTGCATATTGTAGGTTGTTAATGAGTCTCCCTCCAATCAAGATGCCACACTCCTTCTCACTAACTACTAGAATAATCCTGATCTCCTTTTCCCTAATTTCCCCCATGTGTTTAAATGGATTTTCTCTATTTAAATTACAATGTTCATTTCCTTACTTACTCTAGTGTTTTAATTAGTTTAGTAAAATTATCACTATTTAAGTTAAAATTCCTAGCACAAACGTTCATACTATTTCTTTGTTTTGTGGTTTTCATAACGTCTATCACTCATATATGCACATACAATATTGTATACTAGTCATCTGCCAGTTTGTTTTGGAGTGGTGCCTTGCATGTTGCTAATATGCTGGAAGGTACTCTATTTGTATTTTAAATACCAGCAGAGTCAGCCATGATAAGCAGGTTTAAGTGGAGCTTCAACACTAAAAAAGACTAAGAAATAAGACTGACTAGTTAATTTTGAAATATTGGGCCCTGGAGAAACTTATAATTAGCAGCAGAACATTGTCAGATATAGCATCAAAAGATGACTCCTTCAGGTTGAGAGACACTCAGAATACAATCGTCTAACAGAGTTCTTCTCATACTAGTCAACCTTAATGGCATGTTATTGGTGTGGTGGTGTCACATAGAGTAAAAACTGACCCATAGGTGACCGTCCAACAGGTGTTTAAAGGAAGTTAATCACATAGGAGGAGATTGCTCATCCTTCTCCCACAAAGCAACAGGTTGCCTCAAACTGCTTGCATTAGGGATTGAAAAGCAAAAAAGATTTCATTTCATTAAAGACCTTCATTTGTTTATGTGATATTACTTAATATGAAAAAAAAGTCTAGCATTGTATTACCACTACTATTGTTTAAAGAGAATATGGAATTTCAGGACCAGGAGCAACTCTGGACAGGGAGTAAAACCAGACAGGGAGCAACACAGGAGAGGAAGCAAGCTTCGGGGAATGAACCACGGGAAGCGAGTAGGACAGCTGGAATTTGAGTGAGGTACTTTGTGGAGTTGACTGCTGTTTGGACCACATGGGACCTCCTAATCTCAAGCTGAACAGAGAAAAACAGCTGGAGATCAAATAAGGCGGTAAACCCAGTTCTCAAAAGGAAAACCAAGGCATCTTGGTTTTCTATTTAGGTCCCTGCATGTGTCCACCCTGCAAGAGTATGCATGCGTGCACACCCTGTGCTTGTGCAGGTTCTGTGTGTGTGACCTCCCTATGTGTGTGCATATGCTGAGTGCATCTCCATCCTCTGACTTGCACCTTGTGACATCCAGTCAATTAAATGCCTTTTTACAGAGTGAATTGGACTGGCATAGCTGCAAAAGTTGCCTGACAGAAGAGGCTGCTTTCCCAGGCTTTTTATGCCCCAAAATGAAACAAAACTTCCCTTGGGTAAGAAGCTCGGAGAGAAACACAGGCTGGGTAGCTGGCTCATCCTCTTCTGTAGCCATGAATTCAGATAAAGAAACTCAGGCAGGAAAAAAAAATCTACCACAGCAATGTCAAGTAAGAAGCAGGTTACTTTACTCCCTGCACAAGTCCAAAGCAAAATATCACTCTCAAAAAGTGACATAGTATAAATGGATTTCCTGAAACCATAAAGTCTGATAGAACTTAATGACACAGAATTTGAAAGAACAATGATTGCATATTTTCAATGTGTGAAGGACAAACTTCAAGAATTATGGTACAATGTAAGCAAAAACCAGGAAAAAACAATCCAAAACAATACAGAGAAAACAAATGGGGCATTAGAGGCTCTGGATAAACAAGAAACAAAAATCCAAACTATGAGGGGCAATGTTTCAGATGCTGTCAACATGATGGAGGGGGATATGATCAGAGTGGAAGAAATCAAACACAGAGTCAGTGAAATAAAAGATAGATTTGTAATCACAGATATGCTAGAACAAAAAGCAGAATCAAAAAGGAAGGAGAAAGAAGAAAATCTAAGAATAATAGGGGATACTATCAAGTGAAATAACATGTGTGTAATCAAAATCCCAGAACAGGAAGAAGCAAGTAAAGGCACTGAACAAGTTGTGGAAGAATTACTAGAAGAAAACTTTCCAGGCATAATGAAGAATGAAAGAATATATAGTCAAGAAGCTATCCCCCCCCCAAAAACCCTACCAAGGCATATCATAGTAAGATTTCCCAGAACCAAAGATAAGGAGAAAATTCTGAATGCAGTGAGGGAGAAACAAAGAGTAACCTGTAAGGGAAAGTAAATGAGATTAAGTGCCAATTACTCAGCAGAAACCCTAAGAGCAAGAAGACAGTGGAATGACATGTATTGAACACTCAAAGAACACAACTGTTAACCAAGAATATTCTACCCAGCAAACTTGTCCATCAAATATGAAGGAAAGATCAAGATATTTCCAGAAAAAGAGAACCTAGGGGAGTTCGTAAAAACTAGATCAATATTGCAGGAAACACTGAGAGACGTTCTTCTCACAGAGGTGATACAGAAAGCAGGATGGACCAAAGTAACTAATATAAGAGCACATCAACAATTGAGAAGCTGTGATATATTTACACAATGGAATACTATGCTGCATTGAAAAGCATGGAAGTCATGAAATATTATACATAATGAGTGACCCTGGAGGACATGATGCTGAGTGAAATATCTCAGTCACAAAAGAACAAATACTACATAATAACATTGTTTTAAAATGGTACTGATATCAGGGTTGGGGGAACCTAAGAAAAGAGGGGATAAATAATGTACACTGCATTGAAACAGATGAAGGAGAGAATTGTTTCAAATAAATATATGATTAGGTTAATTTCAATGACAAGAGCCCAGAATAAGAGCTGTGCAATAAAGTGGAATGGAAGGGGTATTGTATAAAAATGAAACAATTTATTTATGCAAGGATGGACAGATAGATACATAGATACATAGATAAATTATGGTTTCATACAGCATTTGACCTTATGAGACTGAGAGGTCCCTCAGTATAATGCTCTCCAGTCACTCCCAAGTTAAGTAGTGATTTTCAAATCATTGCTCCTGCATACCACGTAGTATTCCATCGTATAAACATACTACAGTTTCTCAATCCATTCGATTATGGTAGGACATTTGAGTTGTTTCCATGTTCTTATGAATGATGGTGAATAATGTTGATATAAACATTGGTCTAGAAATTGTGTATCGGTTCTAATTTTCTAGGGGTATATTCTAAACAGTGGAATAGTTGGGTCATACACAATTTCTTGCTGGGGAACAAAATATTCAAAGCAAATTATTGTCTTTTCGGTGTATGGAAATTTATAAAATCTCTTAATCACTGACTAGTGGGTTTTAAGAATGGCTATGTCAGTTTTTGCTCCTTCTTTTGTCATTGATGAACAATGACTTAGTAAAGGTTTTCTAATAAACATAGCTTTATTAAACTTAAAAAATGGATTTGAAGCATTGAACACCAATTATTAAAGACCAGATATGTTGTGGAATGATATCAAGGATCTCATCCATGAAGAAAACAAAAGTTTATTACAAAGACAGAGGAGAAAGGGAAAAAAAAAATCAAATAATATTATGAGTAGAAATAGTTTAATAGAAAAACCATTTGTTTTATAAATCGTTATTCATATCACAAGAAAAAGAAAAAAATAAGATGATCATAAGAACTTAGAAACACAAAATTTATAACAAATAAAATACTGAAAACTTGATAGCAAAATGAACAAAATTAAAAATATAGTTCAAAAACATATAAAAGGGCAGGTGTACTCTCGGACAGAAACTGACAGAACATATAACAGCATGACCCTTGGTTATATTTCAAGTATGTAACTAAAATCACTCTCATAACTACAAAATGATCAATACCAAGGAGGAATGCACAGTTCATAAATCAAATCAACCACATAAAATCAAATTTTTCTTGGTATGAAGCTTGGGAGACAGAAACTATAGAGCAGGAAATATAGAAATTAAATATACAGTGAAGAAGTAAGTTGGACAAGTACTATCACAATATGAGGGAGAATTTCAAACACTCTCATAAAATATGATGCATATAAATTATTGAGTGGAAAAAACCAATTTATTCTGTAATCTTTCACTCAATTCACAAAAAAAGCTTCAAATAAAAATAATATTTGAATAAACATCTTTATCAAAGTCAAAAAACACAAGATGTATTTTTAAAAAATAACCCCACCATACTTATCTATGATTTGCTCACTATGCCAAAGCATTTGACAATATACATCATAAGATGGCTCCATCAATTTGAACTCCTAGTCTCCTAAACTCTAAAAGAATACATTTCTATTTTTTAAAGCCATACACTTATATCTCTTATAGTAACATTAGGTAATGGATACAGTTTACTTGGTGATTTTGTGAGTATGTTTAGTTTATGAAAACCATTGAGCTGTACACTTAAGATCAGTGTACTTACTGCATGGAAATTTTATCTCAATAAAATTTCTTTTAAAATATGAAAAAAAGAAAAGAAAAAATTACAGAAAAGTTTTTAAAAAATTAGAATTCTAGATCATTTGATAGTGTTCATGTAAAAATTGATCAAGTGACCAGCACAGGTCATGCTACATGGATTATAATTAAGAACACTGTGCATAAGAATTATAGTACTACATTTATTCAAAGCAGATAGTCTTAGAAACTGCACTATATGAATATGAACATAGAACCAAGACTAATAGAAGCCTCATTAACAGGCTACTCTATGAAGATGACACAATCATGCTAGTTGAAAATGAAGATATCAAGCACTTATTGAAAAAAATCAAAGACTACAGCCTTTATTATGGATTATATCTCAATCTAAAGAAAATTAAAATTGTCATGACAGGATAAATAAACAACATTATAATAAATAGAAAAGAAGTTTACAGTTGTCAATAATTTTATTTCACTTGAATCCACAATAAATGTCTGTAGAAGCAATAGCCAAGATATCACATAACTTACTATATTGATCAAATGTGGTGAAAAAGATTTCTTTAAAAGTGCTAAGGAAATAGAACGTCACTTTAAAAACTAAGGTTTGCATATAATTTCCAATTACTTCATTTGTGAGTGAAAATAGATAAAAAATACAGAAGACCTGGGAATAATTGATGCATTTAAATTATGATGTCAGTAAGGATTATTAAATATACTAGGGACTTCAATAATAAACAGCAAATTTGCCTTGGAATTATTGCCACAATAGTTCTTAGAAACGGATTAGTGAGACTTTTACTCATTTTGTTTGGATGTATTAACAGGAAGAAACAGTTATTGAAAAAGGACACAATGTTTGGTTAAAAAGAGGATCAGCAAAATAGACCTTTAATGATATTGATTAGCACAATGGCTTCAACAATGGATTAAAATATAGCAATGATTGTAAGAATAG
This sequence comes from Elephantulus edwardii, assembly GCF_000299155.1. Classification (NCBI taxonomy): domain Eukaryota; kingdom Metazoa; phylum Chordata; class Mammalia; order Macroscelidea; family Macroscelididae; genus Elephantulus; species Elephantulus edwardii. Next base: position 909,810 of record NW_006400097.1, on the reverse strand, counting down.
TGTAGGATCAGCATATGTCATTCATCATACAGAGCATAGCTATAAATTAGAACTGTCTTCTACAACATGTGTCAAAATTGTCATTGAAGTGCAAAGGGTTAGCACACTAATCTAAATTTTGGTGGTTCAAATTCATCAAGAGTTGTTTTAGAGGTAAGACCTGATAATCTACTTCTGAAAAGCCAGCTTCTAAAAGTCCAGAGAAACAGTATCATTCTTAAACATTTTAGTTTGCATTCACTGTACAGTATAAATTTATGATTTGTTCCACCATACCTGGCCTATTGCTATTTCCTTGGAGCTAGCTGCTTACTTTTATCTTTCAAATGAAAGAAAGATTTTTTTATTTATAAATATTTCCTTTGTTCATAAAATTATTTTTTATGTATTTGTTTTTAATAGTAGCTTATTTACAAAAGTCTAATATGTTGTTTTTGAGAAGAGAATTTCGCAAATTCCCTCAAGCCTACCATTCATCAAATTGTTCAACTCCATGATTAACCCCGTCTCCCTGCACATCCTCATCTTTCTACTTCCACCCTCTCCAACCTCCCTTAAATCCTTATTCTACACTAATGGTTTTGTACAATATTTGTCTTTGTGAAACTTAATCTGTTCACTCAGAATAATGCTCTCCAGTTCCTCCCAAGTTAGGTAATAATTTACAAAATAATTATTCCTGTATGATGTGTAGTATTTCATTGTATAAATGTACCATAATTTCTCAATCTATTTGGTTGGGGTTGGACATTTGGGCTGTTTTCACGTTGCTCTGAATAATGTTGCTATGAGTATTGGTGTTCATATCTCCATTTCTGCCTCAGTTCTCATTTTCTCAGGATATATTCCAAGTAGTGGAATATCTATGCCATATGGAATTTCTTTTTTTAATTTTTATTTTATTTTAAAGAAAGTTTACAGAGACCTTGAAATTCCATTCATTCATTGTTGTACTTTTCTTTTTGAGGAAGCACCAAACTACCTTGAAAAATGGTTGTACCATTTTAAAATCCCACCAACATGTAAGAGTTCCTTTTCTTGCCACATCATCTCCAACATTTATTACTTGTTGCCCTTTTAAGCTTTGCTACTATTACTGGAATGAGATGGGATCTTATTGTGGTTTTTATTTGCATCTTTCTAGAAAATTGAAGTTACCACATAAGAACTCTTCAAATATGTTGAACTAGGTCCCTTATAAAATACAAATATTTACCTTCAAAGTCAACTTTAATTTTTAGTTGTATTATCTATCCTCTATTCTTCGATATGTATTGAAGCTCAACATCAAGAAGACAAAGTTCTCACCACTGGAACAGTTGGCAACACCATGATAGATGGAGAAAAGATTGAAGTTGTTAACAATTCCAATTTATTTGGCTTCACAATCAGCACTCTTGGCATCATCAGTCTGGAAATCAAAAGACTAATTGCATTAGGAAAACCTGCTGTCAGGGACCTCTCCAAAGTGGTAAACAGCAACAATGTCAGTCTAGAGATTAAGGTGTACATGATTCAGGCAATGGTTTTCACAATTACTTGTTATGCCTCATACAGGCTGATAGCATACCTATATATGTCAACAAACAGATGCAACCCTGGGTATCCTCATGTTTTACTAAGAAATATGGATGACACCTACAAGCCTAACTGACTATATGAGATCCATATTTATTCTCATTCCCCAAAAAAGTTGATCTCACAGAGTGTAGAAATTATCAAACAGTATCACTGATATTACACACAGCAAAATCCTGCTGAAGATTATTAAAAAATGACTGGAACATTACACCAACAGAGAACTGCTGGAAATGTAAGCTGAGTTTAGAAGAGGCCATGACAATAGGGACATCTTGTCCAATATTAGATGGATCTTGGGTGAAAGCAGAGAGCACTAAAGATATATTTACCTTTGTTTCATTGATTTTGCAAAGGAATGTGTGTGAATCACAACAAATGATGACTAATTTTAAGAAGAATAGGAGTCCCCAAAGACTTGATTTTGTTCATGTGAAACCTACACTTAGACAAGGAAGCAGTCCTCAGAACAGAACAATAAAATACTGCATGATGAAATACTGCACAGCACACAGGAGAAATGATTTTGTAAATCACTACCTAACTTGGGAAGGACAGGAGAACATTATGCTAAGTGAACTAACTCAGTCCCATAAGGACAAATACTGTGTAAGACCATTATTACAGAAATAGAAAACTAGTTAAACGTGAAGATCTAAGGGAGTGAGGACAGAAACGGAGAAATGAGGATGGACAGAGTGAGTGTGTAACCATAGGGTCACACAATTTGATGAGGGGAGGGGGGTTAAAGACATGAGAAAGATCCAGTGCTGAAAAACAATGTACACAAACTTTGTAATTAAACCAGTATAAAGGAAACATTTTATATTGTTAAAGGAGAAAAAAATAAAAATAAAAGCAAAAATAAAGCACTGTATGGTTCAAATCCAGAAAGGAGTGCATCAGGGATGCATCTTTTCTCTATACATTTTCAATTGGTATACATTTGAGAGGCTGTACTGTATAATGAGGAATGTGGGATCAGGATTGCAGAAAGACTCATCAACAACCTATGTTATGCAAGTGATACAACTTTGCATGTTGAAAGGAGTGGATCTGAAAAATTTGCATGCAGAAGGTCAAAGACTGTAGTCTTCAACAAGGATTGTAGCTAAATATCAAGAAAAAAAATTCCCATCACGTGGACCAATTGGCAGCATCATGATACATGGAGAAGAGATTAAGATTATTTACAATTTCAGCTTGCTTGGTTCCATAATCAAGCCTCTTAGCACCAACATTCAGGAAAACAAAAGATGATTTGCATTTTGGAAAAATCTGCTGACAGGGATCTCTTCAGAGAGCTAAAGAACAATGACGTCAATCTAAAGATTAAGGCAAACCCAGTTCATGATCTTTGTAATTAATTGCTTTATCTCAGAGACCTTGATAATGATTAAGAATGACAAATGAAGAATTGATTTTTTAAATTATACTAATTTATTTACAAAATTATAAAGCATTGTTTTCTAGACCAGATCTTCTAATTTCCCTCATGCTCCCCCCCATGAAATTGTGCAACATCATTATTTCCCCGCTCCTGTACATCTTCATCCCTCTGCTTTCCCCCCTTTGATGCTCATACTCATTTTACAATAATGGTTTTATACAGTATTTTTACTTTTGGGATTGAGTTGGTTCACTCAGCATAATGCTCTCCAGTCCCTCCCAACGTAGGTAGTAATTTATGAAATAATTGCTCCCGCTTATTTCATAGTTTTTTCATGTGAATGTACCATAATTTCTCAATCCATTCGATTGTGGTAATACCATCTCAGACAAGAGTCTCATAACAAAAGTTTACAGAATAATCCTGGGTCTCCACAAGGGAAAAACTGGTAATCCAATTACAGAATGGGCAAAAGGCATGGAAAAAGTTTTCACAGAGGATGACAGATATTCAAATAGCCAACAGAGACATGAAGAAAGGCTTCAAGTCACTAGCAATAAGAGAGATGCAAATCAAAACCACAATGGGATACCATGTCACTCCAGTAAGTAGCAAACTTTAACAAGGAAGAAAGTAACAAATGTTGGCAATGAAAAAGGAACTCTTATAAGGAATTGTAAAATGGTACAATAATTCAGGAAGGCAGGTTGTTTGGTGCTTCCTCAAAAAGCTAAACATAGAAATCCTATATGACCCAGCTATTCCACTGCTTGGAATATACCCTGGGAAAATAAGAACTGACACACAAGTGGAAACTTGTACACCAATGTTCATAGCAACATTATCCACAATTGCAAGAACATGGAAACAAGATTGATGCTTTTGAGTAGCAGTGGTGATGAACATTGACCATATCATGGACTGCCAAGAGAACAAACAATTTTCATCTTGGAGCAAGATTTTTGTAACTCCCTTTCACATACTTTGGGCATGTCAAGTTGCCAGGAGGGACTAGCCCTTTGAGAACAATATCATATTGGAATGATGGAGGGAAAGCACAGGAGTGGAAGTCTGTTGAAAAAAATGAATTGACACAGTAACTGGGGCTATGAGGTAGTAGGTGTGTCAGAGACAATGTGATTGGATCAGAATAGGGCAGAATTCAGACCTATTATGCATAGTGGCACTGTGATTTACAGTTGACTTGATGGCCCATAACAATAACAACAAGCATCTTGCAACTGTAGGTAAAATGGTCAAACTGGAGAAGGTAAAATCAGTGAATGGGATATTGTTAAAATGAAATCCCTGTATGAATAAAAAATTATCCCTGGTCAGATGAAAAGAAAATCCACCAATTTGGAAAAAAAAGGAAGTGGCCTTTCAGACAAAGGTCTCATATGAAAATTTGCAGAATATTATAGGACCTCTATAAAAAAAAAAAAAAAGACTGATAACCTAATCTCAAAATGAGCAAAATATATGAAAAGACTCTTTACCAAGGAAATAATTCAGATAGACATATGGGAAAATTTTCAAAATCACTTGCAATCAGAGAAATGAAAATAATTTCTTAAAATTATATATTATCTCACTCAAGCAGCAGTAGAAAAGTTTAGTATATAGGAAACAATAATGATGGAGAAGATGTGGAGAGAGTGGAATTCTTATGTACTGCTTGTGTTATTGTAAAATGGTAAAACTGCTATGGAAAATAAAGTTTAGTGTCCTCATAAAGCTAAACACAGAAATTTCATATAACCCAACTATTTCATTGCTAAAACTATATCCCAGATAATCAGAACTGAGATACAAGTGGAGATATGTACACCAATGCTCGTAGTGACATTACTCCCAATAGAACAATAGAACACAGAAACAGCCCAACTGTCCATCAACAAAGGAACAGATTAAGATATTATTGTACATTCACAGCATGAGATACTATCCAGTATTCAGGAACAATGACTTCATAAAATATTATATTATTTGGGAAAGTCTAGAGAGCATTACGCTGAGTGCAATATCTTAATTACATAAGGACAAATATTATATAAGAACATTATTGTGATGTTAGTAGGACAACTGAGCAAGGTATGTACAAATACTCAAAGGGAAAAAGGTGCAGAAAAACTGGAAGGGAGAAAAAAATTTCTGGACCAGCAGAGGTTAATAGGTAGAGTGGATGGTGAATGATTGGGACATACTCAATGGGGACTTGAAAGGATGCAGTGACAATAAGCATGTTGTTGTCATCATTATTATGTGCCTTTGACTCATATCAATCTTATAAACAATATTCACCCTTTCCTATCTTGAGCCAATCTCTGAGGGATCAGTCTAATATGAATGAAAACTATCTGCATATGAAATTCATTTTGGACAACATGACTGCCATCCTGCCCAATAGATGAAAGGGTATGTTGAAAGGATCATTTCAACTGAGGAGGTAGTATCTTCAGAATTGAAAGTTTTGGTCTTCTGAAAGAAATAAAGTTATCTCATAAAAATCATAATCATAATTTCATCTTTTTTATTAATATGTATATAGCATGACAAAATTTATTTTACTGAATTGTTCACACAAAAAAATGGATTACAAAAGGTATTCTGTGTTTTTTCAAAATATTGCAATGTAGCTTGCATTTTTTTCCTTTTATATCTTCTTTATTTTTTTCTCCTTTGATGACCTAATAAAGTCATATTGGAGAGGGAGAAATGTATAATATTAAAAGTATATGTTTCCTGTAGCAACATACAGTATTTGTAGCATAATAGATAGTATTTGTTGTTACTGTATGTTGTTGAGTTCCTTTCAGACCATAGGTGATCCTTCAGTGGGTTTTCAGAGATATCACATGAGAGAAGATTGCCCATCCTTCTCCGACTGGAGAAGCTGGTGGATCCAAACTGTGGGCATTAGGGATTGCAGTGCAGCTTGTTATATATTACCTTTGGTAATTCCGATTGGTAAAGAAAGGTACATAACAAGTCTTTCAAGGCTTTAACTTTCTCTATATGTATTCAAACTGTATACTGAGCAAATTATTCAAGAAACTATACTATATTAATTCTAATATGGCATTTGAATTAAAGGAAGATTCATCAACAATCTATACGCTTGCTTGAAGAAAGTGACAAAGACTTAAAATATTCTTTAGAAGATCCAAAACCAGAGCCTTTAGTATGAGTTTTATCTCAATATCAAAGAAAAAAAAATCTTAACTATTCAACCAATAGGCAACATCATGATAAGTAGAGAAAAGACTGAAGTTAACAACAATTTCATGTTCCTTGATCCACAATAAACATCCTTTGTACAAGTAGTCAGGAAACCAAAAGACATGTTAGATTGGTAGAATCTGCACTCAAAGATCTTTCAGAAATTCAACAGAGCAAACAAGTCAGTTTAAAGACTAAGATATGCCTGATTGAAGCCATGATATTGTCAGTTACTTGGTATGCATCTTAAAGTTGGACAGTGAGTATGAAAACAGAAGAAATATCAATGCCTTCGACTTTTGTTATTGATCAATAGTATTGAATATCCCAGCACATGGATTTCTAAAAGAACAAACAAATTTGCCATAAAGGAATTACATCCATATGCACTTTAGAGGTAAGGATGATCTAAAATTCATCTCATTTATTTTGGTTCATCTTCAAGAGGAACCAGGGATGGAGAGAAAAATCATGCTGAGAAAATAAAGGGTTCCTGAAGGAAATTAAGGCCTTCAGTGAAATGGATTATTACAGTAACTGTCACAATACGCTTTAGCATAACAGAGATAATGAAGATAGCACAGGATAGGACAAGGTTCAGATCTGTTATTCCTAGGGTTTCTGTGAGTGCTAATTCACTAAAACACACCTAACAACAACAATAGGAAAAATTAGCAATTTGTTCAGCTCTCCTGCTTCAGATTTTTTCCCTTGGTTTTGTCTACTTTTTGTTTCAGTTAAGTTTCAGAGTCTCTTCTGACATCTACAGTAATAGTTTCTTTCTTTCTTGTCATTGTGTGTTTTTTTTTAAGTTTTTTGTTGAAAAGTATATGATAATAACGCCACCAGGAATACATAAACCTATATATAAAATATAGATTATCTCCAATATATTTCCTTTACATAGTAGGACATCAGATATGCAGGAGGTAGTATGGTTGACAGGGCAAAAGAAAAACTGGTTTTGTAATGATTAATGAGCCAAGAATTAAAATTTAAAGAACAGGTAAACATCAAAGTTAGTCAGAAAAGTAGTATTAAGAGAAAAGTGCAACAGTGAATGAATGGAAAACCTGAGTCTCTGTAAACTTTCAATAAGATTAATTTATAAAAAAACCCTTAAAAGTATATATTTTCTTTAAAGGTGGAGTTAAATACTTCATATTGCATGTCTCATGCCTGGCCATTTAATGCACAGTTCATTATTATCAACCATATTTTTTTTCACAGAGAAAGATTATTTGGAGGAGCAAGTGGTGATAAAAAAATACTAAAAATACCTATCCAACTACTAATTTCTCAGCATAGAAAATGATAATAGAAATGGTAGGGCTTAAAAAAGAAAGCATATTGTTATTTCAGAAGTGTTTGCATCAAAAATTTAGATGACAGTTATACCATAATACATACTTCCAAACCCAACTAACATAATAAACTATGTCAGATTCTGTTATTGATTTGATTGTAGTTGATTCTTTCAACTTAGGAAGGTCAATAAAAATCCTATATGCTTATATGGCGGAGGAAGACCCAGGTATGTATTTTAAGTCTATTGGTTATCCTTAAGTCTCCTGGTTTCTTTTATGTTTCAACATCATTGTATATGTAAAGAAGAATCATAAAAAAAGATAATAATGCTACTGAATGCAAGAGGTTCTCTCCATAGTCAGCTGATAATAAGACAGATTGCAATATCCATAAGCACTTTATTACAGATCTGGGAGAAAGCACTGAGATCCTTCTCAGTAGAGACACATGGGAGTGGTCATTAGGCTTGTATATAAGGGTTAGACACCAACTCACTCAAAAATGCACATTTGTTAGTAAAATCAAAGCATTCCAATATCTTAAAACAAAACCAAACCAAAAAAACCACCAAAATTCACACCCAGGTACTATTAAACAGGCAACTTACAAAATAATTAACAATTTACCAAGGAAAAAAAGGCCCTGAAAAGATGCAGGCTAACTCAGGAAATGCACACCCACCCTCCTGGCAAACAGGCAGATTAACATACAGTTTGCATATGACTGGGAAAAATAGTTTCAAAGAGGCAAATGCTAACCCAGGAAAGATTTATTTCCTGGTCTGGTAAACAGACAGCTTAAACTAATTTTCATGACTAAAGAAATGAAGCAACGTATTCTAAGAAAAGCTAATCAGTTTTGCAGGCTGGAGAAAACTGATGTCAAGTTTGTAACTATAGTTTTTTAACAGATACGTATTTAGAGAACTCTGAACTTATTAATACCACCAATCAAAATGAAAAATTCTTCTCTAAACTTTTTTAATTTAAAAAATTAAATTTAAATGTACAAGGCAAACTAAGCAGAGGCACTTTTCAAAAACGAAAACTGAAGCCAAAACACATAATCAACAGACAGTTTTGTTTTTTTTTTTGGGGGGGGGGTCATCTTTGGTTGCCTTAGCACAGGCCTATCTCTTTGACTATTTTGGTATTTAATTCTCTTTTTCTGACAATTCACCAAGACCTCTCAAGGGAAAAGTGTTTTCCCAATTCTGAGTGAAAGAGAAAGGTCAAATAACTGTCATTGGAACAGAGGAGTTGTTCTCAAAACTGTATTCTCCAATACATTGTTTTTCCATTTCCTTTACACCCGCCTTCTTCCACTCATCAAACTGTATGAGCTTTGTAAATAGACCAGTTTAAAATGTAAAAAACCAAAACTAAAATCACAAAAAACACAATAAACAAACAAACAAAAACCCCAAACCCCACAATCATGTGTTCTTTATGATCATAATAAGCAAGTGTCTCTTCTGGCCCTGATTTAAGTATTCTGGTACTAGGAAATCACTTTATGTTTTAGTCAATGTATCTTTAGCAAGTAATCCCTGGTGACCTTTGTTCCACAGCAGTTATACAGAAATGGTTTAATTCCTAAGTGGATGAGCATGTGCTGTTTAAAGGTTCTGAATGCAGGTGAATCTCATTCCACAGGTTGGAAATGGAAAAGATCTGCCTGGACTATTTGGACATGGACATTCTGTACTCCTGGTAGAAGGAGCAATGTGGAGTTGGCAGGTAATGGGCATTTTCCAACTGGTCATTATCATCTGCATGGGTTGTTGTTCTTGTTATGTGCCATTGAATCACTTGTGGCACATAGCGACCCTATGTGCAAAAGCCCTAAACCCTGCTTTATCCTGCACCATCCTCACAGTCTCCTATACACCAACTCTCACTACCCCAATCACTGAATCAATTCATCTCATCAAAGGCCTTCTTCTCCTGTGCTGTTCCTCCACTCTCCCAAACATTATGTCCCTCTCTAAGGACTCGTCCCTTCTTGCAACATGCCCAAAGTGCGTCAGATGAAGCTTCAGAATTCTTGCCTTCAAGGAGCAGTCTGGCTTCTCCCTCTCCAGAACAAACCTGTTTGTTCTCCTAGCAGTCCTTGGTATATACAACACTCTTGTCCAGCCCCACAGCTAAAGGCATCAATTCTCTTTCTATCATCTCTATTCACTGTCCAACTCTCTGATGCATAGCACGTAATTGCAAAGACTGTAGCCCAGATCAACAAACCTTAGTCTCCAGCCTGATGTTGTTGCTCTTCAGTACTCTTGAGAGGTCCCTCACAGCTGACCTTCCCAATGCAATTCATCTATTGATTTCCTGACTACTGTTACCAAGAGTGGTGACTGTGAAACCAAGTAAACTAAAAAAGACAAAACCTGTTAACTGTCTCAATCTCTTCACCATCCATACTGATGCTGCCAATTTGCCCAGTGGTGAAAATCTTTGTTTTCTTGATCTTGAGCTTTAATCTATACTGAAGGCTGCAGTCACTTCAGGTCCTCCTCAGTTTCAGCAAGCAGGGTGGTGTCATCCTCATAATACAGGTTATTGATGACTCTTCCACCAATTATGATGCCACATTCCTTCTTGTACAGCTCAGTGTCCCAGATGATCTGTTATGCATACAGATTGAAAAAGGACAGAATGCATTCCTGGTAGACCCCATTCCCAATTTTAAACCATGCAGTGTCTCCTTGCTCTGTTCTGACAACTGCCTCCTGGTCCAGATATAGGTTTTGTATAAGCACAATCAAATGTTCTGGGATTCCCATTCTTCTCAGACTCAGCCATAGCTTGTTGTGGTCCACACAGTTAAAAGCCTTTCCATAGTCAATGAAAAACAGATAGACATTCCTCTGATACTCCCTGCTTTCTGCCAAGATCCATCTAACATTAGCTATAATATTCATAGTACCACGACCTCGTCTAAACCCAGACTGCAAATCTGGCAGTTCTCTGTTGATGTGTTGCTCCAGTTGTTTTTGGATAATTTTCAGCAGACTCTTGCTTACATGTAATATTAATGATATTGTTCGATAATTTCTGTACTCTGTCGGGTCACCTTTCTTTGGAATGGGAACAAATATGGATCTCTTCCAGTCAGTTGATCAGGTGGCAGTCCTACAGATTTCTTGTCAGAACTTAGTGAGCACATTCAGGGCAACGTCTGTTTATTGAAATATGTCAGTTGGTATGCCATCAATTCCTGGAGCCTTGTTTTTTGCCAATTCTTTCAGATAAACTTGAACTTCCTTCTTTATCACCTCAGGCTCTTGCTCATAAATTATTTCATGAAATTCTTCTGTGTCATCCAATTCCTTCTGGTACAGTGTGTATTGGTGTTAAGAGTGCTCTTAAGTGTAGGTAACCTCTGAGTGATAACTTCATCCACTGAGCCTGCAGGAGATGGTGCCTAGAGGCCTGCTGCTCCTTCTCCTTGTCCTCACCAGGCTGAGGCCAGGTGGCAGGGTAAGGCAACTATAACCCTGGGGCACGTGAAGGGCGGGGGCAGAGCTTGTTCCCTTCTCTCCTCCCATGGGAGTGGCAAACTCTATCTCAAGCCTCTGATATAAGGCATCTGGACAGCATGTGGACTGAGTGCGTGGGATTGTGAAAGGAAGGGAAGGAAGCATCCCAAGCTGGCAGAGGGACCTGAAGGGAGTGAGTGGGGATGAGGAAGGTGCAGCTCACCTCTGGCCTAGGAGGGATCTGGGGATCTGCGGAGTGAGTAGGAGGACCAACAACACTTCTTGACTGATGGGTGGGGGAGGGAAGGAGGAGGAGTCATGGGGACCCTTGCTGAATAGTTGCATTTTGCTCATGCTCCCTCATCTTTTCTGTTTTTGCAATGGCCTTTTTATTTAATCTTGTTTTCTTTATCTGTAATACCACCCCATAAATTGTCTAGTTTTTGGTAATTAATGTGCAACACTTCAAATCTATTCTTGAGATAATTTTTTAATTCAGTTAAGATGCTCTCAGGATCATATTTTGGTTCTTGATAACTTGTTTTCATTTTCTTCAACTTCAATTTGATCTTGCATATGAGTAGCTGCTACTCTGTTCAACAGTCACAGCACGTTTACTTGTGTTCATGAGGGAATTATGAATAGGTTAAAAAGAAATTGCACAAAATAAAGGAACAAAGTATTGCTTATAATTACAAATATCACGGGTGCATCATTTCTCTCAACTTAATCTGTATACTATACAAATCATTCAAGAAATTTGGATTATATGTAGAAGATTTTGATGTAATGGTTGGTGGAAGACTTAAAAACAACCTTCACTATGCACATGGCACAGTCTTGCTAACAGATACTGAGGAAGACTTGAAGTATTTTCTGCAGAAGTTCAAAGAAAATATCCTTCAATTTGAATCACATCTCATAATCAAGAAAACACAATCCTCACCAATGGCATAAGAGGCAACATCATGATAGATGGAAAGATCATTAAAATTTTCAACAACTTCACTTCACTTGAAGTAACAGTCAACATCCATGAAAAAAAATCAAAATACTTTTGCTTTGGCTAAATCTTCTCCTAAGGACTTCTACAAAATGCAACACAACAAAAATAAGGTGTGTCTGTTCTTGGTTGTAGTATTTTCAGTTGTTTCCTGGGCGTCTGAAAGATGAGCAATGAATAAGGATTACAGAAGAATGTATGTCTTTGAATTGTCCTATTTGTGAAGCATATTGAATATTCCATTGACTGACAAAAGAATTAAAAAATTGTCTTAGAGGAAGTGTAGCAAAATCGCTTCTTAGAGGCAAGGATGGTAAAATGTCATCCCACTTTGAGAATATTTCCCTGACAAAAACATCTTTTTAGGAAAGTCAAATAGTGAAAGAGAAGAAGACTCTCAATGTAATAAACTGACACAGTACACCATGCTCTGTGTATAATAGAGATCATAAAGATGGCACTGGATATGGCAAGATCTGTTATTCATAAGGGTCAATGAAATCTAACTGACTCAATAAAACCTATGAAATGCTAACATTTTTTATACAAACAAATCTAGATAAATTTTATGGTTTAAAAGGCTTTTTTTGTTTTTTACTTTTTTATAAGATAAACGAAATTATAAAATAGTGAGGCACCAATCCACAGTAGTTATTAAATCCAATACATTTTACAACTGGAAATAAAGAGCTACTTAAATTAATCCTTACAGTTCAATTCATTTTATTGCATTACAATGTCAGCATTAAAAATGTTGAGAATAAAAGGAGATCGTTTAAGGATTGAAGATATGAAGCAGTTACGATGATCAAAGACTAGAACCTTCAATATCTTAATTTAGAGAAAATCAAACATTTGTAATTAGATTAAGAAGAAATACATTGATAAACTGGGAAAAGCTTACTATTTCTTTGGGGT
>NW_006400097.1:890195-895212 GCF_000299155.1 Elephantulus edwardii | reverse complement strand
TTTTTGTCTGCTTGTTTGATTTTTTATGTACAAAAACTGTCTGATATAAATGACTTTATTGCTACTGTTACTGTGTGAATCCATCTCATCCAAGGTCTTCCTCTCTTGTGCTGAGGATCTAACCTTCAAAGCATGATATCCATCTCCAAGGACTCATCTCCAATAGCAACAAGTGCAAAGTGTTGTGTGGAAGTGTTTAAAAATCCTTGTCTCCAAAGAGCATCCTAGTTTCACCCTCTTTAGGACAGACCCGTCTCTTCTTTTGGAGTCCACAGTATGCTCAGTTCCTTTCTTTAGCACCAGAACTCAAAGATATTGATTCTTCCACTAATATTTTAGTCATCTTCCAACTCTCAGATTCATAGCAAGCAACTGAGAAGACTATATCAGGATCAAGAGGCACACCTTAGTCTCTAGATTGACATCATTACTGCATGATATTTTAACAACATAACAAGATGAAATAGTTAACAACCTCAATCTAAACTCTATGCATAATAATGCTGCTACCTATTAGCCCAGTAGTGACTATTTTCTTTTCTTGATTTTGAGATTCATACTGAAGGCTCCAGTGTTGGACATTCTAAAGCAAATGTTTCAAGTCTTCCTCAGTTTGGGAAAGCAAGGTTGTGTCATCTTCATAATGCTATTTTTTAATGATTCTTCCTCCAATCCCCTTTTTATAATAGCTGTTAGTGTTTTTGTCTTTATGTAAAAGATATTTTGTTGTTGTTGTTGATTGCCTTCAAATAGAGCATGACTCATAGTGACCCTATGAACAAAAGACCTGAAGCCCCTCTACAACTACTGACATATATCAATGGTCATAGAGTGTCTGGAGGCATGTTATTTGGGAAGTGGATTTTATGTATTTGCATATATAATATATAACACATAACACATAACATATAACATATAACATATAATATATAATCATATATATATATATATATATATATACACATATATATATATTTCTATTTTTCTCCAAACCTTTATTCCAGTTACATTTTACTAACCATATTTTGACATTCCAAAGAATTTCTGTGCAATAAAATGAAATAGTTAATTTTAAAATATGCTTTTAAAAAATCCATTTTTCCTCTATAAATAAGGGAAATTGTCAGTTTAAAAACTAAGGTTGATCTCTCTCAACCTATGGTAATTGTCTCATATAAAATTGAAAGTTGGACTATGACTAAGGAAGCTTAAAGAATCATTGATGCTTTGAATTTTGTCATTGATGAAAAATATTTAATATAATATTGCACACTGGAACCCCAAAATATTTAAAATAGTACTGCATACTGAAACCCAAACAGATCTGTCTTTAAAGCGGTGCAGCCAGAGGTCTCCTTGAAGACAGGAATGGAGAGACTTAAAGTAGTATACTTTTGGTATTAGGAGGGGCAGTCATTTAAAAATGTAGAGAGCTGCCAAAGAAGAGAAGACACTTATGGATAAATCTAAGGAAAAGCAGACCTTCAAAGGAATAGATCGAAACAATGACTGCAAATATGGTCTAGAACACAGGAGAGATTGTGAGAATGGTAAAGGATTGGACTAGATTTTGTTCTGTTATATATTGGGTCACTATGAGTTAGAATCAGACTGATGACAACTAGATTGACGCTCAGCATCAAGAGGAAAAAGATTGACACCACTTTACCAACTGGCAACACCATGATGAATGGAGGAGATACTGAGTTTGTTGACAACTACAGCTGTCTCAGCTCCACAATTAACATTTTTTGCTCCAGCAGTCAGGAAATCAAATGACAAATTGTATTGGGAAATTTTGTCAGGGACCTCTCCAGAGTATGGAACAGCAACAGTGTCAGTCTAGAGACTAAGGTGTGCCTAATCCATGTCATAGCTTCACAATTACTTGATATGCACCAGAGAGCTGAAAAATGACTAAAGATGACAGAAGAAATGATGCCTTCAAACTGTGGTGCTGGGGAAGAGTCTTGAACATACAATAGACCACCAAGAAAACAAATTGGTCTGTCTTAGAGAGGATGAAGCCAAGTTTCTCCTTGGAGGCTAGGATTTTAAATTTCTGTCTCTCATAGTTTGGACATTTGGCCAGGATAGACTGGTGCTTGGAGGGACAGCACAAGAGAGGAAGACAGCATGAGATAGATACAGTAATTGGGGCAATAGAAGTTAGTGTGTCAGAATTAGTGAGACTGGCTTAGGATAGGGCAGGCTTCAGAGCCGCTGTACATAGGGTTGCTATGGGTCAAGGGGATTAGACGGCACACAACAGCAATAACAATAACTTAATTTAAAGTAAGATGCTTGTTGTTTCGTTGTGATATCAATTCTCCTGCAGCCCTAAACCCTGCTCTATCCCTTGCCAATCTTATTGTCTCCGACACACCTATCTCCATTACTACAATGACTGAATCAATCTATCTCATCGAGGGTCTTCCTCACCTTTCTGTCCCTCCTCCCTCCAAAGTATGACATCCCTCTTCAAGGACTGATCCCACCTTGCAACCTGTCCAATGTATGTCAGACGAAGCAACAGAATCCTTGCCTCCAAGGAGCAACCTGGCTTCACCCTCTCCAGAACAAACTTCTTTGTTCTTCTGAAGTCCATTGTATATTCAGTACTCTTCTCCAGCACTACAGCTCAAAAGTATCAACTCTCCTTCTATCATCCCTAGACATTGTTCAGCTCTCTGATGCTTAGCAAGTAATTGCAAACACCAAGGCCTATATCAGTTGTGCCTTAACCTCCAGGATGGCATCGTTTCTCGTCAGTACTTTGGAGAGGTCTCTGACAGCAGACTTTCCAAATGCAATTCATTTTTTTTAAATTTCCTGGCTACCGGTATCAAGCGTGTTGATTGTAGAACCAAGCAAATGGATGCTGTTAACAATCTCAAGCTCTTCACCATCTATCATGATGCTGCTAATCAGCCCAGTGGTTAGAATCTTTGCCTTCTTGATGTTGGGCTTCAATCCATTTTGAAGATTGTAGTTCTTGACCTTCTATAGCAAGTGTTTTAGGTCCTCCTTAGTTTTAGCAAGCAGGTTTGTGTCATCTATATAACACAGATTGTTGATGAGTCTACCTCCAATCCCTGGTGTCATCTGCTCATAGAGCTCAACCTCCCACATAATCTGTTCTGGGTATAGATTGAAAAGATATGGAGATAGGACACATCCCTGGTGTACACCCTTCCCAACTTTGAACTACGCAGTGTTTGCTTGCTCTGTTCTAATGACTGCCTCCTGGTCCAAGTATAGGTTTCACATAAGCACAAGCAGTCCCCATTCTTCTCAGAGTCAGCCACAGTTTGTTGTGATACACACAGTCAAATGCCTTTGCATAGCCAATGAAACACAGAAAGACATTCCTCTGGTACTCTCTGCTTTCAGCCAAATCCATCTGATGTTAGCTATAATATTCCGAGTGCCAAAGCCTCTTCTAAATCCAGCCTACATTCCAGGCAGTTATTTGTTGATGTACTGTTCCAGTCATTTTTGGATAATCTTCAGCAGACTCTTGTTTGCATGTGATATCAATGATACTGCTGATAATTTCCACATTCTGTGGGATCACCTTTCTTTGGAATGGGAACAAATATAAATCTCTTCCAGTCAATTGGCCAGGTGGTTGTCCTCCAGATTTCTTGGCACAACTTGGTTAGCACATCCAGGGCAGCATCTGTTTGTTGAAGTATTTCCATCAATATGCCATCAATTCCTGGGGCCTTGTCATTTTTTTCTGAGCAGCTTGAACTTTTTCCTTTATCACCACAGGCCCTTGCTTATATGTTGTTTCAGGAAATTCTTCTGTGTCCACCAATTTCTTTTGGTATAATTATTCTGTACACTCTTTCCATCTTCTTTTAATGCTTCCTGGATAATTTAATATTCTGCCCAAAACATCCTTAAGTATTGCAACTTGAGGTTTGAATTTGTTCTTCAGTTCCTGAAGCTTAAGAAATGCTGAGCAAGTTCAGCCCTTTTCATTTTCTGACTCCAGCTCTTTGCATATTGCACATTTCATTGTAATACTTTGTCTTCCCGTGCTTCCCTCAGGAATCTTCTGTACAACTCCTTCAAATCTTGATTTCTTCCCTTTGCTTTGGCTTCTTGATGATCCAGTTTTACAGTTTCTTCTGACATCCACCTTGGTCTTTTCTTCCCCTCCTCTGTCTCTGTAGTGACTTTTGCACTCTTTCTGGATGATATCTGGTGTTTGCTCAATAATATCCAAGGTCTCAAACTTGTTCTTGTGATGGTTTTGAAATTCAGGTGGATAGACTTCAGGTCAAATTTTGTTTCCTGTGGATTTAATTTAATTTTCCTCAGCTTCAGCTTGAACTTGCATATGAGTAGTTCCACAATCAGCACCTGACATAGTTTTCACAGTTGATATTGAGCTTCTCCAGCAATTCTTTTTACAAAGTTATTAATCTAATTTCTGTGCATACCATTAGGTGAAATCCATGTGTATAGCTTGTGTTTATCTTTCATATAAAATATATTTTCAATGAATAAGTTGTTGATTGTGCAAAATTCTATCATTCTATCTCCGGCTTTATTTCTGATACCAAGTCCATGTTTTCCAACTGCTGATCCTTCTCAATTCCTAACTTTTGCATTCCAGTCACCCATTTTTATTAATACATATTTATTGCATGTTCAGTCAATCTCTGAATGCAAAATCTATTTCCTCCTCCTTTGCTCTGGTTGTTGGTGCATATATTTGAATGATGGTGGTACTCACTGGACTTCCTTGTATAATTATGGATATTATCCTGTCACTTACAATATTATATTTCACATTGGATCTAGAAATGACTTTTTCATATATGAAAGGAACTCTATTGTTCCTCACCTTTTCGTCTCCAGCATAGTAGATCGTATGACCCTCTGACTCAAAACGTCCCATACCAGTCCATCTCATTTCACCAAAACCTAGTATGTGAATATTTATATGTTCCATTTCTTTCTTAACACTATTCAATTTTTCTACATTCATGTTTCTTGTATT
>NW_006400097.1:887857-889580 GCF_000299155.1 Elephantulus edwardii | reverse complement strand
TTTTTTTTAAGTGGGGACAAACATGGTTCTCTTCTATTTAGTTGACTAGGTAGCTCTCTTCTAGATTTCTTGGCACAGCCTGGTGACTGATCCAGGGATGCATCCAGTTTTTGAAATAAGTCAATTGGTATTACAGTAATTCCAAGGGCCTCATTTTTTGCCAGTTTCTTCAGTTCAGCTTGAATCTTCTCCTTCATTACCACTGGTTCTTGATCATATACTACTTATTTAAATGTTTTTATATCATTAAATTATTTGTGATACAATGATTCTCTGTGTATTCTCTTCATCTTCTTTTGATGGGTCATTAAAGATTTTGCCCATAGGTTTCTTGAGTATTGCAACCTACAGGTTAAATTTATTTTTCAATTATTCCAACTTGAGAAATGCAAAGAAATTTCTTCCTTTATATTTCCTGACTCAAGCACTTTTTACATCTCATCAGCATATTTAATTTTCATTGTGCTATTTTTCAACAAAAATCTTATTGACTGTTACCCAACAACATCTAAAACACTACAGTAACAGAGAACTTCCAGAAATTCAAATTTAATATAGGAAAGACCATTGCATCAGGTATATTGTTACTGATGGCAGATGGATACGGCTAAGTATGTCAGTTTGTGTTCTATTGATTATTCAAAGTGTTTTGATTATATGGATCATAAGAACTGATAGCCAACATTGAAAAGAATGAAGTTTCTGTGATATTTATTTGTGTTCATGAAAAACATATAGACCAATAAGCTGTTGTCTGAATAGAGAAAGGGAAATCTACATGGTTTAAAATTAAGAAAAGTGTGTGTTAATGTCAGATCCTTTCTCTACACCTATTCTATATGTGTACTGAACAAATTATTCTGAGAACATGACATTAGGAAGAAGAATGCGACATTCAGATCACAGGCAAAGTCATTAACATCCTATATTATGCAAATGGCACAACTTTCATATTGAGTGCAAAATAATTACTGAGAAGTTAAGGCACTACCATCTTCAATATAACTTAAATCTCAACATTAAGAAAACAAAATTCTTCACCACTGGAACATAAAAATAAATCTTTGTGGAGAAATGATTGATGTCATTCATGATTCAGTGATTCTATCTTCTTTGGAAATACAAACAACATATGTGGCACTAGTAGTCAAGAAAGCAAGACACGTTATATTGGGGAGATTTGTTGTGAAGGAGTTCTCCAAAGTGCTAACAGGTAAGGACGTCAATATAAAAACCAATGTGCACCTGATACATACAATTCTTTTCAATTCCTGACTATGCACCTGAAAGATGAATAATAAATTTGTATTACAGAAAAATAAATTATTATTTTGAGTTGTGGTGTTGGAGAAGAACATTGAATACTACATGAATTGCTAAATATGTCATAGAGAAAATGCAACCAGGGTGCTCCTTGGAGGCAAGGATGGTGAAGGTATGTCTTACGTAATTTAGGCTTGTGTAAGAAGAGACTCTGAAAATTGCACTGGAGAGCAGAGAAGCCAAAGCAGAAGGAAGAATTCATGACACTATAGTTCAATAGAAGATTTCAAAGGCAGCACGGGATGATAAAGTAAAATATTACAATGAAAAGTGTAAGGAGTTGGAGTCAGAAAATCAAAAGGGCCGAACTCATTCAGCATTTCTTAAACTCAAGGAACTGGAGAACAAATTCCAACCTCAAGTTGCTATAATCAAGGATGCTTTAAGCAGAGTATTAAAT
>NW_006400097.1:884707-887342 GCF_000299155.1 Elephantulus edwardii | reverse complement strand
CTAGGGATATTATAGCTAATGTTAGATGGATCTCAGCTGAAAGCACGGAATACCAGAGGAATGTATATCTGTGTTTCATTGATTATGCAAAGGTGTTTGACTGTGTGGATCACAACAAACGGTGACTGACTCTGAGGAGAATGGGAATACCAGAACACTTGATCGAGCTAATGCAAAACCTATACTTGGACCAAGATGCAGTTGTCAGAACAGAGCAAGAAAAACTGCATGGTTCAAAATTGGGAAGGGGATACACCAGGAATGTGTCCTATCTCCATACCTTTTCAACCTCAATGCAGAAAAGATTATCTGAGAGGCTGAGCTCTACTAGAAGAAATGTTGAGTCAAGATTGGTAGATCTATCAACAATCTGATATATGTAGATGATGCAACCCTGCTTGCTGAAACTGAGGAGGACCTGAAGCCCTTCCTGCAGAGGCTCAAGGCCTGCAGCCTCCATTATGGGTTGAGGCTCAATGTCAAGAAGACAAAGATTCTCACCACTGGGCCAATTAGCAGCATCAGGATGGATGGTGAAGAGATTAAGATTGTTCACAGCTTCAGTTTGCTTGGCTCGACAGTCAACACTCTTGGCACCAGCAGCCAGGAAATTAAAAGACTTATTGCCATGGGATAGTCTGCTGTTAGGGACCTCTCCAAAGTACTGAAGAACAATGGTGTCTCTTTGGAGACTAAGGTGCATCTGATACAGTCCATGGTCTTTGCTATCACTTGTTATGCATCAGAGATTTGGACAATGACTAAGGAGGATAGAAGGAGAATTTTATGTCTTTGAGCTGTGGTGCTGGAGAAGAGTATTGAGGGGTACCATGGACTGCTAGGAAAACAAACAGATTCATCCTGGAAAGGATCAAATCAGGCTGCTCCTTGGAGGCAGGGATTCTAAGGCTCCATCTAACATACTTTGGCCATGTTGCAAGGAGGGACAGGTCCTCGGAGAGGGACATCATGCTTGGGAGGGTGGAGGGACAGCCCAGGAGGAGAAGACCCTCTATGAGGTGGATTGATTCAGTGATTGGGGTAACCAGATGGGTGTGTCAGAGACGGTGCAGTTGGCACAGGACAGAGTAGAGTTTAGGGATGTTGTACATAGGGTCCGTATGAGTTGCACGCGACTTGAAGGCACACAACAACAACAACATCAGGAGAGATCAGTCATTGGAAAAGAACATTTTACTTTGAAAAGTAGAGGGTCAGCAGAAGAGAAGAAGACTCTAAAATGGATTGACTCAGACTCTATAACAATGGGATCAAATATATCATCAATGATGAGGTTGGCACTAGTTAGAGGAGGGTTCCGTTTCATTTTTCCTGGGGTCACTTTCAATTGTAGGTGACTTACAGAACATAACAATAATCTTACATGTTAGAAAAGAAAAAAAATATCAGGCAAATTTTTAATTTATTATCCACAAACCTTTTTCTTTTTTTTTTAGTATTAATTAAAACTGTATCTCACTAATTCAAGCACACCAACCCCTAATCAATCCATTTCATCCTTGGTCTTCCTCTCCTGCCCTGTCCCTCCACTCTTGCAAGCATGATGTCCTTTTCTAAGGACCTGTCTCTCTTGGCCAAGTGCCCCAAATATGTGCAACAGAGCTTCAAAATCCTAGACTCCAAGGACAGACTTGGATTCACTCTCTCCAAGACAGACCTATTTGTTTTCTTGGTAGTCCATAGTATGTTCAAGACTTTTCTCCAGCATCATAACTCAAAGACATCTATTCTTCTGTCATCCTTAGTCATTGTCCAGCTCTTTGAAGCATAGCAAGTAACTGAGAAGACCATGGCCTGGACACATCTTTGTCTCTAAACTGACATCCTTGCTTTATAGCACTCTAGTGAGGTCCATGACAGAAAATTTTCCAAATGCAATTCATCTTTTGATTTCCTGACTGCTGATGTTAAGAGTGTTGATTGTGGAGGCAAGCAAGCTGTAATTGCTAACAACCTTAATCTCTTCTCTATCTATAATGGTGCTGTGAATACGCCCAATTGTGAGAATCTTTGTTTTCATTATACATCTCAGGCAACTCAATGACACATTAAAACAACAACATCCTATACTGGGTTTTGGGGATTTTTTTTTAAATTTAAGCCTCTTGTTTAGGGTTAACAAGACCTCGAGGAGAGCCTTTGTATTTAAAAGTGCAATATTATTTTTTTTTTGAGTAACATTCTTCTAAGTGGTAGAGTACTCTTTTGTCACTATGCTATATTGAGGTAACCTGGGGTTGCTGTGATGCTTGTGCTATTGGGGTATCAAATGCTATACTGGTTACCCATGGTGGACAGTGTTTGGTGAAGCTCCCAGTTTAAGACAGGTTTGGAAGCAGGAGTGGCATTTCCTAAAAAATATGCCTTCATAAACTCAATGAACTTTTATAAATGACAATATTTATAATATAGAAAGGCTTCAGGACTTTTTATTCATAGAGTCAAAATGAGTTGTGCTAGACTTGATGGAAATCAACAACAACAAAATTATATAATTTCAGTTACCTCCATTATTTTAAAATGAAATTGATGGAAGTTTATAAATTGATAGAAAATATGAAAAATGTGTCAATAGATATTTTATCCTAAACTAAAAAGAAAGAAGATATAATTA
>NW_006400097.1:872026-874492 GCF_000299155.1 Elephantulus edwardii | reverse complement strand
GGCACCATATAGCATTTGTCCCTTTGTGACTGAGATACCTCACTCAGCATTAATGTCCTCCAGGTTCACCCATTTTGAATAATATTGCATGAGTTCCTTGTTCTTCAATGCAGCATAGTATTTATTTTTTAACAATTTCCAGTTTTCCAAAATTCAAGTTACAAACATTCATGTTCCAGTTACTGTTTTTCCCTATTTTAACTGGCTTCCAGTCTGGGCTCCGCCACTACACTATTATAACTATCTTCATTCTTATCATATTCATAGGGTTTTGAAAGGACTATTATTTAAGAAGTAGATAGCCAATCCTACTTCCTATTCTGACATCTATCAAAGTAGATGTCAGAAGAGACTTTAAAAATGTCATTGGCGCATTAAGAAGCCAAATAAAAAGGAAAACAAACCACAGAAAAAGAAGAGATGAAGGAAGAATAAAGGACAGCTCAGGAGGATGAAGCAAAATATAATGGAATGTGGAGAAAGCTGGAATAGGAGAATAAAAAGATAAGAACTTGGTGTGCATTTCTCAACCCAAGATAACTGAAAAAACAAATTTAAACCTCAAGGTGCAATGATAAAGGATGCTATGGACAAAATATTGAAGGACCCAGAAAGTATTAAAAGAAGATTGAGGGAAGATACAAAATCATTGTATGAAAAAGAAGTGACTGACACTGAAAAATTTCAGGAAGTACAATATGCAGCTAATGGTAATGAAGTAGGAAGTGGAAACTGCCTTGAAAACATTGGTACAAAATAAGGCTCCAAGAATCAATGTGATAGCATTTGATTTGTTTCAATTAACAGATGCAGCCTTGGATGCACTCATCAATCTTTGGCAGGACACTTGGAGGAGAGATGTCTGGCCAATGGATTGGAAGATGTTCATATTTGTACCCATTCCCAATGAAGGTGGTCCATCTGAATGTGGAAAATATTGAACAATATCATTAATATCATGTGCAAGCAAAATACTGTTGAAGATCATTTAAAATGGCTGGAACGGTACATAAATAGGGAACTGTCAGAAGTTCAAGCAGGATACAGAAGAGGCCATGACACCAGGGATATAATTGTTGATGTCAGATGGATCATGTCTCATGTAAAGAATATAAGAATGCCTATTTGTGCTGTTTGTGTTTATTGACTGTGCAAATGTATTTGACTGTGTGAATGATAACAAGTTATGGCTAGCATTGAGAATGGAAGTTCCAGAGCACTAAATTGTGCTCATGTGGAACCTATACCTGGACCAGAAGGTTGTTGTGCTAAGAGAGCAGGGTAACACTGCATGGTTTAAAATTGAGAGAGGAGTTTTTTAGGGTTGTATTTTATCTACATACCTATTCAATCTGTATGTTGAACAAATTATTTAAGAAGCTGTTCTTTATGAAGCCGCCAGGATTGGAGGGAAATTTATTAATAATGTACACTAGTCATATAACATACTTGCTGAAAATGAGGAGGACATGAAGCACTTTTGCAAAAGATCAAGAAATGCAGTTCTCAACTGTCATTTATTGTTCTTAAATCCTGGAGCAAATTCCATCTACCACTGGGTTGTTTTACTGCTCGGAAGTCTGCATGCAAGGCAGAGGTGAAGTAAGGAACTGCTTATGAAGTTTTCAGTCAATTCCAACAACTAAGAAATAGTGCGAAGAGTTGGAACCTCAGAAGGCTTTTAGGACCAAATAGTAGGCTCTTGTGTCCAGGAGAAAATGAATATACTTCCCAGGAATGTCAATGCTCACCCACAGCTCTTCTGGGAGGATCTAAATCACTGAAGCGTCCTCCTTTATTTCCAGCTGAGAGCTGGGGCTTGTCAGTCCTGTCAGCCACGTGGACCTGATATGGGCCACTGATGGCCAAGTCTTGTTCAGATCCACACTTAAAGCAAGTGAGTGGGAGCTTCCTCTCTACTCCCTTGCCTATCTGTAGTTCTCGTCTGTGACACTGTCTACTAAAGTGGCCCAGCTTTCCACAGTGGAAGCAATTCTGACCTCCTTTACTACATTTGGGTGGCACTGTTTATGAGTAAGACTTCCTTTACCTGACAAAGGCCTTAAAATGGCAGCAGTGACATAGTTGAGCCTCTGTATCTTGTGGTTCCTAACCTTTATACTATAACAGACAAAGTGCTAGTCAATAGGCCTTTTATTTTAAGAACTACCTTCCCTCTGTAACTTGATTTGTGCCGCTATTAGAACCTCTACTTGGAAAATTATTGCTTTTTCATTTTTGACTCATGTACTTTTAACTTGTTAATTAAATTTGTGTCTTTTAGGCTACAACAGTTCCATGATACATCTTCAAGGATATGAACATGTACGGCTAAGCACAATTGATAGCAGTGCATCTAAATTCCAAAATCAATCTCCATAATAGTCTACGTGTTTCCTATTGTCAAAGGGGTCCTTTAGAGTAGTGAGAGAAGATCTTCACCCTGAAACCTACAGCGTCCCTTTT
>NW_006400097.1:864177-871926 GCF_000299155.1 Elephantulus edwardii | reverse complement strand
CTTTGAATTTTTTTTCAGATTATTCAATGCTCAACCATAATCTGGATCAACTAGTTTTATCTTTTCCATTTTATTTACTTCAAAATACGAATTTAAAATTTTCTTTTTAGAGGAGGTTTGGTGGCTTAGAAGTTACACTGCACTGCACTGCACTGCAATCCCAGAGGGGTATGGTTCGAATCCACCAGATGTTCTGCTGGAGAAAGGGGAAATTCCCTTTTGTACCAGTCCAATCTGATTTGATGGAACACACACATAAAAAGAATAATTTATCCTTTTTCTTTTTTTAATTTTATTTTATTAATTTTAATGAACATTTACAGAGATTTTGGATTTCCATTCATTCATTGTTGCACATTTTTCCATGCCCACCCCTACCCCCGAATTCGCTTCTTTCTTTAAAAAGTAAAAGAAAAATTCTTACATTGGTATACAATCCCCCCGTACCCCTCCCCACTGCCCCAAGTACACTCCACTATACATCCTTAATTCTAGACTCTTGTGATAACCATAAATACCCTATTATATATAATTTTAAAACTTTTCAACCCTCATCTGTTTCAATGCAGTATATATAATTTATCCAGGTTTTCTCAGTCTTACCCCAACGCTGATGTCAGTCCAGGTCTAAAACAGTGGCACTATGCAGTATTTGTTATTTTGTGACTAAGATATTTCACCCAGCATAATGTCCTTCAGGGTCATTTTGAATAATTCCTTGTTTTTCAGTGCAGTATAGTATTCCATTGTGTGAATACTATGAGCTTCTTTATCCATTCCTTTTTGATGGGCACTTGGGCACTTGTTTCCAACCCCTTGCTATTGTGAACAAAGCCAAGATAAACATTGGTGTGCATATATCTGCTTGGATGTCGGTTATGGTCTCTTTAGGCTATATTCTAAGTAGTGAAATTGCTGAGTCAGATGGTATCTTTATTTGCAACTTTTTGAGAAAGTGTCACACCACTTTCCACAGTAGTTGCACCATTTTAAACTTCCACCAACAGTGAATAAGGGTTCCTGTTCCTGCACAACCTTGCCAGCATTTGTTACTTGCTGTTAAGAATAATTTTTTTTAAAACTTATTTTTAAGGATTGCACCTTTCCCCATTTTTTGTTATGTATGTTTTCTTTTGTCACAGTGAAATGAATACACTACTTTCCACAATATAAGAATTGGTGTTTGGCCAAATGAAATTAATGTTTTTGAGAGCATAAACATTATCCTTTTCAAAAACTAAGGAAAATAAAAGTTGGAATATAAATTAGAAATTAGGATCTTACTACATACAATGATTGTGAGTCTTCCTATATAACATAGTAAGAAGAATCATACATACAGTGATCATTACTGGACAAACATTCGTGCTTCTAGACAAAAAGTGAGTAGGAAGAAGAAATTGGAAATGTATGTACTGTGCTAACTTTTCAAGTTTTTAATGAAGGAAATATATTATTAAGATATGTTAAAATTTACTCTATTTAGAATGAGGAAGTTGGAAACAAAGAAATGGAAAATACAGGCTTAGTGATAGAAAGCATATGAGAGATTGTTGCTGTTGTTAGGTATTCTTGAGTTAGATATGATAACAATTCTGTGAACAACATATCGTTTGAAAAACCTATGCATAATAAAGTGCACTTAGATGAGACTAGCAGATGTGACACCTGGGGCTGAGCTGTCATATTGAGAAATGCAAAGGAGAAGGAACAGTTGCAAGCAGATACTAGTGATTAGAACGTGGAATGTGAAGATATGACTACAGGAAGTTTGGACATTGTTGAGGAAGAAATGAAACACAAAAATATTGACTTAGTTGGCATTAGCAAAAATAAATGGACTGGCATGTGCCATTTTGATACAGATAGTCACAGGATTTACTATGTGAGAAATGAAAATGTGAACAGAAACTGGGTGGCATTAATAGTTAAAAAACAATTTTTAGATCAGTGCTGCCAGCAATGTTGTGAGACACAAAATAATAATCCACATGTTTACGGGGAAGACCTATTAATATAACTGCCATTCAAATATATGCATCAATGACTAGAGCCAAAGAAGAGGAAGTGGAGAATTTCTAGCAAATTTTTCAGATGAACATTGACCTAACTTGCAAACTGTTAGGTCCAGAAAAGGGGCCAAGGGGGAGAATGAAGAATTAAAAAGATAGACACCTCAACATGAAAAGTGAACAGCCTCTCCCACCTGACAGAACTAACAGATGAACCACAAATCACAATGAATGTCTCTCCCTTCCCTTTCTAAAGACCCTGCTATAAAAACACTCCCTGATATGTTCAAAATGTGACTTCCTCCTTGTGCACCCTCAGAATAAGGAACCTCTGCGGGAGCCCCCTAATAAAGCTACTATCAAGCTGGTTCTCTGATTTATTTCTTTAGTACACAGCCCATCACAAACAAAACGCATTAATAACAATAAAGGGTGACATGAATGCAAAAGTTGAGAACAAGGAAGAAATAACAGTAGATGGAAAACATGGTCTTGGTGAAAGAAATGGAATGGTAGAATTTTATTTTCTTACTGAAATATTTATTGAAAGTATCTTTTATAAGGAATACAAATGGCTCCTATACCCACAGACCTCACCTGACGGTCTACTCAGGGGTTGAAATTATTACATCTATAGCAAGAATCATTGAAGAAGTTCAATATCAGGCATGAAAACTAGGCAAGTACTGGTTCTTGTCATCTGCAAATTCAAGTTGAAATTAAATAAAATTAATACAAATTCACAAGAACCAAAATTTTTCATTTAATCTATCTCACTTGAGCTTAAAATCACCTCAAAAACTGTTTTGAGACTTAAACACTAATTAAACAAAACCAGATGAGTTGTGCGACGATATAAAAAAATCACCCACGAAGAATGTAAAAGATCTTTACAAGGACAAAAGAATTCATATTCTTTCACTGAGTCCATTTTACCTCATTTAAGTCATGTTTTAGAGACCAAAACAGAGTCACGTAGCACTTTCTTTGTTGTGATGTAGATTAGCAGTCCCTTTTTTAAATGTGTTGCTGGCTGACTTTGAACTATCAACCTTTTTGTTAATGGTGGAACTAGAGTACCTAATGTAAAATACAAACACTGGGAAAGAAATCAACTTTGCAAAAACATAAGAACACAAAGCAAAATTAAAAGTGTATACTGCTCATTGTATCATCACTATTGTCTTTTACTTTATTTAAAAGAAAATGAATTCATAAAAATTAAAATCTTCCATATGTTGCGTCCTAAATTACATAAGATATAATGTCACAGAATCTATTTAAAAAATCTTATTATCTAGTGGTTTATAGTAGTGGCTAGTGGATTTCCTGTATACTATCTTAATATGTTTAAGAAGAAAATAATTTTAAATTTTCCTATATGAGTTATAAGTTCGTAACCATATGGTGGGTGTATATGCATGTGTGGAAAAGAAACTTATTCCATTTCTTCTCAAAATTTCAGGAATTTTTAATAATAAGCTTGAAAAAGGTATTATTTTATTATCATTTTATTCTTTGTAAAAGCACCTAAAAATATTCTGCTTCTTACTAGAATCTTGTTTAAACACACACATACACATACATTATGAACATTATAAAACATATGCATTTTCCCTTCACCCTAGAAAAGCTTTTTGTCACCAAAAAATAAAATGAGAATTATTATTAGTTGCCACAATAAAAGGATGAAATAAGAAAGAGCTCTTGATTTTATTCAGGCAATCCCATTTTAAGTAACAATGCTACAATAGGAATAAAGAAGAAGAGCAGAAAAGCATGCAATATTTACTAATGATTAAGCTTCAGTAAACCTCTAAAATCATCTTTATATTAAAATAAAACTCTCCATGGATACACCCAAATCAGTTCTGTCTCAGATCATAAAGTAAAATATAACAGTTCTACTCTGTTTTCTTCTTGTACAAAGATTTCCCAAGACAACTTCATGTCCTATAGAGCACTGGACAGAAAGCAAAGTTTTAAAAGAAAGATGAAAAAAATATTAGAATAAAAACAGTTGTGTTTTGACTTTTTTTTTTCAGACAGTTTGGACGTCACATTTTATTTTGTATATTTAAGAGAAAACTACGGGTAAAATGTAAGAAAACGTCTCCATAATGGGACGAATCTATCAAGTGCCTAATAGAGATTCAATGAAAGAAAAGCAAAGAAGCATATGTTTAACTTATTTATAACACCATAGAATGCAGGACAACTATCAAGAAGATTAGAATTTTTAACAGTATTGATGTCACAATATTAGCACCTATAAGTGATGCAAGAAATACCATCAGAGTTGTATAACAATATAACAAAAAAAATTGTAAGCATCATAAAATGACACAAATAAAAGAAAAAAGAATATGTTCATGAATTTGTCAGAACAAAAACAAACTTACATGAGAACTTCCATGTAATGTGAATTGCTGCTATTGTTGTGATGGATATTATGTACCTTAGAGTTGAGTATTTTCACAGTGACCCTATGAACAACTGTATTATTCTGTGTCACCCTCATCATTTCTGACTACTTCAAACCATAGATGTAGTCATTGCGTTGTTCCATCTCATTGAAGATCTTGCTCTCCTTAACTCACCTTTCACCACTCCAAAAATAATGCCACTTTCCAAGTAATAGCCTCTCCTAACAAAATGTGCAAAGTATACAGAAGTTATGTCACCTTGCCTCTAAGGAGCTCTCTTCTTGCACTTTCTCCAAAATCTGTTATTTAGACAGTCCTTAGTATAGTCAGTACTCTTCTCCAACACAAAAAGCTAAAATATATCAATTCTTCTGTCATCCTTATTTATTGTCCAGCTCTCAGATACATAATAATTGAATGACAAGGTCATGAAATTAATCAGGCGCACCTTAGTCTTTAAACTGGCATCATTACTCCTCAGAATTTTGGCGAGATTCTGTGAGTACATGATTTCCCGTTGCAACACATCTTTGGATTTCTTAACTCCTAGTCTTAGTGCAACCAAGGGTGGACCAATAGGGTCCACAATTGACATACTTGGTAATAACAATCAGGAAATCAAAAGACATATTGCACTGAGAAAATCAGCAGTTAGGGAATTCTACAACTGAGGAGGACCTGAAGCCCTAGCTAAAGAAGTTCAAGGACTGCAGCCTCCTATATGGATTGAAGCTCAACATCAAGAAAACAAAGATTCTCACCACTGGGCCAATTGGCAGCATCAGTATGGATGGTGAAAAGATTGAGATAGTTAAGTTTTAGTTTACTTGGTTTCACAGTCAACTCTTTTGGTAATAGCAGCCAGGAAATCAAGAGATGAATTGCACTGGGAAAGTCAGCTGTGAGGGGCCTCTCAAGAGTACTGAAGAGCAACAACATCAGGATGGAGAGTAAAATGTGCCTGATCCGGGCTATAGTCTTCACAATTACGTGCTATGCATCAGAGAGTCAGACAGTGAAAAGGGATGATAGAAAAAGAATTGATGCTTTTGAGCTGTGCTTCTGGAGACGACTGTTGAATATACCATGGACTACTAGGAGAACAGACAGGTTTGTCCTGGAGCTGGAATGTTCCTTGGAGTCAATGCATCCTTGGAGTCAAGGATTCTGAGGCTTCGTCTGACATACTTTGGGCATGTTGCAAGGAAGGACTGGTCCTTGGAGAGGGACATCATGTTTGGCAGAGTGGAGGGGCAGCACAGGAGAGGAAGACCTTCAATGAAATGGATCGATTCTGTGACTGGAGTGGTGTGAATGAATGCGTTTGAGATGGCGAGGTTGGCACAGGATAGAACGCTATTTAGAGCTCGTGTACACAGGGTTGCTATGAGTCGCAAAAGACTCAAAGGAACATAACAACAATGATATCAGTTTGAGGATTAAAGTGTGTCTGATTTAGGCGTGGTCTTTCTCATCACTTGCTGTGCATCTGAGAGCTGAACCATGGATAAAGATGACAGAAGAAGAAGAATTGATGCCTTTGATCTTGGTGTTGGGGATTATTGACTATTCCATGGACTGCCAATGGAACACACACATGTATCTTGGAAAACACACAAATGTGTCTTTACTCTTTGGAGGTAAAGATGATTAAGGTGCTACTAAGAGGGAATATTACATAAAGAGGGACATGAGCAGAGGATCTGTGAAGATGAGTGTCATTTCAATCAGGTGAATCAACACAGTGACTGACACAATGTTCTCTCATATGTCAGTAAGTGTGATGATGGCACAGGAAAGGACAGATTTCAGATCTGTTGTTCATAAGGTCGCTATACTTGACTCAATGGCACCTAACAACAAAAGTGCTAAGAGTATTGAGTGGGGATCCCAATAAGATAAAGTTGTTAGACAATTTTCATCCTTTCACCACTTGTTGTGATATTGCTTATCAATCCAGCAATGAGGATTTTGTCTTTTTTATCTTGATATGTAATCTTTATTTACCACAGTAGTCTTAGATCTTCCACAGCCACACCTTTAAGTCCCCCTTACTTTCCATAGCAAGATGTGTTAACAGCATAATGCAGGTATGTTGATGAGTCCTCTCCCATCTTGAAGCTATAATCTTCTTCACAAATATAGCTTCATGAATGATTGGCTCAGCATACAGATTGAATTTGTATGGAGAAAGGTTACATCCCTGACTCATACCTCTCCTAATTTTGAATAGTGGACCAATTGGCAGCATCAGGATGGATGATGATGAGATTGAGATTGTTTACACCTTTTGTCTGCTTGGCTCCACAATCAACACTCTTGGCACCAGCAGCCAGGAAATTAAAAGACATATTGCAATGGGAAAGTCTGCTGTTTGGGACCTCTCTAACATACTGAAGAGCAACGGTGTCTCTCTGGAGGCTAAGGTGCTTCTGATACAAGTCATGGTCTTTGCAATCACTTGTTATGCATCAATAGAAGGAGAATTGATGCCTTTGAGCTTTGGTGTTGGAGAAGAGTATTGAGGGTACCATGGACTGCTAAGAAAACAAACATTCACCCTGGGCAAGGTTAAACCAGGATGCTCCTTGGAGGCAAGGATTCTGAGGCTTCATCTGACATACTTTGGTTATGTTGTAAGGAGAGACTGGTCCTTGGATAAGGACATCATGCTTGGGGGGGTGGAGGGCAGGCGCAGGAGGGGAAGGCCCTCTAGGAGGTGGGTTGATTCAGTGACTGGGGTTATTGGGATGAGTATGTTGGAGACAATGAGATTGGCACAGGACAGAGCAGAGTCTATGGATGTTGTACATAGGGTTACTATGAGTTGCAAGCGACTGTATGACACATAACAACAACAACAACAATAGTGTTCCTTTGCTCTGTTTTATAATGAACATGATCAACTGCTTTTGCATAGTAAATGAAACACAAATAAACATTCTTCTGCTATTCTCTGCTTTCTAATAAGCTACATTTGACGTCAGCAATAATATTCCTGGTGCACTGACCCTTCTAAGCCCAGCCTATACTTCTGGCAATTATCTGTTAATGTAATGTCTTAGGTGTCTATGGATGATATTCAGCAATATTTTGCTTCCATGTGATATGTCTTGTGATATATGATGTGATATGTCCTGTGATGATGTCTTTGATAGCAATCCCACAAATCATCTGGTCTTTGATCATTGGTGTTCAATGCCTTAAACCTATTCATAAATTCAGTTGGCTTTCTCTACCGTGACAAAAAGAATACAGAGCCAGAACTAAGAGAAACAATACCTTTCACAATAGCTAATCACAAGATTAAA
>NW_006400097.1:843700-858059 GCF_000299155.1 Elephantulus edwardii | reverse complement strand
AAAGATTCTTACCACTGGAATCACAGGCAACATCATAATGGATGGAGAGGAGGAGATTGAAACTGTCAACAACTTCATTTTGCTTGGATCCACAATTAACACCCCTGCCCTGCCCTGGTATCGGCAGTCAGGAAATAAATAGACACATTGTTCTGGGAAAATCTGCAATTAGAGACCTCTTTAAATTGTTGAGGAGTAATAATGTCAGTTTGAGGACTAAGGTGAGTCTGATTCAGGACAAAGTCTTTCTGATGATTTCTTATGCATCTGATACTGAACAATGAATAAGGATGGAGAAGAATTGATGCATTTGAGCTATGACATTGGAGCAGAGCATTAAACATCCCATGGATGACCAAGAGAACAAACAGGTAAGGCTTGGACAGGGTGCAGTAGAGTGTTTTTTAAAGGCAAGGATGATGAAGCTTTGCCTCTCATATTCTGGGCACGTTTCTAGGATGGGCTATTTCTTGGAAAGGAACATGATGCTGGGAATGGTAGAGGGTTAGGAAAGAGAGGAACACCCCTGACCAGGTGGATTGACATGATGTCTTGCCACAATGGGCTCTTCTGTGTCAAGAAGTCTGAGTATAACAAAGGATAGAACAGAGTTCAGATCTTTTGTTCATAGGGTCACTGTAAGTTGAGATACCCAACCACAACAACAACAGAGGTCATTAACAGCAGATTTCCCCTAGGTAATACATCTTTTAATTTCTTGACTGTTATTGCCAAGGACATTGATTTTGTAACCACATAACATTGTTTTAACATAACAATTTAAGCATTTTCCCCTCTCTATAATGATATTGTCTACTGGTCTAGTAGTGAGTAATTTTGATAAGTAATGAATGCATTAGGGCTGGAAATTTCATTAAATATAAAAGTATGCCTATTTCTGATTTGTCTTTAAGAATTTTCTGGATATATACATCTTTAAAGCCAAACGTATGTGTTTCTGCAATTTCCTGACTCTTACATATTGATGGACATCTTAATCATTTGATTTTTTTTAAATTTTTTTCCATAGTTAAACTGAAATCCTGTTTGTTTTATAATAGACTTCAGAGAATAGTTTTGGTTTCAATTACTGTTTAACTCAAGTACTGGTTTCAAGGATTTATCTAGACTCCATAGCTTCAGAATGAGTAGTTGAAGTCCAGGGGAATTTGGAATGCATTTTCCTGATTTTGATCAAAGTTTCACTGATCTTTGATCAAAATGTTTATATCCAAGTCAGAATTTAGACAAGGTTATTTAATGAAAGTATTGGAAATTCAGGTGAGCTTCAACATAAGTAGTTATCTGGATCAATAAGAAGAGTTTATGATGAAATTAAGAGTCTATGTCTCATTGAATCTTAGCTATACATGAGTATGTTAATAGGGAACATCCAAATTATTTATTACTGAAAATTTCTTGGCTGGTAACAACAAGTGATAACTCTGTATTTTATTTCTATAACTTCTTTCACTATATTACTCATGGAGTCCCATTTTGTTCATATTAGATATAAAGATTTATCTTAAAACCTGTTGTTGTTATGTGCCATCGTATCACCTGCAACTCACAGTGACCCTATGGATAACAGTCATAAATCCCACTGTAGCCTGTGCCATTCTATTGTCTCTGACACATCTACCCCCAATACCCCAGTCACTGAATAAATCCATCTCACAGAGGGTCTTTCTCTTTGCACTGTCCGTCCATCCCTCTCCAAGAACTGGCCCCTCCTTGAAACTTTTCCAAAGTATATCAGACAAAGCTTCAGAATCCTTGCATCCAAGGAGCAGTCTGGTTTCATACTCTCTAGGATGAATCTGTTTGTTTTTTAAGCAGTCCATGGTATATTTGTTTCTCTTCTTCAGCACCACAGCTCAAAGTCATCTATTCTCTATCATTCCTAATCATTGTCCAGCTTTTTGATGCACATAGCAAGTAATTGCAAAGGGCCTGTATCAGGCATACCTTTGTGTCCAGACAGGTATTGTTGCTCCTCAGTACTTTGGAGAGGTCTCTGACAGTAGACATCCCAAAGCAATTCATCTTTTAATTTCCTGGCTGATGGTACCAAGAGTGTTGTGGAGCCAAGCAAACTAAAGTTGTTAACACTCTCAATCTCTTCACATCATCTATCATGATGATGCCTATTGGCCTAGTGGTGACAATTTTTGGTGGGTTTTTTTTATATTGAGCTTCAATCCATATTGAAGGCTGCAGTTTTTGACCTTATGTAGCTTCATGTCCTCCTCAGTTTCAGCAAGCAGGGTTGTGTCATCTACGTAACACAGATTGTTGATGAGTCTTCCTCCAATCCTGATGCCACATTTTTCCTCTTGTAGCCCAGCCTCCTGGATAGTCTGTTCAATATAGATTGAAAAGGTATGCAAGTGCCCATCAACAAATGAATGTATAGAGAATTCTGGCGTATTCAAACAATGGAATACTATGCTGCATTGAAAATCAAGGAACTCATGACATATTACACAAAATGGGTGACCCTGGAGGACATCATGCTGAGTTAAATACCTCAGTCACAAAAGGACAGATACTGCACAGTGATGCTGTTATAAAACAGGACTGATGTCAGGGTTGAGGGGAGACTGAGAAAGAGGGGATAAATAATATATTGAAACAGATGAGAGAAAGAACTCTTTAAAGGGGATATATGATTAAGTATTATTGTCATGACAGGAGTCAAGAATGAAGGTTGCCCAGTGGAATGGTCTTAAGGGGATAAATTGTATAACAATGAAAGATTTTTTTCTTTTACTTTTCAAAGAGAAGAGCGAATGGGGGGAAGGGTGGACAGGAAGGAAAGTGCAACAATGAATGAATGTGAATCCTGTCTCCGTAAACGTTCATTAAAATTATTACTTTTTTTTTAAGAAAAGATTTGGAGATAGAACACGTCCCTGGGATTCATCCTTTCGAATTTTGAAACATGTAGTGTTTCCTTGCTCTTTTCTGATGACTGCCTCCCGGTCCAATATAGGTTTGCATAAGGATCATCAAATGTTCTGGGATTCCCTTTCTTCTCAGAGTCAGCCACAGGTTGGTGTGGTCCACAAAGTCAATGAAACTTTGCATAGTCAATGAAACACAAACATTCCTCTGGTGTTCCCTGCCTTCAGCCGAGATCCATCTAAAATTTGTTATAATACTGCGATGGAAAAGTCTGCTGTTACAGACCTCTCTAAAGTACTGAAGAGCAACTGTGTCTCTCTGGAGATGAGGGTGCGTCTGATACAGACCATGGTCTTTGCAATCACTTGTTATGTGTCAGAACTGGACAATAACTAAGGAGGATAAAAGGAGAATTGATGCCTTTGATCTGTGGTGCTGGAGAAGAGTATTGAATGTATACCATGGACTGCTAAGAAAACAAACAGATTCATCCTAGAGAGGGTTAAACCAGGCTGCTCCTTGGAGGCAAGGATTCTGAGGCTTTGTCTGACATATTTTGGTCATGTTGTAAGGAGAGACTGGTCCTTGGAGAAGGACATCACGCTTCGGAGAGTGGAGGGCAGGGGCAAGAGGGGAAGGCCCTCTAGGAGATGGGTTTATTCGGTCACTAGGGTAATCGGGATGAGTGTGTCGGAGACAATGAGATTGGCACATGACAGAATAGAGTTTAGGGCTGTTGTACATAGGGTTGCTATGAGTCGCAAGCTACTCGACTACACGTAACAACAAAACAACACCACAGCCTCTTCTAAACCCAGCCTACACCTCTGGCAGTTCTGTGTTGCTGTGTTGTTTCAGTCATTTTCGGTTAATGGTCAGAAGAATCTTGTTTGCATGTGATATTAATGATATTGCTCTATAATCCCCACACTCTTTTCTATCACCTTTCTTCAAAATGTGAACATAAATAGATTTATTTCAGGGAGTTGGCCAGATGATTGTCCTCAATATTTCTTGGTCCAGCTTGATGAGCACACAGGAGAGCAACTGTTTGTTGACATATGTCAATTGTTATACCATCAGTTGCTGGGGCCTTGTTTTTTGCCAATTCTTTTTAAGCAGCTTGATTTTCTTCCTTCATTACCATAGACTCTTGTTCATACATTGTTTCATGGCATTCTTCTGTGTCTGCCAATTCTTAAAACCTCGACAAGTTATTAATTATGCACTACCAGTAAAATAGCATATCTTATGATGTTTCTTTCTTTCATAACAGTAGACTGGGAATCTACACATAGCTGATCATCTATTGGATTTTTGAAGCTCTAAATCACACTGAAGCAAATCAATCTTTCTCACATATAGTCACTGTTCATCAGTATTGGGGTAAGACTGAAAGCACCTGGATAGATTATGTATACTGAATTGAAACTGATGAGGGGAAGAACAGTTTCAAAGCGATATATAATTGATATTATTATTATAAAAGGAATCCAGAATGAAGGTTGCATAGTGGAGAGTATTCAGGGTGGGGCGCAGAGGGATTATATAACAATGAAAAAGTTTATCTTTTGCTTTTCAAAGAGAGGAATGAACGGGGGCGGGGGGTAATAGATAAAAATGTGCAACAATGAATGAATGGAAAGGCCAAGTCTCTGTAAATGTTCATGAAAATTAATAAAATAAAATTTAAAAAAGAAAGGAAAAAATGAGTTATTACCTCATCTTACCAAAAATAATGAAGGAAAATAAAACAGAAGACAACAAATGATGAATTTGTGGAGAGTTACACTGCTCAGGAGACTGTAAAAGATGCAAGTATTGCGGAAAACAATATTGTGCTTTGTTAGAAAGTTGA
Source organism: Elephantulus edwardii (assembly GCF_000299155.1). NCBI lineage: Eukaryota > Metazoa > Chordata > Mammalia > Macroscelidea > Macroscelididae > Elephantulus > Elephantulus edwardii. The sequence goes on along the minus strand of NW_006400097.1, from coordinate 853,294 downwards.
AAATAAAAATATCATCCTATTCCACACTCCAATTACTAGACACATATCATAAAAAATAATACCATTGAAACATATATATAATTACACCCCTGTTCATTGACCCATTAGCAAAAAATTGGAAGCAACTTGAATTTTTATTAGTTTATTGATGGAGAAATAAACTCTTCTACACACACATAATGAAATTTTATGTAATATTAAAGAACAGAAAATAATTTCATGAACATTACATGATGGGGATAATCTTTGATACAATTATGTTGAGTGGAAGAATTTAATCACAAGTGGTGATATATGTATTATTGGTAAAGAAAAGGTTTCCAAATATATCAGTCACAAAAAGATAAGTACTGCATAATACCACTGTTGTAGAATGGGAATGACATCAGGGTTGGGTTAAGACCGAGAAAAACTGGATAAATTATGTATACTGCATTGAAACAGATGAGGGAGAGAACAGGTTAAAAGTAATATATAAAGAATGTCTATCTGTGTTTCATTGATTATGCAAAGGCATTTGACTGTGTGGATCATAACAAACTGTGGCTGCCTCTGAGAAGAATGGGAATCCCAGAACATTTAATTGTGCTAATGTGAAACCTATACTTGGACCAAGAGGCAGTAGTCAAAACAGAGCAGGGTAACACTGCATGGTTCAAAATTGGAAAGGGTGTGCGCCAGGGATGCATCCTGTCTCCATACCTTTTCAACATGTATGCAGAGCAGATTATCCGAGAGGCTGGGCTCTATGAGGAGAATTGTAGCATCAGGATTGGTGGAAGATCTATTAACAATCTGCGTTATGCAGATGACACAACCCTGCTTGCTGAAACTGAGGAAGACCTCATGCACTTGCTGCGAAGGGTCAAGGACTGAAGCCTTCAGTATGGACTGAGGCTCAATGTCAAGAAGACAAAGATTCTCACCACTGGACCAATTAGCAACTTCAGGATGGATGGTGAAGAGATTGAGATTGTTCACACCTTCAGTTCACTCGGCTCCACAGTCAACACTCTTGGCACCAGCAGTCAGGAAATCAAAAAGCGTATCAAGATGGGAAAGTCTGCTGTTAGGGACCTCCCTAAAGTACTCAGGAGCAACGGTGTCTCTCTGGAGACTAAGGTGTGCCTGATACAGGCCATGGTCTTTGCAATCAGTTGTTATTCATCAGAGAGTTGGACAATGACTAGGGACGACAGAAGGAGAGTGGATGCTTTTGAGCTGTGGTGCTGGACAAGAGTACTGAATGTACCGTAACTGCCAGGAAAACAAACAGATTCATCTTGGAGAGGATTAAACCAAGCTACTCCTTGGAGGCACGGATTCTCGGGCTTCGTCTGACATATTTTGGACACTTTTCCAGGAGGGATGGGTCCTTGAAGAGGGACATCATGCTTGGGAGGGTGGAGGGACGGCGCAGGAGGGAAAGACCCTCTATGAGATGGATTGATTTGGTGACTGGGGTAATTGGGATGGGTGTGTCAGGGGCAGTGTGGTTGTCGCAGAATAGAGCAGGGATTAGGGCTGTTGTGCATAGGGTAGCTATGAGTCGCAAACGACTCAAAGGCACATAACAACAACAACAATTATGGTTATCACAGGAATCCGGAATGAAGGTTGCACAGTGGAGTGCATTGGGGCAAGGGAGGGGGGCAGGGACGGGGGGATTGTATATCAATGAAGGAGTTTATCTTTTGCTTTTCAAAGAGAGGAGGAGCGATCTGGGGGTAGGGAGGTAGAGGAAAAAGCGCAACAATGAGTAAATGGAAATTTAAAAAAAATCTCTGCAAATGTTCGTTAAAATTAATAAAATTAAATTAAAAAAAATCTTTTTTTAGTATCAGGATTGGTGGAAGATCTATCAACAATCTGCTTTATGCAGATGACACAACTCTGCTTCCTGAAACTGAGCAATAACGGAAGCTCTTGCTGCAGAGTGTCAAGGATGCAGACGTCAATATGAACTGAGGCTCAATATCAAGAAGACAAAGATTCTCACCACTGGACCATTGGTAGCATAAGGATGGATGGTGAAGAGATTGAGATTGTTCACAGCTTTAGTCTGCTTGACTCCACAGTCAACACTCTTTGCATCAGTAGCCAGAAAATTAAAAGACGTATTGCGATGGGAAAGTCTGCGGTTAGGGTCCTCTCCAAAGTACTGAAGAACAATGGTGTCTCTCTGGAGACTAAGGTGATTCTGATGCAGGCCATGGTCTTTGCAATCGCTTGTTATGCATCAGAGAGTTGGACAATGACCAAGGAGGATAGAAGGAGAATTGATGCCTTTGAGCTGTGGTGCTAGAGAAGAGTATTGAGTATACCATGGACTTCCAAGAAAACAAACAGATTCATCCTGGAGAGGGTTAAACCAGGTGGCTCCTTGGAGGCAAGGATTCTGAGGCTCTGTCTAACATACTTTGGACATGTTGGAAGAAGGGACAGGTCCTTGGAGAGAGACATCATGCTTGGGAGGGTGGAGGGACAGCGCAGGAGTAGAAGACCCTCTGTGAGGTGGATTGATTCAGTGACTGTGGTAATCGGGATGGGTGTGTCAGAGGCAGTGGAATTGGCACAGGATAGAACAGAGTGTAGGGCTGTTGTAAATAGGGTCGCTATGAGTCGCAAGCGACTCATTGGCACATGACAACAACAACAACAAAAACAACATGACCAGGCATGACAGAGGAGGGTAGAGAAAATCATTAACTTTGTAAGAGAAACAATTAAATCTGGTAAAGGGAAAGGAAGGTTTAAAAATTCCAAAATGGCTGTCAGAAGAGACTCTAAACATTACACTAGGTTGTTGAAAAGCCAGAACAAAGGGGAAACATGCCAAAGCAAAAGAGCTGAATGGAAGATTTCAAAGGGCAGCTCAAGAAGACAACGTACTGTGCTGGAATGTGCAGAGAGCTGGAATTGGAGAGTTAAAAAGGAAGAACTCACTCTGCGTTTCTCAAGCTGAGAGAACTGAAAAACAATTTTAAGCCTCCAATTGCAATATTGAAAGATGCTATGGGCATACCGAATGACCCAAAATACATCAAAAGAACATAAATAGGTAATAGACACTTGTAATGGGTCAAGGTAAGGGCACCATACAATAATGGGATGATCAGATATTTAATTTTTTGTAATTAATTTTGTAAAGCAAAGAATTTGAATTAAAAGCTAATATGATTTATAAACTTTCACTTTAACCACAATGAGAGATAAAATATATGTGGTTAAAAATATATAAATATTTATTGAGATCCTAATTTCCTAGCACAAAGTAAGCATGTTTTATGTTTCCAGATTAATATACATGAATAAACATATGGCCTTCCTTAAACATTTCAGTCAAGTTACAGAATTTATTGTATTTCTAGAAAGTTTTATATACCCTCTTGCACACTATAAAGTAACATGTTTCTGGAAATTCCAAACTTTATTTGTTTTACATACAATGGAATTCATATTTCAATAATATAAATTAAAAGTTTAATTATTTGCTTGAGATTTAAAAATAGTGAGTTTGAAAAGCAAGTATTACTGTTTACTTTAAATTTTGTAAGCCTTTGTTAAAAGTGTCCACAATGAAGAAGTCCCTGGACTTCAACTACTTTTTTTTTGAGCCGTGTCTTGCTTGTTATATGGTTTTCCTACAATGCTGTTGGCAGAAGCAGACATAGCATTTTAACATGCATTGAGCCTGCTTCAAGATTTTAATTGGTTTAAAATTGTTGGTCGCATCTTTTACTGTATTAATTTGTTGCTTCAACTTCAGTCAACTAAAACCTTTGCCAGATGGTAGTGCAACAACTGCATACAGAACAGGAGATTGAAAGTATTAATATGATGCAAATGCCTCTTATTCGTTAAGTATTCATGAGCTTTCTTTTAATGACTATATTGAAAAAGTACCCTGAAGTTCAGATTCATGCCTTGTGGAAAAATAATAATCTAATTTTGCAAAGTGACAATTTTGTTTAAAAGTGAGAGAAGGCGTAGCTTTTAAGCTGATACTGATAATTGCACAGAAAAAAAAATTCCTTTTCTGTCTTATTTTGTTCAGAAACCCTTTCTCTGTCTTGTTTTGTTCAGAATCAGTGAATTTCAGAAGTGGTAGTGTTAAAAAATAAATGTCTCTCATATCATAGAATAAAAGAAGACAGTATTTGTTTATGTCATATTTTAAAACATCATAAAAATTTTTAATTAATAGTTAGGTAACTTATTTATTTAGTTTTAGAAGACAAACTGTGCAATGATTATGTAATCATCAGTATCCTTTCCAATACTATCAAATTGTTCGTATTTTTTTTCTTAAATAGTGTACTATTCTCATGTAAAATGTTACATTTTAAAATCACACACACACACAAACCTGAAAATAAATAACACCACTTACATTTTCAATAAAAATAAAAATATTATGGCTTTTTGAAACTCTTTCAATGTTGCACATGAGCAACTTAATTATATCAGCAGTGCCCAAGGGAAGTAAAATGTGTACTTGAGAATACCTTTCTTGATGGATAAATACCTACTGAGCACCATAAAAGCAAAGTATGCAATAAGAAATTGCCTGTACACATATTTATAAGTTACATCCAGACGGCTAGGGTTAAAATTCTTCTAAAATTTTAACTGAGTGTAATTGTCAGATGTGTATTTTGCTGCCTGAATCTCTGTTGCAGGAACTGATCCTAAGATACTTGCTTTTAGAAACTTGAACCTTTAAACCCTGGGCTGTCAGTTTTGAGGTGAAGCAAGGAAAGTCCATTCAATCTTTTGATAACAGAAATTAACTCTCAAGAAGCCAAGGAGTCAAGATATATTGTATAAAAATATATCACATTTTGTTGAATAAATTAAGGCATGTTGTGTATGGAACAAGAACAAATATCTTGGTAGGAATAAGTGCTTTTGATAAGAACAAGTTGAATTCGGGCAAGAAGGTGTAAGAAAAAGTAAAAGAGAGAGGACACATCTAAGAGAAGATGTCACAGGGCCATATGTACTAATAAATTTTATCTTCATTTGCTTCATAGTTTACTTATTCTCAGTCAAGCGTGATTTTTTGTCTGGTCATACATTTATATCCAAAAGATGGAAATATCCTTCTTATTAACATTAGATAAATGTTTTCAAATTCACAATAATTTATAGTTAAAATTGACTTGGAAAAAATTAGTTTATTAATGTATATATTTTCATAATACATACATCTATACATCTTTTTTAGCTTTCATACCTTCAAACTGACAACAGTGGTATTATATGTGCCCCTACTATCTGAAACTAATGTAAAATAAAACATTAAGAAATAATTTTATAATTGTATAATGTATTTTCTTTTCCTACCAGGATTTGTCAAGTTTCTTAATTAGTAGAGATATTTTTCAAGCTCCTTTATTGAGCTACTTTGTGAGAGAATTATAGCTCTAATAGTTCACAATTTTTAAGTTTCACCAAATTTATCTTTGCTTCTTAAAATTTACTGAGGTCTGAATTTCCTAGCACAAAGTAAGCATGTTTTATATTTGCAGATGAATATATATAAGTAAACATATGGCCTTATTTAAGCATTTCCATCAAGATACAGAGTTTATTGTGATTCTAGAAAATTTTATATAGTCTCTGGCACTCTATCTCACCAATCTGTTATCTAAAGTGCTGAGTGATTTACCATCAATTCTTAGTTTTATGTTCCTAGCGTTAAATGTTAACTAGACATATTTAGTGCATGTTTTCTATCAGATACCATTTTTTAGTACTCTAACTTTTTAAAAATTATTGGTTTTCATACAATAATTTGTTTATATTGTGTTTCATTGATGTGCATTGTTTTGTGTTCCTCCCCTCCATTTATCAGATGCTTTTTACTCAACCAAATTTTATTATTTATTTATGGTTTTAGGGGGGAATAACCAACAGGGAGCTCTGGTGGCCTAGTGGTAAGAAGTTGTGTTACAATACCAAAGGCACGTATTTCAAAACCCACCATTTGCTCCTCTGATTAATGATGGGCAATCTCCTCCTTTGAGATTAACTGCCTCTAAAAACCTGCCAGACATTCAGCTATGAGTCAGTTCAGACTCTTTAGCACACAATAACAACAAGGGGTGAACCCCACATTACTTCTTTTTTTTAATTGATTAGCAGTATACTTCTGTATTGGGCTTCAGACTCATTCAAAGAATTAACCAGGTTGGATATTGTTGTTTGTTGTTGTTATGTGCCATCGAGTCACCTGCGACTCATAGCAACCCTATATACAACAGCCCTAATCTCCGCTCTGTCCTGTGCCTGTCACACTGTCACTGACACTCCCATCCCAATTATCCCAGTCACTGAATCAATCCACCTCATAGAGGGTCTTCCTCTACTGCGCTATCCCTTCACCCTCCCAAGCATGATGTCCCTCTCTAAGGACCGGTCTCTCCTCACAACATGTCCAAAGTATGTTAGACAGAGCCTCAGAATCCTTGCCTCCAAGGAGCCACCCGGTTTAACCCTTTCCAGGACAAATCTGTTTGTTTTCCTAGCAGTCCATGGTATTCTCAATACTCTTCTCCAGCACCACAGCTCAAAGGCATCAATTTTCCTTCTATCCTCCTTAGTCATTGTCCAACTCTCTGATGCATAACAGGTGATTACGAAAACCATGGCCTGTATCAGACGCACCTTAGTCTCCAAAGAGACACCATTGCTCTTCAGCACTTTGGAGAGGTCCCTAACAGCAGACTTTCCCATGGCAATGCGCCTTTTAATTTCCTGGCTGCTGGTGCCAAGACTGTTGACTATGGAGCCAAGCAAACGAAAGCTGTGTACAATCTCAATCTCTTCACCACCCATCCTGATGCTGCCAGTTGGTCCAGTGGTGAGAATCTTTGTCTTCTTTACATTGAGCCTCAATTCATATTGTAGGCTGCAGTCCTTGACACTCTGCAGCAGGCGCGTCAGGTCCTCCTCAGTTTCAGCAAGCAGGGTTGTATCATCCGCATAACGCAGATTGTTGATAAATCGTCCACCAATCTTGACCCCACATTTCTCCTCATAGAGCCCAGCCTCCTGGATAATCTGTTCTGCATATAGGTTGAAAAGGTATGGAGGGAGGATGCATCCCTGGCGTACGCCCTTCCCAATTTTGAACCGTGCAGTGTTCCCTTGCTCTGTTCTGACGACTGCCTCCTGGTCCAAGTATAAGTTTCGCATTAGAACGATCAAGTGTTCTGGGGACTTAAAGATTATAGTCCAGCCAGATGCACTCAAAAATCAGCAATTTAAAACACAGTTCTACTGTGACACAATGGTGATAACCATGAAAATAATCAACTGGAAAATAAACAAAGAGATTCCATTATAAATGGATCAATTTTTTTTTAGTCTTTTGTTCAATGTCAGGCTAGTACAATTAATGTGATTCCTATAGGACATGTGTCTCCAGAAATATGTTTAAGTATCACTTTACCAGTATCTGTAATATTATTTTATTTAGAAATAGATTCTTTGCAGTTGCAATGATATTTCTCTTTCGTTGAAGCTCAGTTTTCACTGACTCATATGTTATCCCCTGGTAGGTTTCAGAAGTTTTCAATTACATGGGATTGACCTGCACATCTTTCACAGAAACAGGTTGTTATATGCTGTTGATTGCACTGTGATTCATAAGAACCTTATGCATACTAGCTCTGAACCCTGCCTTATCCTGTGACACTCTCACTCCCTCTGACACACTTACCATTATTTCCCCAGTTACCGTGTCAATCTCTTTCATTCAATATCTGTCTCCCTCTTCTACACTGTCCCTTAACCCTTCCAAGCATTATGCTCTTCTTCAAAGACTAGTTCCTCCTGGAAACATGCTCAAAGTATGTCAGACGAAACTTCTAAATCCTTGCCTCCAAGGAGCAACTTAGTTACACTTTTTCTAGGATAGACCTGTTAGTTCTTTTTTGCAGTCTATGATATGTTCAATGTTCTCCAGCACCACAACTCCACACATCAATTCTTCTTCTCTCACCCTTAGTGGTTGTCCAGCTCTCAAATGAGTAAGAAGTAATTGCAAAAAAAAAGTAATTGGATTGTGCACACCTTACTCATCTTCACTTTTTAGCACGCTGGAGATGTCCTGAGAGACAATTTCCCAAATAAAATTCACCTTTTGATTTCCTGACTGTTAGTGACAAGACTGTTGATTGCGGACGAAAGCAAGATGAAATTGTTAACAGTCACAATCTCTTCTTCATCTATCATGGTGTTGCCAAGCTAGTGGATTCAAATAGCCTTTGAATTTGTTGACAGTGCAACTCCATACTCATATTTGGTATTAACTTATAATCAAAATTGGACCTTTCTACAATAACACAGAATGTGGAAATTGTCTAATAGTGGCATTTATGCCACATGTAATAAAATGTTACCTAAGATTTTTAACAAATGAGTGGAATAATACATTGACAGAGACTGCTAGAAATTCAACTGTGATCCAGAAGAATCTATTGTACTAGAATACTCACTTGTGTTTATGTGAAACCTATAGATAGAAGTTGTCCAAATAGAACAAGTGAACATTGCATGGTTTAAAATCAGGAAAGTTGTGTGCATGATTGTGTCCTATATCCATACTTATTTACTATGCATGCTGAGCAAACCTTTCAATAAGCTGCACTAAATGAAGAAAAACATGACATTAGAGGAAGACTTAATATGAAAATTGCACAACCTTGCTTCCAGAAAGTGAATAGAATTTGAAGCACTTGATTCAGAAGATCAAAACATCAAAATTCAATACGCATTACATCTCAACAAAATAAAAACAAAACAAAAGACCACGACACTAAAATCCTTACCACTGGGCCAATAGAGATGCAAAAAAGACAAACTCTCAACAATTTCATTTTACCTGGTTCCACAATCAACACTCGTGTTGGCAGCCAAGAAATCAAAAGATGCATTGTATTTAGCAAATTGGCCAAAGTACAAAAGAGCAATGATGGCAATTTAAAGACGATGGTGCCCATGATCGAAGCCATGTTGCTGTTGTTGTTAGGTGCCATAGAGTTGAATGTGACCCATAGTGACCTTGTGATAAAACAGATATGAAACCTGTCCTATCTGAAAGACTATAAAAATGGGCTTGAACATACATGATAGAGATCAATGAGAACAGTGCAAGGAAGATAAAGTTCAGAACAGTTACAAAGTGGTTTTGAGTAATAGTCAAGACAATGACAACTAATATAAAAACAACAGAGGAACCAATAGAAAGAGTCCCAATCCAGAAACCTGAGGCAAGAATACTCACCATATGGATACAGAAAGTGGAGATGGTAAATCTATTTGTGTAACAGTCTAACATATTAAAACGTGGGACACTGGCTATATACATTTTTTAAAATATCAAACATAAACATATATTGTTGTTGTTGTTGTTGTTATGTGCCGTCGAGTCGTTTTTGACTCATGGCGACCCTATGCACAACAGCCCTAAACCCTGATCTATCCTGCAGCAACTGCACTGCCTCTGAAACACCCATCCTGATTACCCCAGTCACCAAATCAATCCATCTCATAGAGGGTCTTCCCCTCCTGCACTGTCCCTCC
>NW_006400097.1:841421-843085 GCF_000299155.1 Elephantulus edwardii | reverse complement strand
AATAGATCTTCCACCAATCCTGATGCCACCCTTCCCAATTTTGAACCATGCAGTGTTACCCTGCTCTGTTCTGACTACTGCCTCTTGGTCCAAGTACAGGTTTCGCATTAGCACGATTAAATGTTCTGGGATTCCCATTCTTCTCAGAGTCAGCCGCAGTTTGCTACAATGTCTTTTCATTGAAATCTGTAAAATCAAACAATATCTCTAAGTCAGCTATCTTTTCAGTCATTTTGAAACCTCATGGCACCTCTTTTGAGCTTCTTGTCATCTCTTATTTTCATTCATCTTTTGGCTGTATACATTTGTTTGCTCTCATTCTATGTTTTAGTCTAAAAAGAAGATTTTTTTTCTTAACTTGATATTTCATCATTATGCTTGACTGTCATTGCATGTCTTTGTTCATGCAGCACAAGAATAAGTGTTGCTAACATATTAAACTTTTCTGTAACTCTATGAAATTTTAATGTAATTTACAAATAGAAACATTTTGCAATAAGTACATTTTTTTTCTTCACACCTAATTAAAAATATTTTTCCTTGTGTTGTATTAGGTTTTTTATAGATAAACAGCAGGTGACTCAATGGCACATAATAACAATAACACATACATAAACATGCTAGTGAATGACTGGTGAAATATTAAAGAACTAGTCATTTTACGAAGTTATGTCCTTGTTTTGGCATCTTGTTAAGTGGAGGTGTTGTTTGTTTGTGAGTTTTGGTGTCTTTATTTTGTTTTGTTTTGTTTTTATTCTAATTAGGGCCAGCTTTTCTTTTGACCTGAGCATTTCTATGAATATTCAGTTTTTAATGTATAAGCATCAGACACTCATAAACAGAAAGATGTTTCTTTCAAAATTGACTGGTAATTTCCACATTCTATTGCACCAATTTTATTGAGAATTAAAACAAATATGATTTTTTTTTCCAGTCAGTTGACCAGGTTGCTGTCTTCCAAATTTCCTGCCGCAGACTGCTAAGCTTGTCCAGGGCTACATCTGTTATTTGAAACATGAATTTTTTTTATAGTTCATGGTATAGTCAGTACTCTTCTCCAAAACAATATCACAATTCAAAGGGCAAAGGAGTGACTATTTTAGACATGTGTACTTGTAGTCAAACGTTCACGGGCCTGTGAGTTGATTGGCAATATCGTGACTTGGGTGAGGTTTACATTAGCCTTAATGTGATATTCTTGCTCTTTAGCACTTTACAGTGGTGCTTTGACTTGTTTGGGTGGTTTATTTATTTTCTTTTTTCATATTTGTTTTATGTAATATATCTTTTGATTTCTTTGACTGCTATCCATGAATGTAAATTCTTAATATAAATAATATATTATTCTTGATAATTCTTGTAATTCTTGTTTTATTATTTAATCATTTGTGAGAATTTTTCACATCTGTTGTTGTTGTTATGTGCCGTCCAGTCACTGACGACAACAGCCCTAAACTCTGCTCTGCCTTGTGCCAATCGCACTGTCTCTGACACTCCCATCCCATTTACCCCAGTCACTGAATCAATCCACCTCATAGAGGGTCTTCCCCTCCTGCGCTGTCCTTCCACCCTACCAAGCATGATGTCCCTCTCCAAGGACCTGTCCCTCCTTGCAACATGTCCAAAGTATGTTAGATGGAGCCTCAGAATCCTTGCCTCCAAGG
>NW_006400097.1:829646-841096 GCF_000299155.1 Elephantulus edwardii | reverse complement strand
AATCTCAATCTCTTCACCATCCATCCTGATGCTGCCAATTGGTCCAGTGGTGAGAATCTTTGTCTTCTTGACATTGAGCCTCAATCCATATTGGAGGGTGCAGTCCTTAACCCTCTGCAGCAAACGCTTCAGGTCCTCCTCAGTTTCAGCAAGCAGGGTTGTATCAGCTGCATATCATAGATTGTTGATAGATCTTCCACCAATCTTGACCCCACATTTCTACTCATAGAGCCAAGCCTCCCAGATAATCTGCTCTGCAAACAGGTTGAAAAGGTATGGAGATCGGACATATTCCTGGCGTATACCCTTCCCAATTTTGAACCGTGCAGTGTTTCCTTGTTCTGTTCTGACGACTGCCTCTTGGCCCTAGTATAGGTTTCTCATTAGCACGATCTAGTGTTCTGGTATTCCCATTCTTCTCAGAGTCAGCCACAGCTTGTTATGATCCACAATCAAACGCTTTTGCATAGTCAATGAAACACAGATATACATTATTCTGGTACTCCCTGGTTTCAGCTAAGATCCATCTAACATTAGCTACAATATCCCTAGTACCACGACCCCTTCTAAACCCAGCCTGTACTTCTGGCAAATCTCTGCTGATATGTTGTTCCAATTATTTTTGGATAATCTTCAGTAGAATCTTACCTGCATGTGAAATTAATCTTATTAACCTATAATTTTTACATCTAGTTACATTTAATGTTGTTATATGTCGTTGAGTTGCTTGTGACCCATAGTGACCCTATGTACAACAGCTCTATACCCTGCTCTATCCTGTGCCAATCTTATTGTCTCTGACACACATAACCCCATTTTTCAGTCACTGAATCAATCCATCTTTTTGAGGGTGTTCCTTTCTTGCACTGTCCTCCACCTGCCCAACTGTGATGTCCCTCTCCAAGGACTTCTTCCTCCTTGAAGTATATCCATAGCATGTCAGATGAAGCTTCAGAATCCTTGCCTCCAAAGAGCAGCTTGGTTTTACCCTCTCTACACCACATGAGAGAGAGAGTTCAGGGGAGTCAGGAAGAGGAGCGGGAGCTGGAGAAACTCAGTTTCCCCCACCATCCAAACAGGCAGCCTGTCCCAGAAGTACACATGAAATAATATGGTGACTGGAGTCCTTGGGATACCAAAACTACAGGACAGATCACCCTCCCTTTACAAATATTGTGACCACCGTGTGCTGTAAATGGAAGGGAAGATGTCCAAGCCACAAGAAGTTAAACCTGGAGCAGAAATTAAAGGGAAAGGACTTTCCTTCAGAAGCATCTGAAATAAGGCTTCCCTAATAGTAGAGCTTTATATTTGGGTTTATATGCCCCGAAACTCAGAGGACACTTATCACAGCATAAAAAATCAGCAGCATCTTGAAGAATTTGGAATCACAGAACCCCATAAAGCTTGAGATATAAGCTATCAGATCAAGGGGTGTATACCAGGAGATGGTACTGAAGGGAGTAGGTGGGAGTAGAAGATAATACTGGTGGAAGAGGGAAAGGGGTAGGACAAGATATTTGTATCAAGGACAGGGAAAAAACGAAAACTACTAGCTATTTCTACAATTGGAAAAGATCTTTCATCTGCATTGTTCTGTAAAATGCTTGTCTGTCAGATACTTTTCTAAATTTGTGCATTCAGATTAAGACAGACTAGAAAGAAATATGGGTCATCCCCTTCCAGAAAAAGCAGGCCTTTGAAAACCCTATGTACAATAGAACACACTTAGACTAGCAGATAGGGCAACAGATGTGGAACTTACAAGTATGGAAATACGAAGGAGGAGAAACAGTAGTAAACAGACACTTGTGGTTGGAACATGGAAAGTGAGAACTATGAATGTAAGAAAATTAGATATTGTTAAAGAAGAAATGGAGCACATAAATATCGGCATACTAGGTATTGGTGAGATGAGATGTACTGACATGGGACATTTTGAATCGGATGATCATATGATCTATTATGCTAGAGATGAAAAGATGAGGAAATTTGGGTTCTTCTAAAAAAGTAATTTCTAGATGTGTCTTGAAATATAATATTGTGAGTGACAGGATAATATCCATATGCATACAAGGAAGTCCAGTGAATACCACCATCATTCAAATATATGCACCAACAGCCAGAGCCAAAGAAGAGGAAATAGATGATTTCTACAAACTTTTGCAGTCAGAGATCAACTGAACATGCAATCCAGATGTATTAATAGTAATGGGTGACTGGAATGCAAAAGTTGGGAACGGAAAAGAAGGATCACTAGTTGGAAACCATGGACTTGGTGACAGAAATGAAGCTGGAGACAGAATGATTGAATTTTGCACTATCAACAATTTATTCGTTGCAAGTACATTTTAAAAGAAACGTAAACACAGGCTATACACATGGATTTCACCTCATGGTATGCATAGGAATCGGGTAGATTACATCTGTGGAAAGAACCATTGGAGAAGCTGTGAAAAGTAGGCCTAGTTCTGATTGTGGAATAAATCACCAACTACTCATATGTAAGTATAAGCTGACGTTAAGGACAGTGAAATCGAGCCCACAGGAACCAAAAGTCTATCCTACCTGAATTTCAGAGCCATCTCAGGAATAGGAACACTACATGGCTTAAAATCAAGAAATATATGTATCAGGAGTGTATTCTTTCTCCTTATCTATTAAGTATGTATACTGAGCAAATAATTTGTGAAGTTGGACTTTTAACGAAGAGGAATGTGGCATCAAGATTGGAAGAACATTCATATAATAACCTATGTTATACAGATAACACATACTTGCTTGCTGAAATTGAGGAAGTTCTGAAATGCTTGCTGTAGAAGCTTTTCAGTATGGACTATAGCTTTCAGTATGGATTCCATCTCAAATCAGGAAAATAACTATCTTCACAACCATACCATCATGATAAATGGAGCCAGAGAAATCCCTAAAAGTAAGGATGACAAAGATGATGTTAAGGGTCTTTCTGTCTTTCATAGACTTTTTTCATTTCCAAGTTTGATATACAAAGGAATGTTCATCATTACCCTGTCTAATTACTTATACCTAGTAAAATGTATAAAGAGATCGAAAGGAGAAAGCGATGAGAGAAGATGGGTGAGGATGGATACTGGAGAAATCACAGGCTTGTCCATTTTTGTGGGTTGAGGGATGAGTCAAAGGAAATGGGAAACATCTGGCAGAGACCTGAAAAAAGTGAGGATCTTACAAAATCCTTTTGGTTTGATACAAATATGATTCTTACAAAACCATTCAAAATTGGAGAAATAATATATTAATCATGTTAAGTTCTTAGAAATATAATCTTTTTCTTTTTCATATTAAAAGATGTATCTATGCTATTGTCATAGTTAAGTGCTGTCAAGTCAACTATAATTCTATGAACAATACCCTATAGCAGGCTTCTCATCTAGTTGTCCTTTGAGAATCACCAAGTAAAGGTCTTTCCCTTCGACCAGTTGTGATGGCCTCACTTCTCTGTCTTTTTCTGTTCTGTAGTTTGATGAGGTGGACAGAGGAGATTTCCTCCTGGGCTAGGCAAAGTTCCTGGAGTGGTGTCTGGGGTGTGTTGCTCAGGGACAAAACCCAGGAAAACAACGACAAGATCCCATTAGTGCATCCATCAACTCTCAGTTAATGGGCATGAACCTTTTCCCTCTCCAGAGCCTAGTTGATGGGGGTGTTTGTTATTTGTGTTTTTGTAGACAAAGACTCAAGTAATCTTCCACTTTTCAACAATGCAGCTCCCAATTCTTGTAGCTAATTTACAAGAGTATCCTCATCTCTTCTGAAGCCTCTGTCAGGAAGGGTAGGTTTTCCTGCCCAAGTCTACAAAGAGTCAGGAAAGCATCAATGTTTCAACAAGGTAGATCCCAATTCTGCTACCCTCTAATGTCTAAAGCCCTGCACATCCTTTGACTATTTGAGGGAGTCAGCTATTCCTGCTGAGAAGATAAAGACTTGGGGAAGAGCTAATTTCTTAACAATTTAGTGCCAAATTCTGGCTATTCTTTTATGTCGAGATGTACCCCTCCTGGAGTTGGTTCTACAATTCTTCTTCTTGACAGTCTTCCTCTCTTTCTGTGATACACCTTTCCCTGCATGATATCTTTTTCCAAGGACTGATCCCTCCTGACAACCTTCCTAAGACATATGAGTTGAAGTTTTACCATATTTGCAGCCAGGGGCCAACTTATCTGCATTTCCTCCAAGAAAGAATTAGGGTATTGTTTGTTTAATTTTGGTTTTGTTTTTCACTCGTATTTTTCACCAACAAAATACAATGACATTGATTTTTTACTTTTTTCAGTCTTTCTTATTCATTGCCCAACTTTCAGGTACATAGGAAACAATTGAAAATAACATGGCTTCTGTCAGTTAGAGCTTAGTCTTTAAATTACATCATTCTTTAACACTTTAGAGAGAGGTTTCTTGAGAGTAGATTTCTCCAGTTAAACACTTGATATCTTGAATCTTACTGCCATGAATGTTGACTGTAGTTCCAAGTAAAATTAAATCCCTGACAAGTTAATTATTTTTTTTTCACACTGCCTTGATTTCACTATTGTCAGTCATGAGGAAAATTGTTATCTTTATTTTGAGATGTAATCTATATTGAAGGTTTTAGTTTTTGGTCTTCAGAAGTAAGTGTTTTAAGTATACTTTCTCTAAGCAAGGTTGTGTCATCTTCGTATTGCAGGTTGTTGATGAGTCTCACTTTGACACTTCTCAACCTCTTATGTGTACATTGCCCTCTGACGACTGTCCTTAGCAAGATTAATTCACATCCTCATTCTAGATGGAGTGACAGAGGGTAATGAATGGACTCATCACAGGCACGTGCATACTTCTTAACCTAAGAAATCAGGTATATGAACCCCAACTAAGCAAAGGAACATTTCAGAGAAATCTGGTGATATAGTCCATAATGACAGCACTGTTCAAAATACTGGAAATATCTTACATCAGAATGGAAGATATAATTTGTAAACAGTTAATGTCTACTGCAACCTGTCAATAATTCAGCCGAGGTCCTTGCAGAACTGCTATATGTCATTATAGTCAATTAAGCTGAAAATTGCACCATTTCATGGGTGGAGAGAGGGGTAGACAAAGGGAATGAGAAAGATCCAGTGTGAAAAACAATGCATGTGAACTTTGTAAGTAAACCAGTAGAAAGTAAACATTTTATTAAAAGAAAATAAAATAATATTTAATCATTTCAGCTTATATTTGTTGTGATAATAATATAAGCAAGCAGATAACATGGAGAAAATACTAAATTCTTTATCACTGTGTGGTTTTTTTTCTCTTCCAACCAAATAGTGTAAAATGAGTATAGGACTGATAACTCAGATCACTTTTAGGGGAATCTATCAGAAAAAAGATCAAGTGATATTGTGAATTATAAAAATTTAAAAAAAGAAACGAATTGTGAAAAAATATTGAGTACTGAGTAGGGTTCTGTTCCAGGCCTCCAGACACTTAGTGGGATCACAAGCTGATCTCATCATTGCCTACAGCCCTATGCTTCAGGTGTCAAGAACCTAGGATGGGCCTTGCCTGTCTACAAATGTCTTTATGCTGAGCAAATTCCCAATCAATATGCTGAGCAAATAATTTATGAATCTGAACTCTAGGATAAAGGGTGTGGTATCAGGATTGGAGTAAGACTCATCCACAAACTATATTGTGAAGATGATATATTTTTGCTTGCTACAAGTGAGGAACACATGGAATTCTTGCTGCAAAAGATAAACAACTATTGCATTCAGTATGAATTACATTTCAACATCAAGAAAACAAAGGTCCTCACCACAAGAACAAACAGCCACCATCATGATGCAGAACGTTTGAAGCTGTCAGTGATTTCATCTTGTTTGAATCAGTATCAGGAAATCTGTAGGTATATTGCAATATACATGTTCACTGTCCAGGGCCTCTCCAAACTACATAAGAGCAATGATATCAATTTGTAGAATAAGGTGTGCCTGTTTCAAGACGTGGTCTTCTCAATAACTTGCTACACATAAGGGAGCTGGACAATGAATGAGGATGGCAAAAAAATTGATGCCTTTGAAGTATAGTCCTGCAGGAGAGTTTTGAATATCCCATGTACTGTCAAAAGAACAAATATATCTTGGAGAAAGTTCAGTCAGAGTGTTCTAAAAGGCAAAAATGGTGAAGCTTCATCTCATATTTTTTACACGTAAAAGACAAGACTATTTTTTTAAAAAGGACATCATCTTTGTAAAGAAGCAGGTTCAGTGAAGGAAAGGAAGACCCTTAATGAGATTAATAGACACAGTGACTTCAGAAATGCATTTAAGTGTGCCAGAAATGATGAGGATGGCACTGGATAGGGCGGAGTTCAGGTCTGTTGCTCGTAGGGCACTTGACTTGATGACACCTAACAACAACAACACCTGAAGAGTGTGAGGTAAAGTGCCTTTATTGTCTCCCTAGTTCTCCCAGTGAGAGTCTTCAGTGGAGGTATCTGAGTGAAGAATAGTCAAAAGCTTCCAATAAAGAGGTGCCTGGGTTAAGAATACAGGTATTTATTTATAAGGTCGTAGCTAACCTGAGGCATCTGAGTCCTTGAATACAACCTTTTGAAATACTGCTCTTCACTGGCTATAAACTAAAACTAGTTGGGCTGAAAAAATTTTCCTCTTGAAATCCAGCAAGTAAAAGATTTGTCAGGCCTGAAAATGTTGCTACTTTTTTACTTTAGAGTTGTTGTTGTTGTTGTTTTAGGTACTGTTGAGTCAAGTACAACTCATAGCCATCCCATGAACAACAGATCTGAGTCCTAGCCTATCCTATTTCATTCTCATCATCTCTGATACACTTGAGCCCATTGCTGAAATAACCACATCAATCCATCTCTTTGGGTGTTTTCCTCTCTTTCACGGACTCTCCACCTTGCTGAGTATGATATCTTTTTCCAAGTATTGATCTTTCCTAAAAACATTCCCAAAGTATATGAGCCAAAGCCTGACTAACCTTGCCTCCAAGGAGTACTCCGGCGACACATTTTCCAAGACGTATCAGTTTGTTTTGGGGTGTTGGGTTCCCCCCTCCCCAGCCTATGGACTATCTGGTGTCCTTCTACAACACCACAATTCAGAGATATCAATTCTTCTGTCATCCTTATTAATTATCCTGCTCTCAGATGCATAGTAAGTGACTTAAAAAGACAATGACTTAAATCAGTCTTGAATCTTAGTCCTCAAACTGACTCTTCAATATTCATCGCTGTTCACTGTTTTGGAGAGATCTCTTACAGCAACTTGCCCAAAGCACTGAATCTTCTGATCTTACTGTTGTTCTCAAGTACTAACACAATCTCCTGCATCCAGATAAGACAAAATCATTGCTAGTTTAAATCCTTTCTCTATCTATCACGATGTTGCCTGTTGGTCCAGTGGTAATGACGTTTGATTCATCAAATTTCTCATTAGTATTGTTGAAAGAGAGGAGGATTTGAAACTCTTCTTGAAGAAGATCAAGGAATGCAGTCTTCAGTATAGGTTGTATCTCAATATCAAGAAAACACAGATTCTTACCGCTGGACCAATAGGCAGTGTCATGACAGACGGAGAGGAGACTGAAACTATTAAAAGCTTCATCTTGCTTGTATTCACAATTAACTCCCTTGGTATGATCAGTTAGGAAATAAGGAGATGCATTGCTCTGGGAAAATTTGCAGTTAGGGATCTTTCAAAATTATTGAGTAGTATTGATGCCAGTTTGAGGACTAAGATGTGTCTGATTGAAGCCATTGTCTTTCTGATAACTAGCTGTGCATCCAAGACCCGGACAATGAATAAGGATGACAGAAAAATAATGGACACCTTTGAGCTGTGATGTTGGAGAAGAGCACTGTACATCCCATGGACAGCCAAGAGAACGAGCAGGTATGTCTTAGAGAGTATGCAGATGGAGTGCTCTTTGGAGGCAAGAATGAAGAAGCTTCACCTCACACACTTTGGACATATTACTAAGAGTTGCTATTCCTTGGAGAGAGAAATAATGTTGGGAAGGGTGGAGGGCTGGGAAGGAGAGGAAGACCCTCAACCACGTGGACTGACATGGTGACTGCTGCAAAGGGCCCTTGTGAATCAGCAAGTGTGAGGATGGTGCAGGACAGAACTGGGTTCAGATCTTTTGTTCACAGGGTCACACTATGAGGCGTACTGGACTTGACAGCACCCAGTAACAACAGAATCACTTTTTTGGCTCAAAAATGTGATTTATTTATTTTTAAATTCATTCATGCTAATAACAGTTTATTTGGCCAAAATTATTGCAATCACTAGAGACCTTTATTTGCAGGATAGTATCATAATAGTTACCACTACTATGATGAAAACACAATTAGAAACACTTCTGTAATATGTTATTATTATGACATTTTTCAAATTCAATAGCCTAAATGTATTTGTTGTTACCTATCAGCTATCCTACTGGAGAAAGATGGACAGATGAATGGAAAATGAATCTCCTCTTGTGTGGTTGTTGCCTCTGAAAATCTATTGAAGAATCAACTGTGAATTGGTGCTAACTTGATGATAGGCTATAACATGTGTAATATAACTTTTCTTATAATTTAGTTACTCTTTAGGAATAATTTGCTGTTTATTATTATTTCCCTTATTTACAATATGTTTAGGGATGGCAAATGTTTCACAGTTACCAGATGTTTTGAAAGAGAATAATGAAAAATCTCTTGCCTGTGTTTTCTCGCCTCTGAAAACATATTGGTGGATGAGCTATGAGTCAGTACTGAATTGATGACATAAAAACAACAGTATATGTTTAAATCTAATATATATAAACTATTAATTAAGGATCCCAAGTAGTTTAGTTATGCATTGAGGGACTAAGTGAAAGATTTATAGTTCAAATCCATTAGCTTCTCTATGAAAGAAAGATAGTAATATTATTTTATAAAGGTTTATATCCTTGAACACCGGGGTTGCCTTGAGCTGGAATCTACTTGATGGTGCTGGGTTTGGTTTTATTGATTAATATTAGTATGATTGTTGTGCATACTCACAAGGAAGAAAAATATTATGGGTTAAATCTAATCTCTTTTATATATGAATCTGTATTTTTTACGTATTTTTTATTAATTTCATTTAACATTTATAGAGATTTTGGATTTCCATTCATTCATTGTTGCACCTTTCTCCCCATCCCCCCCCACGCCCAGTTCGCTCCTCTCCTTGAAAAGTTAAAGAAAAATTCCTTAATTGGTATACAATACCCCTGTACCCCTCCACCCCCACTCTGAGTATACTCCACTCTGCAACCTTCATTCCAGACTCTTATGATAATCATAATGCCCTAAAATGTGTATTTTTAAATATTGGACACTTGTGTTACCTGATCCTATTGTTAGTGAAGTAGTTTGTCTGTCATATATAAAGTTAGAGCAGTGTTTTTCTATAAATTAAAAAGAAACCATAGAATACACACATTTTAAGTTGTTGTTGTTGTTATGTACCGAAGAGTCGCTTGCAACTGATAGCAACCCTATGTACAACAGCCCTAAACTCTGCTCTGTCCTGTGCCAATCACACTGTCTCTTACACTCCCATCCCAATTATCCCAGTCACTGAATCAATCCACCTCATAGAGGGCCTTCCTCTCCTGCGCTGTCCCTCCACCCTCCCAAGCATGACATTTTAAGTACACCCTTTAAATATAATGATCAAGAAAATCTGAAGTATCCACTTTATCTTCAAATACCACAGAAGTGTTTATTAGCCAAGCAGTGACCTAAAGTTGGATATGCTGTTTTTGTTGTTATGTGCTGTTGAGTCTAAACTGACTCGTAGCTGACCTTTCAGTGGCTATTGGGAGGCTCTAAAGTGCAAGAAAGGAGACTGAACATCTTTCTCCAGCAGAAGAAACAGCAATTGGTGGATTCAACTGTTAATTGAGTTAGAAGCCCAAATCCTTACTCATTGATTCTGAATACAGTGATTTAAATTACTTTGTATTTGATAACATTAAGAGTATGAATGTAACATATGTAGACTTTGACTAATCATTAATAAATTCATGTTTGACTCACCATTAATTTAAAAGAAGAAAAAATTTTGAAACTATTTTTTAACTCCTGTTTGACCCATCTTACAGAAGTCAACAATGCCCTGAATTGTATCAATGTGTTGTTTTAAAGATGGTTTATTTCACATACTTAGGGCATATGGCCAAGAACTATCAGTCCTTGGAGAAGGATATCATGCTTGGAAGAACTGAGGGACAGCACAGTAGGGGAAGACCCCGGATGACATGGATTGATAGAGTAACCGGGGCAATGGGGATAGGTGTGCTGGAATTAGAGAAACTGGCTCAGTACAGGACAGGCTTCAGAGCTGCAGCGCATAGGGTCTCTATGGGTTGCAAGTGACTCAATGATACATCACAACAACAACTTATGTACAGCTAGGTATTTGCTATTCTTGCAAATCAGAGTTGACTCAACATCAACAGAGTTTTTGTTGTAGTTTAGCTTAGTTTTGTGTTGTAAATTGTTACACATAAAAATGTTGTGCTGATAATGAAACATGTAATGTATGTCTGTAACTGGATTGAATCCTCCAAAAGAACAAACAAATATGTATTTGAAGAAGTTCAACCATGGTCCCAGTCCTTAGAGGCAGAGTAAAATTTTGTCTCGCATACTTGAGTATGCTACTAGTGTACTTTGAGTAATCCTATGAATATATATGATATAGCTGAAAGTAGATGAACGAGAGAGCAGACTAGCAAGGAGACAGACTGATACATTGACTACAACATCATAGAGATCATGAGGATGGTGCAGGAAAGGGACAATTTCAATCTACTGTTCATATTGTCACTATAATTTCTAGTTAACTTGAAAACATCTAAAAAACAAGAGTGTATCGGTCAGTCTGCAGTCACCACAGAGAGCAGTCATTCTTGCAAACTGCTAAGATGCTTTGGATGTATATAGTCAACAAACTGAGGTTTTTTGAAAGGATGAATAGCACTGAAGCAATTCATTTGTAGCCAAGTTGACTATGACTAATAGTGAGCTGTTGGTGAAAGATTTGTTCCTTTGTTGCTAAATAAAAGGTTAACAGTTTAAGACTACTAATCAGTCTATGGGAAAGATTTAAGGACTTGAAAACCCTGGGGCAGATTTACTCTGTCTACAGTATCTCTGTGAGACATAAAGAAGAGAAGCTGCAAAAAAAGTGTTGAAGAAAGAAAGAGAAAAAAATAAGAGAGAATGGAATAAATTGTTGCTGTTGTTGTTATGTGCCATTGAGTCACTTGCAACTCATAGAGACCCTATGTACAACAGCCCTAAACCCTGTTCTACCCTGTGTCAATCTTATTGTCTCTGATACACCTACTCCCATTATCCCAGTCACTGAATCATTCCATCTCATAAGGGTCTTTCTCTC
>NW_006400097.1:823092-828932 GCF_000299155.1 Elephantulus edwardii | reverse complement strand
CTTTTCTAAAATTTGAACCATGCAGTGTTTCCTTGATCTGTTCTGATGAATGCCTCCCTGTCCAAGTATAGATTTTACATAAGAACAATCAAGTGTTCTGGGAGTCCCATTCTTCTCAGTCAGCCACAGTATTTTGTGAGACACAGTCAAATGTCTTTGCATAGTCAATGAAACACATAGATAGACATTACTGTGTTACTCCCTGCATTCAGCCAAGATCCATATCCAATATTAGCTTTAATATCCCTGGTCTCTTAGCCTCTTCTAAACCCAGCCTGCACTTCAGGTAGTTTTCTGTTGATGTGCTATTCCAGTTGTTATCTTAAAAGAATTATAATCAGGGTAACAGACTAAAACAAGAGAGAGAGAGAGAGAACAAGCTAGAAGGTATCTAATGGTGAAATAGTTGATGATGATAGGTCCTAAAGAAGATCTATCACAGAGCTAGTGGTGATAGTACAGTCAAGAGAAGTCTGTCCAGAGGAGGTCAAGAGGAATATGTTAAAAAATGGCTGAGAAGATCTTGCCTCTAGAGACCTTCAGGATCGAGTGTACAGTCCTTCATAAAGAAAGAGCACTGACCTACATACTTGCATGCATTAATCCCGAGTTGTAGTCATCAATTCCTGCAGCCTAAGATTTGTCACTACCTTCAGTGTAACTTGAAAATCTTTCTTACTGTGGGTTCCTGATTATTTAATACCTCCTAAAATGACTCATAGGTTTTCAGAGGCCCATTATTTAAAAACATGGATAGCCAGTCTTAGATTCTAGTTTGTATGAATCTAGGAACTCTCCTAAAACCCGTCCACCATGGGTAACCCTTATGGAATCTGACATATCAGTCGCATAGCTTTCAGTGTAACAGCAACCCAAAAGTTATTTCAGTACAGAAAACTAACAGACAAATGCTATGCAAATTAGAATAATTTTCTCCCTGAAACAAGAAACTGACAATTAACTTTGTAACTCGTATAACAAACCAGTCTTCTCAACAGGCTTGAGGGCTGTAGACCATTGGGTCTAATTGATCCACTCACAGGGGTCATAAATAGTTTAAACAAGAGGCTTCCAGCCTAAAACTGATTAATTAAATTTTAAAAAAGAAAAAAATAGCCCATACCTGATTGTAAATTAAATAAAAAGACCAAACACCCTACCACTTATCAAATAAAAATGACCTAACCTCTTGGATTGCAACCATTTCAAACACGATGAAAGGAAGACTCATCAATAAAATCCATTATGAAGATGTCACAACTTTGTTTGCTGAACATGAGAAGGACTTAAAGAACTTTTCTGCAGAAGATCAAAGAATAAGGTCATCCATATGAATTATATCTCAACTTCAAGAAAGCAAAAATTCTTATAACTAGACTGATAAACGGTATCATGATAGATGGAGAAAATATTGAAACTGTCACCAGCTTTACCCTACTCACTTGTTTTCTTAGAGTTCCATGGTATGTTCAAGACTCTTTCCAAGTACCACAACTCAAAGGTCTATAAAGTCCTCAAGACTCTTCTCTAGCACCACAACACAAAACTGAATATCCTATGGACTGTAAAAAGAACAAATAAATATATCTTGGAGAAAATACAGCCAGAGTGCTCTTTGAAGCCAGTAATGGGAAAGCTTTACCTCATATCTTTGGACATATTCCTTGGAGAGGGATATGATGCTCAAAAAGACGAAAGGTCAATGAAGGAGAGGAAGACCTCAACCAGGTGGATTGACACAGTGCTGCAAATGGTTCAGATGTGTTAGAAAGTGTAAGGATAGCAGAGGATAGCACAGAGTTCTGATCAGTTGTTTATAGGTTCACTATGGGTTGTAATCAACCTGATGACACTTAACAACAACAAAATGACTCTGTGTCTGCCAATTGTTTTTGGTATGGTAACTAATTTTTTTTTAATCTTATTTTTATGTTTTCTCTATTATTCAAGATTTTGTCCATAAAATCTTTCAGTAGTACAACTTGAGGATTTAATGTACTCTTCAGTTCTTTCATCCTGAGAAATCAGAAATGGGTTCTTCATTATTGGTTTTCTAAGTTTAACTCTTTGCATATTTTGTTTCAGTGCTTTGCTTTGTATTCTTAAGCAGCCTTTTTAGATCTCCAGCTCTCGTACATCACTATTTTCCCATTTGTTTTAGTTTCTAAAGAAATTTTCAGAGTCTCTTCTGACATCTAGCATTATATTCAACAATCTTCCTCCGTTATTCACAGGTTTTTTCAAAGACCTATTATTTTAGAAGTGGCTAACTAGTCTTGCTTTTTCTTAGTGTATCTTAATCTGATAGCTCCACTGAAATGTGTATATCCTGGGTAACCCTGATGGAGTTTGATATACCATTGACACTGCTTTTGACATCACAGCAACACACAAGTCACCACAATAAGGCAATCTGACAGAGAAGAACAGACAAGAGAGCATATCTTCCTGTCCAGAAGAAGACTGAAATTGGAGTATCCAGACATATCAGAGCTTATACTTGTATGAATAGTGAACAAAGTCCTACAATGCGTGTATGTCCAGAATAACAAATCTTTTAGTCTAGACTGTGTTGAGGGGTGGAAAAAAGCACTGTAGAGAGATTTTCTGCTGTCTTTGGGGAACCTAGTCTAGTTTGCCTGACTAAAGATACTGTCTTTACCATGATAGAGGATTGTGCAGACAGAGTACCTAGTTAGATATAGCTAAAGTAAAGAGAAAATAACTGAGTTAAATGTGGTCATGGTGTGTGTTGATTAAAGGATCTCAGTAAGAGAGAAGGATATCGGTCAGAGGAAATGGCCCCACTAATCTCTGGATGAATGCAGGCCAGGTATGGCATAGTCCTGAAATTCCCAGATGAAGAATAGATTAAAGAGATGTCAATTCAGAATTCTGATAGGGCCATCATTTATATGTCATCAATCCTATTTAATTGTGACTTCAAACAAAGTATTATTTGATCATAAGATTTTGAATATATTCTTACTCATTAAGTTTTAATACTAAAGAATTTCTAAGTAACTACTATATTGGACTACTTTTGAAAGATGAGATAAGCATAGGAAGATAATTGGTAGATGTAAGTAATATGATATTTTCAACATTATCCAATAATAGTGCATTGTCTATTTTTTATCACTTCCAAATTTCATATTTACTTTTCGCATATTTTGTTGTTGTTCTTCTTATGTGTTGTCAAGTCCCTTGCAAGTCATATTAACTTTAAGCACAACTGTGAAGTCTGCTCTGCCCTGAGTCAATCTTATTATAACTCCAACACTCCTATCTTCATTTCCCCCATTACTATATCAGTCCATCTTATCCAGAACCTTCCTCTCCTGTGCTGTCCCTCCACACTTCCAAGCATAAAGCCCTTCTCCAAGAACTGGTCCCTCATGACCACATGATGAAAGAATGTGAGACAGAGCTTCAAAATCCTACCACCCAAGGAAAAACTTGGTTTCACTCACTCTAAGACAGACTTACTTCTTTTCTTGGTGGCCTAAGCTATTTTCAGTACCCTTCTCCAGCACCACAATTCCAAGGCATCAATTCTTCCTCTGTCATTCTTAGACATTACCCAGCACTCTGTTTATTCTCTAGACTAATGTAGTTGCTTCTCAGCACTCTGGAGAGATCCTTGACAGCAGATTTACCTAATGCAATTAATCTTTTGATTTCCTCACTGCTGGTATTAAGAGTGTTGATTGTAGAGCCCAGCAAGCTGTAACTGTTAACTTCCTTCATCTCTTTTCCATTCATCATGGTTCTATGAGTGGCTTAGTAGTGAGGATCTTTTACTTTTTTTTTTATACTGATTTATTTACAAAGTTTGGATTCATTGTTTTTCACAAAAACATCTTTCTTATTTCCTTCACCCCTCTAAATAGTACAACCTATGGTTAACAACAAGGACAAATTCTATAATAATGGTTTTATACAGAATTTGTCCTTGTGGGACTGATGTAGTTCACCCAGCATAATGCTCTCCAGTCCCTCACAAATTAGGTAGTAATTTACAAATTCACTGCTCCTGCATGCTGTGTAGTATTCCATTATGTGAATGTGCCATAATTTCTCAATCCAATCAATTGTGGTTGGACATCTGAGCTGTTTCCATGTTCTTGTGATGTTGGATAACACTGCTATGAATATTAATGAACAAGTCTCTGTTGAACCTCAGTTCTCATTTTCTCAGGGTATATTTCAGGTAATGCAATAGCTGGGTCATATGGAATTTCTTTGTTCAGCTCTTGGAGGAAGTGTCAAAATGCTTTCCAGAGTTGTACTATTTTACAATCCCACCAACAATCTTTGTCTTTTTGATGTTGAGCTTCAATCCATATTGAAGACTACAGTCCTTGGTCTTCTGCAGCAAGCTTTTCAGGTCCTCCTCAGTTTCATCAAGTAAGATTGTGTCATCTGTATAATATAGATTGTTGATGAGTCTTCATTCAACCCTGGTGCCACATTCCTTCTCATAAAGTCCAGCTTCCTGAATGTTCTGTTCTGCATATCAACTTTAAAAGTATGGAGATAGGATGCATCCCTCACACATTCACTTCCTGATTTTGAACCATTCAGTATTTCCCTGCTCTGTTCTGAGGACTGATTTCTGGTTCAATATAGGTTTCCCATAAGCTCAATCAAGTGTTCTGAGATTCTTATTCTCCTCGAGGTTAGTCACAGTTTGTTGTGAGCCACACAGTCAAATGCCCTTGCATAGTCAATGAATCACAAGATAGATGAGATATTCCTCTGATATTCTTTGCTTTCTGCCAAGATTCATCTGTCAGTTTTAATTATACACATAATAATTTCTAATATTTCTCTAAACTTATCAATGATACATTTATTATTTCGAGTATATTCTACCACTGCTATCTTTCCTACTCTTTGAACCTATTTTATTAACAACCTATGCCAGCATGAAAGAAAAAAAGAGAAAAAGCAGTACAAAACTAGAACAAAAATAAGATGAGACTTTCTCTAAGAGAAAATGATGATATGATAGCATATACTTGATATTGTTAATATTTTGAACATTAAATTGGCAGAAGAAATAGTAAATCATTTTTCCTTTTTAACTTGCCATGATTTAACATCTTTATATATAATAGAATATTATGTATACTTACATTTCAGCTAAAAGGCTCCTCCTTTTATTATCACATTACTGACATTAGAAATGTGAGGAATTCTGTGCACAAGTGACATTCAAAACAGAACTAAAGTGTTAAACAAGTCAGAGAATACCAACTTAATCACAGTCTTATTTATTTTTTTATTGAGGGAAATGTTTTAATTTAAAAAATGCATTACTTTAAATGCTAAATTATTGATGCTATGTAAATTGTTTATAAACTATTATAGCAATGTTTCACACAGGTGTACTATATTTCAAAATTACCGTCATAATAATGCCCTCAATTGATATTTTATGAGAAGGGAAAACAGTATTGTATCATTGCTATGCTTTAAGATTTATCACTAAGAAGATGTCTTTTAAATATTTCTGTGTTGCAAGTTAATTGTAATGAAAGAAACCTTATGAAGGTAACATTGTTAATGCATTTTATATATCTCACAAAGTAATTTTACTAAATATTTTTAAGACTTTCATCCAAAAATACTTTCTAGTCATCAAAGAATGAATAACAGCACTATAAAATCAGTTGTATCTAGAGTGAATTTAAAATCAGACCATCTAAAATAGGCTTAAATACTTAATGCATAATGAAATAAATCTTGCACATATAAAAATTTTGTTAATAATAATATTTATTAAAGCTGACTTAATACTATAGACACTGTGGTAATGCAATGTGAGTATGAAT
>NW_006400097.1:821033-822558 GCF_000299155.1 Elephantulus edwardii | reverse complement strand
AGTCCATGGTATTCTCAATAACTCTTCTCCAGCACCACAGCTCAAAGGCATCAATTCTCCTCCTATTCTCCTTAGTCACTGTCCAACTCTCTGATGCGTAACAAGTGATAGCAAGGACCATGGCTTGTATCAGAAGCACTTTAGTCTGAAGAGAGACACCATGGCTCTTCAGTACTTTGGAGAGGTCCCTAACAGCAGACTTTCCAATCATAATACGTCTTTTAATTTCCTGCCTACTGGTGCAGAGAGTGCTGACTGTGGAGTCAAGCAAACTGAAGCTGTGAACAATCTCAATCTCTTTACCATCCATCCTGCTGCTGCCAATTGGTCCAGTGGTGAGAATCTTTGTCTTCTTGACATCCATATTGGAGGCTGCACTCCTTAACCCTCTGCAGCAAGACTTAAAAAAAGTTTCAAGTCTTGGGTTGTTATAGTGAAAGACACTGTGAGAAAAACCTTTAATGATGCAGAAACCTTCAAAAGAGTATGGAAGGAATGAATGGAATCTTTGCACAAGAAAAAATATAATTGTTCTATATGAAAATTTTCAGAAAATTTCATATCAAAGCCAATGGTGATGAAGGGAGAAGTTAAAAAACATAAATAAGACTCCAGGAATTGATGGATAACAACTTATATACTCAAACTAATAGATACAGCCTTGGATATCCTTAATAATCTGTGTGAAGAAATTTGGAAGACAGCTATTTGACAAACTAGATAAATTGCTTTTTGATCCCATTCCCCAAAAAATGACCCAATAGAATTTGGAAATTATCAAACAATTTTATTACTATCATATTCAAGAAACATTTTGCTGAAGATTATTTTCAAAATAGCTAGTGTATTAACCGAAAAGTGCTAGAAGTTCGTGTTAGGCTAGTGAACTTAAGGAAGAAATCAGAAGGAATGAGAGAAAGCTTAAAGTATCTTTACTAAAGGGGTATAGGTAAGGTCCTCGGTGAGTTTCCTTATTTTGAAGATGCAGAATGGGGAAATCACACAGTGAACTTATTGGGGAGGGTTTTTATAACAGAGTCTTTAGGAAGGGATATTTCATTGTGAAATATCTGTCAGTTCATCTGTAAGTTCTGTCAGGTGGTCAGGGCCTTTCACACTTCTTGTAGGCATGTGTATTCTTTGAATTCATCATTTTCCCTTTGACACTCCAATCTGGACCTAACAATTCAGACTGGGTTTAGATTTCATGGCACCAGAGATATTATTGTTAATTCTAGATGGATCTTGGCAGATAAGAGTTGAGAAAACCTGAAGGATGTCTATTTGCCTTTTATTGACTATGCAAAGGCAATTGACTGTGGAATATAACAAACTATTTATTATCAACTTTGAGAATATGGGAAATTCAGAACACGTACTTGTGTATAAGAAATCTATGCTTTGACCAAGAAACTGTTCTCTGAACAGTATGAGGAAATAATGTGTGGTTTTGAATTGGGAAGTTGTGTGTCTGGGCTATATTCATACTCCATACTTATTCTCTATGCTTAGTAAATCATTTGAG
>NW_006400097.1:814082-817808 GCF_000299155.1 Elephantulus edwardii | reverse complement strand
CTTATTATTAGTGCAAACAAGTGCCTTGTGTCTAAAATAGACAACTTATTACAAGGAAGAGTCTATACAAACTTTCTATGCTACAAATGTCTATATAAGTTTGTTCTCTGCACAAATAGAGCATTATATTCTTCATATAATGTGTTAAGAAGTAGAAACGAATAATTTCAGGCCAAAAAGACCAACTCTGAGCTCTTGGCCTCCTTATATCATTCTTGGTCGTGTAGTATTACGAGAAGGCCGAAGATATGATCAGTTTTCTTGAAAATTTACATAGCAGGACATAAGAGAGGGACACATTGAAATGGAATAATCTTTTGCTCAACTCTGTAGGTGAAGTTCTTCCTTCACATGAAAATATCTAGTCTGATATAGAACATTTACTTCTGTTTAGTAAGACACAGATAGTTTCCTGCTCTGAAAGCTTTCACGTTTCTTTGTCCTTGTTCAAAGCAGTCAGGCAGACATAAAAAGACTGGAGGATCTCACAAAAGCTATTAAGTACAGACCTTCATTTCATTGTGCTGTTGTTATGTGCCTTTGAGTCAACTACAATTCTTTCTGATCCTATGAACAGTAACTTTGAACCTTGCCCTATTTTGAGTCAATTTCAGTCTTAACACATCTGCCCCAAAGTCACAAGTCATTCTGCCAATTTTTCTCATCCAGGGTCTTCCTCTCTTCTGCTGAACCTACACCCTTCCAAGCATGATGTTCTTCTCTAAGGAGAGGTCCATCCTGGAAACTTGTGCAAAGTTTGTAGGACAAAGTTTCAAAATCTTTCCTTACAATGTGACATCACCATCTCCAGGTCAGACTTGTTTATTTTCTTGGCAGTCCATACAAAATACTCAATAATCAGACAACTAAACAAACCAAAGTATAGACTATGATTAGAATCAAATCAACAGATATGGGTTTTATCTTAATTTTAATGTTTGTTTCTGAGAAATATTAATATCTTTATAGATAATCATGTACTGGAAATGATAACTCATAGTTGAGTACAACTTGATGGCATATAAAACTATTGAGCATTAACAAATACAATTTCAGATTTTAATTTCAAATATGATTACTTGAAAAATAAAATATAGAGCTAATATAAAGAAGGGAGCTCTGATGGCCTAGTAACAAGAAGTTGCACTGCAATTCCAAATGTGGGCTGTGCAAATCCACCAGCTGCTCCACAGGAAAAAAAAACAGGACCTGAAAAAGACTCAAAATGGTAGGGAGCCCCACCATTACTCTGATGTTTCAGGTTTACACTAGATCCTTCTCATTTCATTTACCTCCTCTCTCCAGCTAATTTTTGCTATCTAAAATTTTACTTTGCCTTGACTTTCTTATAATTATATATTACACTGCATATTTTTTTCCGTTCTCACATTTTCACATGCATATTTTCAAAGACTTGATTCATAAAGATGATACAAACAGAAAATTTATAACAATTATTTTTTAAAGATAAATATATACAACATACGTTATCATGGAATTTGGTGTAAATAAATTTTTTTGGTATAGTGATTCTGTATACTGCTTCACTCTTTGTTTAATGCTTCTTGGATCACTCAGTATTTTAACAATAGCATCCTTACGTATTACAGCTTTTGCCTTGAATTAATTCTTTAGTTCCTTTTGCTTAAGAAATGCTTAGCAAGTTCAGGCCTTTTGATTTTCCAACTACAGCTCTTTGCACATTCAATTATAATGCTTTGCTTTGTCTTCCTGAGTTACCCTTTCACATCTTCTATTCAAGTTATCCATTTCCTCTCTTTGTTTTGACTTCTCATTGCTCTTGTTGAATATGTAGAGTCTTTTCTGCCATTCATTTTGGTCTTCTTTCTCTTTGTGATGACCTTTTTGCATTCTTCATGGATGATAGTCTTGATATGTTCTCACAGCACATTTGGTCTTTGTTCATTAGTTTTCAAGGCCTCAAAACTATTCCTGAGTTGGTTTTTAGATTCAGGGGGAATAGACTTAAGACCATACTTATTATTTGGATTTGATTTGACCTTCTTTAGCTTTAATTTGAACTTGAATATAAGTAGTTGATGATTATGTTCTATAATCAGCACCTGGCCTAGTTTTTACTTCTTATATTGAACTTTTCCAAAAGTTTCTTCCACAGATGTAATTCCTGTGCATACCATCAGGTAAAAATATATATATATATATGTAAATATATATATATATATATATATATATAGAGAGAGAGAGAGAGAGAGAGAGAGAGAGAGAGAGAGAGAGAGAAGAAGAAGAAGAAGAAGAAGAAGAAGAAGAAGAAGAAAGAGAGAGAGAGAGAGCAAGAGCACCTATGTTTATGTGTCTTATATAAGATATTTTCAATGAACAAATTCATTAATTGGACAGAATTTTGTCACTCTATCCCCAGGGCCATTTCTGTCACAAGTTCATCTGACTACTGATCTTTCTTTCTTGTTCCCCACTTTCACATTCTAGTCACACTATTATGACTATTAAAGGAGAGAAATATAATAAAAATAAAACTCACAATATAAAAATTAATCTTTTGCTTAAGAGTACATATATGATATATACATTGTGGTACATATGTGATATATACATCATTAAATACTTATCATATTGAATGCACCAAAGAATGTTTTCCCTTGCATAAAACAATCTTTATTTTATACAAAGAGACATGTATACACACTTACTGAGTCAATTGTTGTTTTTAGGTGTTGTTGAGTCAATGAACTAGAGTTGTGAACTGTCCTGTGCCATTCTTATTATCTCTGGTACACTGGAACTCATTTCTACCATCACAGTGTTAATCTATCTCATTGAGTGTCTTCTATCTCTTACGTGGTCCCTCTACATTTCCAACAATAATGTCCTATTCCAAAGTGTAGTCTTTCCTAGCAACATGCCCAAATTATGAGAGACAAAATTCACCATTTTGGCTTCCAAGGAGCACTGTCTGCACCTTCTCTAAAGCATACGTTTTTGTACTTTTGACAATCTATGATATATTCAGTACTTTTTTCCAGAACTGCAACTCGAATACATCAATTCTTCTTCTGCCATTCACAGTTCTTGTCCAGCTCTCTAATGCATAGCAAGTGATTGAAAATACCATGGCTTACATCATTTGTAAAGTAGTTTTCATAATAAAATCACTTCACTTCAGTATTTTGGAGTGGTCCCTGACAGCAGGATGGTATAATGCAGTAAGTCTCCTAATGTCCTGACTTCTTGTAGCAAGGATGTTGATTATTGATCTAAGCAAGATGAAATAATTGAAAACCTAGATCCTTTCTCTGTCCATCATGATGTTGTCTAATGCCCCAGTGTAAGGAACTTTGTTTTCTTAATGTTGAGATGTAATCCATACCGAAGCCTGTAGCCCTTAATCTTCTGCAGCAAGCAATTCTAGTTTTCCTCAATTTCAGTAAACAAGGTTGTGTCATCTGCATAATAGGTTGTTGGATGAGTCTTTTTCTAATCCTGACACCACATTCCTCTTGATATGGTCCAACTTCATGAATTATTTCCTCAACATACATAATGAATCGGTATGGAATAAAGATACATCCTTGAAACACAATCTTCCTAATTTTAAACCATGCAGTGTTCCCTTCCTCTATTTAGACAACAACTTCTTGATCTAGCTATAGATTTCATATGAGCACAATTAAGTGCTCTGGGATTCCTGTTTTTATCAATGTTAGCCATAGTTTTTTATGGTCTATA
>NW_006400097.1:810893-811612 GCF_000299155.1 Elephantulus edwardii | reverse complement strand
ACACTTGTTGCCTATGATCAAAGACTGCAGCCTTCCATATGGATTTCATCTCAACATCAATAAAACAAAAATCCTCCAACATGGAACAAAAGGTGACATCATGATAGATGGAGAAAATATTGAAACTATCAACAACTTCATCTTTCTTGTTCCTATAATCAATATGCTTTGCACCAGCAGTCAAGAGATCAGGAGACATATTGCACTGGGGGAATATTTAGTCAAGGACTTCTCCAGTTTACTGGGAAGCAATGGTGTTAGTTTGAGGACTAAGATGCACTTAATTAAGATCATGACATTTTCAATAACATGCAATATATTGCTGAGAGATAAACAATGAATTAGGATTATAGACAAAGGGTTAATAAATTTGTGTGTCCTTAGAACATTTTTAATTAAAAATTTTGCTGTGTAGTCCTGGATATGCTCACCCGTTTATGCTAGGAAGTTTTAAGGGCAGCTACTTGACCAGCTGACTGGAAGAGATACATACGTGTCCCTATCTCTAGAAAGGTGATACAAGAGAATGTGCAAATTATTACATAATATCATTAATATCTCACTGAAAGGAAAATATTGTTGAAGATCATTTAAAAATGGCTAAAATAGTACATTGACAAGGAATTATCAGAGGTTCAAACTGGCTTTAGAAGAAGCCATGACAGCAGGGATATCATTGCTGATATCAGAAGAATTCTGACTAAAGGCAATGAATACTA
>NW_006400097.1:809094-810148 GCF_000299155.1 Elephantulus edwardii | reverse complement strand
ACCAAAAAATAACAGGCATGTCATAGAAAAAGTGCAATCAGAGTGTTGTTTGGAGGAAAAATGGCAACACTTTACCTTTCATACTTTGGACACATAACTAGATGAGTCTATTCCTTGGAAAGGGACATCATGTTTGGAAAGATAGATGGTCAGTGAAGGAAATAAAAAATCCCAAATGAGATGAAATGGTACAGTAAAATCAACAATGGCCTCAGCGTCTCAGAGATGATGAGGATGGCAAAGGAAAGAGCAGGTTTTAAGTCTGCTATTCATAGGGTCTGTGAGTCCTATTTGATTTAGTGTTCTCGGGGCAAGAAGCTGTCCTGCAACCTGAAAGCACATGATTTGAGGTGACTTACTGCTCCAGACTGGTTGATAGCAAGATACAATCACTCATTCAGGACAGCTTCTAAAGTGGGCTTTGAGGCACCTTAGCTTTAAGCCTGTGGTTTTAGGACAATATTTACAAATTCTCAGTCTTTCATGTTATGGTTCCTCACCTCCCTATGAACTTAGGCAGAATCCCTTAGCACTGGTTCTATTGAGTAGCAGCCTCACAATCAGTTCCATTGTATGTTTGAGTGTCTGTTTCTCAGCTTCTATAATCTTTGATACTGGTCGGTTCCCTAAATTTCTTTGTCCTACAAGCATTACTTTCTAGATGCAAACAGTAACGATAGACTTCACTTTTTCCAAAACAAAAGGAATAAACTCTTTAACATTAGAAAATTCTCTTGTATTTGTGCTTTTAGTTAGAGCATAAGCCGACTCTATCTGGTTTTAATGTGAGAAATATCCCTACTAGAACAAACAGAAGAAAAAAAGATCAAGACTTCTACAATATGGGACAAAAGAAAAAATAAAAGTGTATTAATTATTTTATATTCATTTTATAACTTTCTTATTAAAATTTTGAAACAATATTTGTAACTGGACTACTACCTGCAGAAAGCTGAAGCAGGGTGTGCAACTCTTACCATACACAAAATCAACCCAAGGTGGATCAGAAACATACAGGTAAAAACTAAAAACATAAAGATGAAGAAAAACAAAG
>NW_006400097.1:806491-807214 GCF_000299155.1 Elephantulus edwardii | reverse complement strand
CTCTTGGTCCAAGTATAGGTTTCACAGTAGCACGATCAAGTGTTCTGAGATTCACATTCTTCTCAGAGTCAGCCACAGTTTGTTATGATCCACACAGTCAGTTGCCTTTGCATAATTAATTAATCACAGATAGAATTTCTTCTGGTATTCCCTGCCATCAGCGAAGATCCATCTAGCATTAGCTACAATATCTACAGTGACATAGTCAATTAAACACAGAGAGCCATTATTCTGGTACTCTCTGCCTTCTGCCAAGATTCATCTGGCCTTGGCAATAATGTCTCTAGTGCCACAGCGTCTTCTAAACCCAGCTTGTATTTCTGGTAGTTCTCTGTCAATATACTGTTCCAGTTATTTCTGGATAACCTTCAGTTGGATTTTGATGTTGTTGTTGTTATGTGCTGTCGAATTGCTTACAACTTGTAGCAACCCTATCTACAACAGCCCTAAACTCTGCTCTGTCCTGTGCCAATCGCACTGTCTACAATACACCCATCCCGATTACTCCAGTCACTGAATCAATCCACATCATAGAGGACCTTCTACTCCTGTGCTCTCCCTCCACCCTACCAAGCATGATGTCCCTCTCCAAGGACCGAACCCTCCTTACAACATATCCACAGTATGCTAGACGGAGCCTCAGAATCCTTGCCTCCAGGGAGCCACCCGGGTATCCTGGTGGATGGTGGAGCAGGGAAATTAGTGGGTAAAGACACGTGTGCC
>NW_006400097.1:795619-804551 GCF_000299155.1 Elephantulus edwardii | reverse complement strand
AAGCAAGATTCTACTGAAGATTATCCAAAAACGACTGAAACAGAACATCAGCAGAGAACTGCCAGAAGGGTCGTGTTACTAGGGATATTGTAGCTAATGTTAGATGGATTTTAGCTGAAAGCAGATAATACCAGAGGAATGTCTATGTATGTTTCATTGATTATGCAAAGGCATTTGACTGTGTGGATCATAACAAACTGTGACTGACTCTACGAAGAATTGGAATTCCAGAACACTTGATCATGCTAATGAGAAATGTATACGTGGACCAAGAGGCAATTGTCAGAACAGAGCAAGGAAACACTGCATGGTTCAAAATTGGGAAGGGCGTACACCAAGAATTCTGTCTTAATATGGATGTTTAGTTTTAAAACAATATTTCAAATATTTTAAAACAAAAAAATATTTTAAAACAGACAAGCATTTTACCTAGCAGATTAAAAACAGCCCACAGAAATAACCAATACATTCACTCCCCTCCTCACCCAATAACATGTGCCTACTCTTCCCTTTCCCTACTATATCCCCGTTCCTTGCTTTCCCTGCTACCTGGTTAAACTATCCCTTCTTCAGCCATCTCTTATAGGATAGCTTAGTCCACAGTCGCTTCTTTGATGTCTTGCACCACACACTTCTACTGGTCTCTAAGGCTGTTCTCTAACTCTTGTTTAGGAAAATCTTAGTCTAAATCCTTGTATCATCTTCAGGGAAAGATTTTTTCTTGAGGCAGTACTGAGAGAAGAGCTTTGCCACAGGGCTTCTGCTAGTTTTATGTCTTAGTGTCTCTGCTTACATCCCAGATACAATGTGATAAATTCCAAGGTCTGGATAGGTTTCTTCTAGATCTGATATGGTGGCGGTATTTACTTACCAAGGGACCTAAAAGAGATTCAGTGTGACCTGATTAAGAAGACATAGTGTGCCCTCACATCCTGTCTTTTATGACTCTATGCAGTTCTAAAAGCTGAGTTTCCAGCACAGTTTTGAGATGAGGAGAGGATAAAATTGATGAATGGACCTAAAGATTAAATCCCTGTGCACATCACAACATTTTCCAACAAGATGAATAGAAAATCTACAGACTGAGGAAAAAACATTAGGCAACACAATTTTAGACACGGGTCTCATATGAAAAGTTTACAGAATCCTACAGGGCCTCCATAAGAAAAAGACTGATACTACAATCACAAAACACGTAAAAGACATGGAAAAACTTTTCACAGAAGAAGATATTCAGATGGACAACAAACACATGAAGAAATGTTCAAAATCACTGGCAATAAGAGAGATGCAAATCAAAACCAAAATAAAATACCCTCTCACCTCAGTAGCCATGGCAAAGCTTAACAGGATAGCAAATTACATGCTGGAGAGAATGTAAAGAGATAGAAACTCTTATACATTGTTGATGTGATTGTAAAATGGTACAACCACTCTTGAAGGCAGTTTGGCATTTCTTAAAAAAAAAACCAAAAAAAAAAGCACAAAAAAACCAAAACTGAACATATCCCAATGCTTCTCCTCTGTGAATAGTCTTTCATTGTTGCTTGCTCATTTTGTAATTGGATTATCAGTCTTTTTCTTCTGGAGGCCCGGGAGTATTGTATAAACATTTGTTATGAGACCCTTGTTTGAGATGCTATTGACAAATGTTTAATTAAAGTCTGTAGGTTTTCTTTTTACCCTGTTAGAAAAATTTTGATAAGCACAGAGATTTAATCTTTAGAAGCTTCGTTCATCAGTTTAATCCTCTTCAGATGGTGTTTTTCTAGCTGTATTTCTCAGTCTTTCTATGCAGTAGACTAGCCTTCAAAGGTTGATCCCTGTTTGTTGCTTATGAACTTTCAGAGGGCCAAGGGATACATGAAGAAATACTCCAAATAACTGGAAATAATAGACATGCGAATCAAAACCACAATGAAATGCCATCTTATCTCAGTAGTAAAGTTTAGCAGGGCAGCAACTGAAAAATGTTACAGAGGATGTGGTGAGATAGGATACATGTTTGTTGAGATTATAAAGTCATGTGGCCACCCTGGAAGGCATTTTGCTGCTTTCTCAAAAAGCTGAACATAGAAATTCCCTAAAACCCAGATTTTCCACTTCTTGCAATATACCCTGAGAAAATGAGAACTGAGAAACAAACAGTTCACCAATGTACATACCAGCATTATTTACCAGAGAAAGAACATGGAAACAGCCCAAATGTCCAACCACAGTGGAGTGGATTGAGAAAGTATGGTACATTTACACAATGGAATACTATCCAGGACAGCAGGAGCAATGATTTTGTGAATTAACCTAACTTTGGAGAGACTAGAAAGCATTATGGTGAATGAACTCAGTCTCATAAAGACAAATACTGTATAAAACCATTATTGTAGAATGAGCACGAATATTCAGGGAGCAGAGGGGGAGAAAAGAGGTGAGGATGGTCAAGGAGGAGGCCTTAATGTCACACAGTTTGATGAGTGGAAGTAGGGGTGGGTAAAGGAAAAAAGAAAGAGCCCATGTGAAAAACAATGTACATGAACTTTGTTACTAAACTAGTATAAAATTAAAAAAAAAACAACAACAAATGAACAAATAAACCAAAACACAACAAAGAAAGTGAGATTTGAAATAAGTATTTATTATAAGTGGAGGAATGAAATAGATAAACACACAAAAAGATTAAAAGAAGACCATTGGCTGTCTGACAAAAGAACAAAAGTCTGTCTTGGCAAAAGTGTAACCAGGATACTCCATAGAGTCAAGGATGATGAGACTTTGTCTCTAATACTTTGGGCTTGCTAACAGGAGGGGCCAGGCCTTGGAAAGAGACATCAATCAGGGAAAGAGAAAAAACAAAACAAAACAACACCTGAACATAGACATTTCATATGACTCAGTTATTCCACTACTTAGGAATACATCACAAGAAAATTAGAACTGAGACACAAAAGGAGCTTTGTACACCAATGTTCATAACAGCATTATTCACCATCAGATTAACACAGAAACAGCCCACATGTCCAATCACAATAGAGTGGATTAAGAAATTATAGTATACTCACATGATGGAATACTACATAGAATGCAAGAAAAATGATTTTGAAAATTACTATCTAAGTTGGGAGGGCCTGGAGTGAATTATGCTAAGTGAATTAACTCTGTCCCATAAGGACATATTATGTAAAAGAGCATTATTGTAGGACTACAAAGATAACTAGTAAAACATGTATGAAGATCTAAGTGGAGGGAACATAGGCATGAGGCAGGGCAAGGGGGCCCATAAGGTCGCACAATTTGATGGCTAGAGGGAGGGGCGGTAAAGGAAATTACAAATATCTGGTGTGGAAAATAACGCACACAAGGTTTGTAAGCATACCAGTATATAATAAAAAAATTAAAATATAATATTTGTAGTGATGGAAACAAATACAGAAAGCAGAAAATATTTGACACAGCCAGCATATTCCCTCAAGGAAGAGGTTAATTTTACAGAATAAATTAAAAAAAATACAAGAGGATAAAGACCTTTTGTAACATGTCTCTATTCACAATAATTCCTGAATTCTAATCATTTAGTGATACAAAATAATTATAGCAATTAATTCCACACCATAAAGTTAAAGATTCAAATACATCTAAAGGCATTTTAGAAGAAAGACTTTTGCATCTCCTGTGAAAAATCAGCCTTTAAATACACTATAAAACAAAATTCTACACTGATATGTAAGAAGACACCAGGAGTTACATTTGATTGATGGGAAAGCATACAAGAACTCTTGGAAGAAGTTGTTGCAGAGTCAGCTAGCTACCTTGAATTGTTTCTAGGTCCAGGGCCTTCTCAAAATATTTCCTATCTTTGAGCTCATTGTTGAAGTCACTGCTATATTTGAAAGGCAATTTTAAAGCAC
This sequence comes from Elephantulus edwardii, assembly GCF_000299155.1. NCBI lineage: Eukaryota > Metazoa > Chordata > Mammalia > Macroscelidea > Macroscelididae > Elephantulus > Elephantulus edwardii. The sequence goes on along the minus strand of NW_006400097.1, from coordinate 800,649 downwards.
AAATATTGACTATCATCTAGTACTACTTTTCTTAAAAAGTTTTAGTGTACACAGATATTTCCCCTTCATATTTTAGTCAGATATGTCCTTCATAAACAGTCCCTGGAAGAGATTACAATTGAAAGGGTAAAGGGACAGCACAGTAGAGGAAGACCTTGGATGATACAGATTGCCACAGAGACTGAGGCAAAATGATCAGATTTGTCATATACAGTGAGATTGGCTCAAGATAGAGCAAAATTCAGAACTATTGTTCATAGGTTTGCTACTAGTGTTAATCAACTCGAAAGCACATAACAATAACAACATACATCTAGACACAGAAGGGGGAAAAAAAATCAAACTAACAATGACACTTGCCAACTTCCAAATCCATTCTACTTTAAAGTTTGAGTAAATTATTCTCTTATTTTGGTAGTATATCAGGGTTAAACTTTTATCAAGATACTATGTCTGATAAGTTTTTCATATTCCTTCTCTTTCCCTTTTATTTAATTGTAACTTTCTTCTACTTTGTAAACATAGGAAATTTGAACATTGTGTCCTCAACAAACATTCATAAAATAATTTATTAATTTTACAAATATTAAAGTGTAACTCATATTGCTTTAGTGTCTCAGAAAATTGTTTGCAAAGTGAAGATATTGCATCTGTCTAGCAATCAAAAGTTCTTGTCATTTCACATTTATACCTATTTGCTTTAAATTTCAGCAACTCAATAACTTGCATCATATACAGTAGCAGTAGAATTTAACATAGGATATATATATATATATATATATATATATATATATATATATATATATATATATATCTCAACAACAATCTAATCAGATAGTGCTGAGGTGCACTCTAGCTCTGTCATAGAGCTAGAAGAAGCCAGTAAAACTTTAAATGCCTTGAGATAATTTTTTGTGCAAAGGTCTTTTTTTAAAAAAATATTATTAAATTTTATTAGTTTTAGTGAACATTTACAGAGATTTTGGGTTTTCATTCATTCATTGTTACACTGTTTTCTCTAACCTCCTCCCTAGTTCGTTCTTCTTCCCCCCCCCATGTCTGTTTTAATTGTCCAATTGCCACAGTGCTTGTCGAAGCAAGTTCTGATTAATCTCCTTTGTCAGTGTGTCCTTTGCCATTCCCTATCACTCCTCCCTGAGAGAGACTTCATTCTGATTCATAAGGAAAAGGGGATGGCGTATTCTCTTAGCTAATTCCTGCGGAAAAGGGACGCTGTAGGTTTCAGGGTGAAGATCAGCTCTCACTACTCTAAAAGGCCCCTTTGGCAGTAGGAAACACATAGACTATTATGGAGATTGATTTTGGAATTTAGATTCACTGTTATCAATTGTGTTTAGCCGTACATGTTCATATCCTTGAAGATGTATCATGGAAGTGTTGCAGCCTAGAAGATACAAATTTAACTAACAAGTTAAAAGTACAAGAGTCAAAAACTAAAAAGCAATAATATTCTGAGTAGAGGTTCTAATAGTGGCATAAATTAAATTACAGAGGGAAGGTGGTTCTTACAATAAAAGGCCTATAGACTAGCACTTTGTCTATTATAGTGTAGAGGTTAGGAACCACAAGATGTAGAGGCTCAGCTATGTCTTTATGGTTCTTAAGGCCTGGAGGAAATTCCATCTACCACTGGGTTGTTTTACAACTCGGAAGTTCGCATGCAAGGTAGAGGTGAAGTAAGGAACTGCTTATGAGGTTTTCCGTCCATTCCAACAACTAAGAGATAGTGAGAAGAGTTGGGACCTCAGAAGGCTTTTTAGGACCAATTAGTAGGCTCTGTGTCCAGGAGAAAATTAATATACTTACCAGTAATGTTAATGCTCACCCACAGCTCTTCTGGGAGGATCTAAATAATTGAAGCGTCATCCTTTGTTTCCAGCTGGGAGCTAGGGCCTGTCAGTCCTGACTGCCCCGAGGACCTGATGTGGGCCACATTGGCCAGGTGTCCTTCAAAGCCACACTTAAAGCAAGTGAGTGCGTGCTTCCTCTCTACTCCCTTGCCTCTCTGTGGCTCTCATCTGTGACACTGTCTACTGAAGTGGCCCAGCTTTCCACAGTGGAAGCAATTCTGACCTCCTTTTAGCAAAGGTCTTAAAGAATGAAACATCTGCCTATTTCTCACTTTTTCTCTCCTCCAGCTTCATAGAATTATGGACATTAACTTAGTTTACTTGATCTCCCAAAGATTGTTTTTCCAGAAGTGCAATAAGAAATGATTTTAGATACACAGATCTCATCCCATGCAAATAATTGACCCAGAAAACCCGCTGAAGGGTCAGTTATGGGTCAGTTCTAACTTGACAAACGTAACATCAACACCAATTTAGAAATAAATTTTTTTAAACTAGAACTATGATCTTCAGCATAACAAAATTTTAGGACAGAAAAGAAATACCTATATTATTTAGAGTATTATAGGCCTAAAGAGCCACAGAGGCTATACTCTATCAATTATTATTAATATTAATGATATATCAATTATTATTATTTTATTTTTCTTTTTAGTTGAGGGGTAGATAGACAGCGGCTTAGCAAGAAACTGTGCTGCAATCCCAAAGAGACTTGATTTGAATCCATTAGATTCTATTCTGGAGAAAGATGGACAATTTTCTCTCATTTACTGCCTCTGAAAACCTATTAGAAAGTCAGCTATGGGTCATTTCTGAGTCAACAGTAAACAACAATGATAATAATATTACTTTAAAGAAATTCTTGTGGTATATTATGTTATATGCTATGGTGATAATGATTTCAACCAGCAGCTCCTCTGTGGAAGAAAGTCAATTGTTTACTTTTGAAAAGATTCACTGTCTCAGAAAACCAATGGATAGTAACTACTACTGACTCCCAGAGGGGTTTTGGTGAGATAATGAAAAAAACAAAAACAAAAACAAACAAAAAACAGGTATAGTAGCATAGTACATAATAAATGGCGTGGCTAACTACAGCTATTCTTTGGAGAGAAGATTAACGTTTTGCCTTCATAAAGACTTAAAGTCTCGGAAATATATGTAGAGTTTAAGTAAAAACAACTAGATAACAGAGGGCTTAGTTTCTTGGTTTATATCCTTAAGTTTTTATCATTAAACATGAATTTATTTTTACTACATCATTTACTTGCTTAAAAATAATAAAATATCTGTAATTCTTAGAAATTAGAAAATATAAAAATTAACATTGATTTTACACTCTGTCCACATGAATATTAAAAATATATATTAATGTTTTTAACATGTTTTGGTAAATAATACTTTTTTGTTATTATTCAATACTAGCGTAGGTACAATTTAGTATTTATGTTTTTCCTATAATGCTTCCTAATTTTATTATTTAATAAATTATTATTCATATGTAACTTCCTTTGAAACTATTAAGTGTTATGGGATAATTTTACACTCAAAATTATGTCTTCCTTTGTTAGTTAATAAAGGTAAACTCTTTTTCCTGGATAATTACTAACAAGAGATTATTTAGTCTCTTTTAGGACAAGTGAATTCTTTTTTACATCAATTGTTTTGATGTAAATTAATTCAATTTTATCGTTAATAAGTTTGTATAAACTAGATACCGTACACTTTAAACATTTTTTTAAATATATGAGATAGGCAATATGGTATTGTGGAAAATTCCATGTCTAAATAGTTAACGTTTATTTTAATCTCTCTCTGTCCTTCTGTGAATCTCAAAATTTTCCCATATTTTAATAATTTTAATAGCAAAACCAAAGATAAGTTTGTAAGAGTCTTAAAGTCCTTTTCTTTAAAATTCAATGACCCATAGAATTTTTAAGTCTGTAAAAAAAGTCATTTTTATTATATATTACCACTGATATTTTCCATAATGTGAAATTATAAAGTTCCAATTTTTCAAGGCTCCTTGACTATCTTTTAAAATAAAAATATAACTTTTTCCACTTTGTTGCCTTCAAAGTTTTGCTGTCAGGACTGTGTTAAAAATGCAAAATGAATTTTAACAGAGCATTGACACTTGCATTGTTAATGTGTCTTCAGGCATGTAATTAGCTGAGAAGTTTAATCTTTTATATTCCTAAATTTGATCAGAATGCATAAGCTCAGAAAGGCTATAAAGTATTGACCAGCATATTTGATAAGAGAAAAGAAAGAATTTCTAAGCAACTACCTAAAGGCACTTTCCATAAAGACAAATGTTCCATGTTTCTTCTCAATAACTATATTAAATATAATAAGGTTATTTATATTCCTTTTAGAATACCAACCAGGAAAAAAACGTTGATATTTTTTTTTCTACCTCAGATTTTTGGGAGATTTATTATGCTAGGAGGACTTAAAATCTTACATGTAAGTTTGTGATAAATGAATTATGGATTCAGTGGCTGATGCTTCTCTAACAAAGCATGCTACCCATTTAAGGGGAAGAAATATCAGGTCTGATGAATTTATACAGTTCAATTTTAATCTGGATATCTGAGTAAAATTAAAGACTTGTCCATCTGTGTTTGATGAGTCATTAAAGGAGGGCAATTTATACCCACCAACTGCACTATGGGAGAAAGATGGCCAGTCTCCTGTGTTCTTTACAGCCCTTGAAAATCTACTGGAGGATCAGCTATGAATCAATTCTGAATCAACTAGTACTTGCTTGATTATTTACTTTGCTTATAACACTCATAATGCTCAACCCTACATTTGAACACATGTAATTTATGAGATTAGGTGACAGCATCAGGGTTGCACTAGGCAACTGAGATTTGAACCATAGGCACAATGTAAGACCAGGAAAAAATATATCTTGAATAAGAAATATATCAAAAATGAAAAATTAATCATCTTAACCACGTAAGTTTGAGAGATATTTAATTTAATGTTAAAATAATTAGCTTGAAATGAAATACACAGTTAATCTTGTTGGACACTTACTCAAATAATTTTTCTTTAAAAAACAATTGTATTGAAACAGATGAGGGAAAGAACAGATTAGAGGCGATATATGATTGAGTTTTATGGTTAGCACAGGAATCCAGAATTAAG
>NW_006400097.1:794800-795315 GCF_000299155.1 Elephantulus edwardii | reverse complement strand
AAAAAAAGCAAAACAAACAAAAAAAACAAATCAACAAACAAAAACATTCAAATCTGCATATAGAAGGATTCACATAGTTCTAACATTTATTGTTCAAAGCTCAAATCGTGAAGTAAATGTTATTTAACAGAAGTTGTGTGGATCTAAGCAGTGAATTAGGGCATAATAGCCTCACTCTGATTTGGAAGTACATAGAGGTCAAACAAACATACTGCCAAACATTTGCAATGCACATAACTGTCCCACAGCAAGGAACTGTCTAAACCAAATATTAATAGTGTTGAAGTTAAGAAGACCAATTAAAGACTAAGGTTGTCTGATTAACATCTTAAGTATATAATTAAGTAAAATGTATTAATTCATCTAATATAGACAAAAATAGTTTGAGAAAGTATAATTGCTTTAGATCTGGAAATTATTTTGTCTATAATTTCTCAAAATTTATAAACTCTCCTTTTCCATGCAATTTCAATAATGTTTATCTCTATAAAAAATTATAGTTAATCTTGTGTAGG
>NW_006400097.1:774259-794480 GCF_000299155.1 Elephantulus edwardii | reverse complement strand
CATGCTTCGAAGGGTAGAGGGACAGTGCAGGAGAGGAAGACTCCAGATGAGATGGATTGTTACGGTAACTAGGGGAATTGGGGTAGGTGTGTCAGAGTAAGGGAGACTGGCTTAGGACAGGAAGGGCTTCAGAGCTATTGTACATAGAATCCCTATGAGTTGCAGGCAACTTGACGGCACATAATAACAATACATATTCTAATGAAAATGAAAAGCAGACGAAGAGATTTATTAACACTCAGGCCACTGATTTACTTGATTCTCAACAAATTATGGTAAACATTATTATTATTGATGCCACTTTTCTATCTAGGTCAGTACAGAAATGATACTGATTTTCTTTAATTAAAACAAAAAAATTGTACATGTGTTCATCTTTCCAGCCTACAGATATTTTTGTATATAAGCTTGTGAATTAAATAGTAGGAATTTCTGAACTGAGTTCTCTTATCTTCAGCCTATTTTAAAGTGAGACTTTTGAAAAGAAAGGTAGATCTAGAAATAATCCTTAAAATTCAACCTTAACTTCACAGAAAGAAAGTTAAACAAGGTTCTGGTTCATTTTATGAGATGTTATCAGTACAGAGTTTGGCCTGTAAGTAGAAAATTGAGCAGACTTTTTGTATTAATCTGAGCATTTACAACTATAACTTTGTCATCTGTGTGACTTTGTATCTTTTTGGCTATTTGACTAGGGAATTAGTAGCTTTTGTACTCAAATCTTTCATATGTAAATTTTAAATAGGAATAGACAATCATCATATTTTCTAACTTCATAAAACAAGACTTGCTTATTTTAATATCTTATTTCCTCTAAACATTTTGATATCTTATTTCATCTAAAGTCTCATATTTGTCAACCCTTCTATCTGAACTGAAGAAAGTGAATTATAAGAGTTTTCACTTCCTACAACTAATTCAGGGTTTATTTTCGGAATTGACTCATTCAGACAAATTGTATCATTTTAATGAATACCATGTTTTCTTACCAGAGTAAATATCTTTTCAAACTTGGAAAAAGATATTTAAATAAACATTTTTTAACTAATATTGAAGAAAAGGGCCTTTGACAAATGGAAAGGAAATAAACAACACAGTTCACTTACAGCAGAGTTGCTTTCCTTTAAACTTTGTTGACACTTGTTGTTCCCTTAAACTCTGATATTTAGGAATTTAATAATACTTGAAACCAATACAACTTGGTTTTAAATATTTTATTCCAAAGAAACCTAGCAGTTTTCACCTTATGGTGCTTTCTTTGATGGTACTTGGTTGAATTCAGCCAATCCTGAACCCATGTGTGTGCACATAGGCAGACAATAGTGTAAATAAAGTTTTAAAATAAAAAAACAAACAACAAACCCACAAACAAACACTAGAAAACTTATGGTTTATTTTCTTCTTTTTCATGGCATATTTAAAAGCTTTTAATCTATATGCCATTTATTTTATATTAAAAAATCTGTAGTTCACAGGTGGATACAGGGAATCAACTGCTAAAGAATTTCTGAGTTTATAAAAGTTGTGCCTCATACTATTTTCATTTTAGAGAATATCCCTTTCTATTTTTCATGTGTGCTGAAGACGAACATATTCTTAACAACCAAAACAGCATTCACATTCACTTTTAATGGTGTGTTGTGCAAATCTACAGTAGTGAAATTCAGTTCAGTGCTATAACTTTTTATACTGATGAATTTATAAAAAGTAGAAAGAGTCCTTGAGTAGTAGAATTTGTTAATGCGATTGTGAAATAAGTTAGAATTCAAAGTCATCCAGAAATACATACTTAGAGAGAAAGATTGGGTTTGCTATTTATGAAAAATGAGTCACTGGAACCTCTATAGTTCTACTCTAACAGAAATAGAACTTCCATTAATGAAACTCAACCACATAGCAGTGCTTTGGGGGAAAAAAATCAAAACCAAGAACAATAACTAAACAATTCAAATTTCTATTTATTGCTGTTGAGTCATAACCAATTATTTCTAAGAACTCTTGAAATCAATAAAAATCATTAGATTCTGAAATGAGTTCTGTGTATGTCACAAAAAAATCACAGTTAATTTAATACAATATTCACAAGGTTTATTTTATGATATATATAAAGAGATGTGATGCTGAACACTGTGACACTGATGTTTCAAATGTGACAATGGTTATCTATGGTGGACAGTGTTTGGTGGAGCTCCCAGACTAAAACAAGGTTGGAAACAGGAGTGGCATTCACTTCTGGAATAGCTTTCCTCTGGACATCCCAGGAACTTGGAGAAACAATGAAAGTTATACAGATGTTCAGGTCTTTCATTCATAGGGTTGCTATGAGTTGTCTACGACCCAACAGGACTTAACAACAACAGCATATAAAGAGAACAAAACCAAAAAATGCCACTTAGAGACAGCTTTATCTGACTTTTATCATTTCACTGAAGGAAACTGTCCCCTTCTACAGTATCAATAACACAAGCAAATTCCCGTGAAGTCAGACATGCCCACCACACTCCTGTGTATACTTCTGCTCATCCTAGCACCAATCTCATTTTTTTTCTGGGTCTACAATCGGATGTGAGAGCTGACAGATAACACAAAACCATACTGGGGAGTCAAAAGGTTATAATCAAGATTAATAACAAATTACACTCCAGATATCTCCCAAAATATGCATGTAGGTCCCTCACCTTCAAGCCTGTGGCTCCAAGTATTTCCAAGTCCTGGGAATACAGATACTTTAAATTTTCCTGGTGGGCTCTAAGTATTTCCAAGTTTTGGGACAATTGTAAACACAACTGTCCAACAAAGTTCTCAGTTCTGCTAATATTGGCTTCCTCCTCACCTATTCCCCCACCCCTGTCCAAGGTCTCATCTCACATAACAATCTCGCATTAAGTATCTAGTTCAGCGCTGGCTGGTGCTGCCATCTCACTCATAGCATGGTTTACATTTTATCTGTCTCCTCCATCAGGGTGGGGAAAGTCTCTATACTATTCTCTGGGAGGAGAAGATTCCATTTTTTCAGCTAGTTGTTGTTTTCTTGGTATGTGCTGTCAAGTAGCTTGTGACAAATAGCAACCATATGTACAACAGCTCTAAACCTTGATCTATTTTGAGCCAACATTATTTTCTCTGATACACCCATTTTCCCAATTATTGAGTCAATTCATGTCATCCAAGGTCTTCCTTTCTTGCACTGTCTCTCCACTTTCCCAATCATGATGTCTCCCTTCAAGGACTGGTACTTCCTTGAAACATAACCAAAGTATGTCAGATATAGCTTCTGAATTCTTGCCTCCAAGGAGAAGTCTGGTGTATTCAATAATCTTCTTCAGCATCACTACTCAAAGGCATTAATTTTCCTTCTATCATCCTTAGTCATTGTCCCACTTTCTGATGCATAGCAAGTCATTATAAAGACCATGGCCTACATGAGGAGCACCTTAGTCTCCAGATTGACATTCTTATTCTTCTGTACTTCGGAGAGATGCCTAACAGCAGATTATCCTAAGGCGACTCATCTATTGATTTTCTGGCTACTGTTATAAAGAGTGTTGCTTTTTGTCCCAAGCAAACTGAAGCTTAACAATCTCAATCTCTTCACCATCTATCATGATGTTGTCAATTGGCCTAGAGATGAAAATTTTTGTTTTCTTTATGTTGAGCTTAAATCCATATTTAAGGCTGCAGTCCTTGACCTTCTTCTACAAATGCCTCACCTCCTCCACAGTGCATAACTCGTTATGTTACTTAGTCTTTCTCCAATCCTGATGTCACTTTCCTAATGATAAATCCCAGTTTTCTAAATGATCTATTCCACATTAGACTGAAAAGATATTAAGATAGGATGCATCCCTGGAATATACCTTTCCTGATTTTGAACCATGCAGTATTTTCTTGCTCTGTTCTAATGACTGCCTCCTGGTCTAAATATAGGTTTTGCGTAGGTATAATCAAATGTTCTGGGATTCTCATTCTTCTCAGTTTGTTGTGACCCGCATAGTCAAATGTCTTAGCATTGTCAATGAAACACAGGTAGACATTCCTCTGTTACTTTCTGCTTTAAGCCAAGATACATCTAACATTAGCTATAACATCCCTAGTGATTTGGCCTGTCCTAAACCCAGCCTGCACATCTGGAAGTTCTCCGTTGATGTGGTGTTTCAGTCATTTTGGATAACTTTCAACATGATTTTTCTTGCATGTGATATCATATTGATTAAATCTATGGAAAGAATTGCTGTTGAAGTTTAATATCAGCTTTGAAAACTAGGCCACATGCTGGCTGTGGAACAAACCATGAACTACTCATAATGCAAGTTCACACTAAAGCTAAAGAAGGTCAAATAAAATCCATAGGAACCAAAGTTTGATCTTGCATCTATCTCACCTGAATTTCAAAACCATCTCAGGAACAGGTTCGTGGCCTTGAACATTAATGAGTGAAGACCAGATGAGCTGTGGAAATACATCAAGAATATTGTTTTAGAAGAATGTAATAGGTCATGACAAAGACATAGCAAGAAGAAAAGATCAATACAAATGTCAGAAGGAACACTGAATATTGAGCTAGAATGCTAAGAAGCCAAACAAAAATGGAAGAAATCAGGAAATTAAAGAGCTAAACAGATGATTTCAAAGGGTACCATGGGAAGGCACTGTGCAATATTATAATGGAGTCCAAAAATCTAAAGGTTCAAAATAACTCATCATTCCTCAAGCTGAAGGAACTGAAGAACAAATTCAAGCCATGAGTTGCAGTGCTTAAGGTTACTTTGGACAGAATATTAAATGATTTGGGAAAAATTAGAATAAGATAGAAGGAGTATATAGAGTCACTATACCAAAAGAAAAAGAAGAATTTCATGAAACCACACACAATCAATAGCCTGTGGTGATGAAGAAGGAAGTTTAAGCTGTTCTGAATAAGTTGCTAAAAAACAAGGCACCAGGAACTGACAGAATATCAATCGGCATATTTCAACAAATAGACATTGCCCTGGATGCATTTACCAAGTTATGTTAAGTAATCTGGATAATAAAGAAGATAGATGATATAGATAGATATAAAGATAGAGATAGAGATAAATATCTGGATATTAAAGAATATAGGATAATCAATTGACTGACTGGGAAAGATCCATATTTGTTGCCATTCTAAAAAAAAAAAGTGGCCTGATAAAATACAGACATTATCAAACAATATAACTAATATCATGCAAGTAAGATCCTGCTTTAGTTAGAGTTATTTAATTTATTTGACAAGACTAGCCATTCTTCTTATAGATTGTTAAGATTGCTAATTCCTTTTAGGGATGGTAGACAGCCAATCTTTTTGGATAAACCAACACACCCATTAGCACTGTACTGTCTATCCACATAGTTAGTCTTACTGAAAGACAAACTCCATAGTACATTATGCATTATAATAAACATTTAATTTTTTTATATGTGTTTCTGTTGTTGTTGTTATGGACAACTGTGCCAGAACTGATCTATAGCTTACTCTTAAGCAGATTTTCAGAGATAGTAATTTGCAAGAGATTTATTGCTTCTCCTTCTTCCATGGAATAGAGTGAATTTGAACTTTGTACCTTTGGGATGACACTACCGCTTCTTTCCAGCAGGCCACTGGAGCTCCATATACTGATTATAGTGAAGTCTTTCTAAATCTTAGTTTGCAATAGCTCCTTAGGATCACAGTTCATGGTTTTCTGGTTTTTGTGTATATCCCCCCAGCCTGAACAGGTAATCAGAGGACTGAGTTAGAAGGATTGGATAAATGAGAGTATTTATGTTAGTGTTCTTAATGAATGATATAAAACATAATCACTTACTCTTCTTTGTGTATATAGCCTCAAAATGTCTTCAAACATACATAAAACAAATGTAAATGAAGGATTTGTGTGTTTATTTTGTTGTTTATTGTTTGAGTTGTTTTTTGTTTTTTGGGGTTGTTTTTTTCTTTTTCCCTCTCTATAGAACTACTTTCATTCTGCCTTTCCTGGTAGTCTGGAGGAGTTTAAAAATATTTCATCTCAGTTCATGCAGAACACTACAAGTTGTTTTAGACAGAAAACAACCTGTGACTGAATGTTAAAAGAGAATTCCTTAGCACAGAAGCAGTGAATATTAAAAAGAATGCAAAGTAGAGTTTGTTGTGTATATTGTATTGTTAATAATATGCATGAGCACAAACTACTTTCCTTATTCCTTCAAGAAATACTGGAATCACCAAAAAGTAAAAGATTCTGGGACTACTGTGCATGTCTTAAATTAACAATTAAATATTTCTAAAATAAACAATTAAAAACAAATTAGGGTAATTTATGCAATGAAAAATTTTTAAAAAATATATTTTTACTCTCATTTCATTCTATTGTTTAAATTAATTTATATTTACATATAGAGTAAATACTCCCTCTCTATTACTCAAGCTGTGAGAACTGGAAAACAAATTAAAGCATAGAGTCGTGATTTTGAAAGATGCTATGGGCAATATATTAAATGACCCAGGAAATACTAAAAGAATATGGAGGGAATGAACAAAGTCACTTTACCAAAAATAACTGACACTGAAAAATTTGAGGATGTACCATATAAACAGGAGCCAGTGGTAATGAATGAGGAAGTAAAAGCTGCATTGAAGGCATTGGCAAAAAATAAGTCCCCAGTAATCTATGAGGTACCAATTGACTTCTTTTAATTAACAGATGAAGCCCTAGATATGCTCACCAATCTATGCCAGGAAAATTGGAGGAGAGCTGTCTGGTCTCTGGATTGGAAAAGGTTCATATTTGTTTCCATTCCCAAGAGAGGTGATCCAAAAAATGTGGAAATTATCAAATAATACCATTAATTTCACATGCAGGCAAGTACTACACAATATATTTCAAAATGACTAGAATAATATATTGATAGTCAAATTCCAGAAGGTAAAGAAGGATTTAGAAGGAGCCATGACACCAGTCATATGATTCCTCATGTCAATTGGATCTTGCCTTAAAGTAAATAATGCCAGAAGAATGTGTATTTATACTTTAGCAACTATGCAAAGGCATTTGACTGTGTGGATCATAACAAGTAATGGATAACACTGAGAAGAATGGGAATCCAAGAGCACTTAATTGTGCTGGTGTGAAACCTATACCTAGATCAGAAGACTGTTGTAAGAACAGAGCAAGGGAACACTGTTGTTGTTGTTTTTATGTACCGTCTAGTCTCCTGCGACTCATAGCAACTCTATGTACAACAGCCCTAAACCCTGCTCTATCTTGTACCAATTTCATTGTCTCTGACACATCTATGCCCATTACTCAGTCACTGAATCAATACATCTCATTGAGGATCTTCCTCTCCTGCACTGTCCTCTCCAAGGACCAGTCCCTCCTTGCAACATGTCCAGTGTATGTCAAATGAAACTTCAGAATCTTTGCTTCCAAAGAAAAGCCTGAATTCACCCTCTTCAGGATGAATGTGTTTGTTCTCTTAGCAGTCCATGGTATATCCAATATTCTTCTCCAACACCACAGCTCAAAGGCATCAATTCATTTTCTATCATCCCTAGTCATTGTCCAGATCACTGATGCATAGCAAGTGATTACAAAGACCATTGTCTGCATCAGGTACACCTTAGTCTCCAGGCTAACATCATTGCTCTTAAGTACTCTGAAATGGTCTCTGACAGCAACTTTCCAATGCAATATGTCTTTTAATTCCCTGGCTGCTGGTACCAAGGATGTTGATTGTAGCTCCAAGCTGTTCACAATCTCAATTTCTCACCATCTGTTAAGATGCTGCCAATTGGCCCAATTGTGAGAATTTTTATTTTCTTGAAATTGAGCTTCAATCCGTATGGCTGCAGTTTTGAACTTCTGCAGCCAACGCTTCAGGTCCTTCTCTGTTTCAATATGCAGGGTTGTATGATCTGCATAATGGAGATTGTTGATGAGTCTTCCTTCAATCCTGATGCCACATATCTCTTTATAGAGCCAGGCCTCCCAGATAATCTGTTCTGCATATAGATTGAATAGGTATGGAGATAGGACACATCCCTGGCATACATCCTTCCCAATTTTCAACCTTGCAGTGTTCCCTTGCTTTGTCTGACAACTGCCTCCTCATCCAAGTATAGGTTTTGCATGATTTAAAATTAAGAAAAGAGTGTGCCAGGGTTGTATTCTTTTTCTGTACGTATTCAATCTGTATACTGAGCAAATTGTTCATAAAACCAGGCTTCATGAGGAAGAATACCACATCAGAATCAGTGGAAGACTCATCAATAACCTTCCTTATGCAGATGACAAAACCTTGCTTATTGTAAGTGAGGAGGATGTGAAGCACTTGTTACAGGAAATCAAAGATATCCATCAATATTAATTGCATCTCAGTGTCAAGAAAACAAAGATTTTTACCCCTGGAATGAGAGCCAACATCATAATAGATGGAGAAAAGGTTGGCGTCCTCTTACTGGGATCCACATTAATATTTTTGATACCAGCAGCCGTGAAATCAAGAAACATATTGTACTGGGAAAGTCTGTATTTAAGGACCTTTCCAAATTATGGAGGAATAATAATGTCATTTTGAGGACTGAAGTGTGTCTGATTCAGGGAATGATCTTTCTAATCAATTGTTATGCATCTGAGAGTTGAACAATGAATAAGGATGACACATGAAAAATTGACATTTTGAGCTATAGTGTTGAAGAAGAGTACTGAACCTCCCGTGGACTGGATTGTCAAGAGAACAAATAAATATTTCTTGGACAAAGTACAGCTAGGGTGCTCTTCGGAGAAAAAGATGATAAAGCTTTACCTCACATACTTGAGGCATATTGCTAGGAGGGCTATTTCTTGGTGCATGATGCTCAGAAAGGCAGAAAGTTGGTAAAGGAGAGAAAGACTTTCGACCAGGTGATTGACAAGGTTGCATCACAGCCACAATGGGCTCTAGATTGTGAGGAAGTGTAAAGATACGACAAGATAGGATCACTATGGATCGTACTCGACTCAATGCCACCTTTCAACAACATATAGTAGATAGAAGTAAAATTATAAATTATGTTCATGCCATGTATTCTTATAAAAGGATTGTACATGCACTAAATGTTTTTGAAGTGAGCTTCAAATAATATTTGTATGGATTCTACCTTATAAAATACATTTTTCTCCTTGTTTTTTGGTATTTTTGAGTCAGCATAAATTACAACACATAACAATTACAAGTACAAAACAAAAACGTTTCATACAGAATAAAAAGATTTTTCTGCATAGAAAAAAAAGAACTTAAGCAAAAGACTGATATTTTAATTTCATCTGAGATACCAAAGAAATACCTGAAAAAGTTCTAAATATCTGTTCCAGAAACATAACATCCTTGAAAATTCTGTGGAATAGTTCTACTTTCTAATACATAAGGTTGCCATGAGGAAAAAAATGGCATCAATAGCAATTAGATTTGCATTATTATCAATAAGTATTTTTCCACCTGGTATAGAAAAGTCTATGATGAGATGTATGTCTTAAAAATCTCATACACCACAGTCTAAATGTAAAAAAAAAAAACAACACACACACAAAACACATATACCTCTCATACATATGCTGTGTTGTTTTTATATGCTGTCAAGTCACCTTCAACTCATAGACACCCCGTGTCCATCTCATACAGGGTCTTCCTCTCTTATACTTTACCTCCACTTCTTCATGCATGATTTTCTTCTCCAAGGACTGATCATTGCTTGCCACGTTCTCAAAGTATGTGAGACAGAGCTTCAGAATCCTTGCATCTAAGGAAAGCTTGGCTTCATCATTTCCAAAACAGAGTTATTTCTTCTCCTAACAGTCCAGCATATGTCCAAGATTCTTCTCCAGCACCACAACTCAAAGACAACGAGTCGTCTTCTATCATTCTTAATCATAGTTTAGCTCTCTGATGCATAGCATAAGGTTACGAACTGGATCAGGTGATACACATGTGCATTCATAATATATACTTGCTACTTAAAGTGCTATTTCCTCATAAAAATCACTGTTTTTATTTCATACAAATATTCTAGAGTGATGCAATTAGACTAAGTATTTACCCTTGTGGGTTCAAAATACATTGAGGAGCTGTCACTATTTTGTTTCTCATGTAAGTATTTTTTTATTTATATTTCTCATTTTTTTAGTATTGTGTTGCTTTTCTTTGTTTTATTATGTCATGTTTAACTTGTTGTTGCTGTTGATTGCCTTTGAGTAGAGCACGACTCATAGTGACCCTATGAACAAAAGGCCTGAAGGCCCTCTACAACTATTGACATTAATCAAAGTTCATACAGTTTCCGGAGACATGTTGTTTAGGAAGTGGATGCCACTCCAGCTTCCAAACCTTTCATAAAATGGCAGTGTTGTGTTTTTGCATGGATTTCACATTATCAGAAAATAAGTGCCTGAATCTTCAATTTATAAAGAAATACTATGATGTATTATGCTTACTAATATGGATACACTTTGATTACTTAAGTGTTGACTAACTAGACTGGGTTTCTTCAGTTCCTTTGTTCCACTTATGCCTATAAATTTTCATCTGTTTGTTTCTTATTAACTTCTTCTAACTACATTATAACGTGAGAATATATAAGTTATAAAAGTATATGTCTATACTCGTATTTTTTAACACTTAAGAGTAGAACAGCTACTTATGCTCACTGAATGTGTGTTCTTGTTGAATAATCTCTGCCATTTTTCATAGATTATATCTATTATTTTTTTGCCAGTAATTCATTACCATCATAATCAGTGTTTTCAAATAGAGCCTTAAAATTTCTGTAATATATAGTGTTCAGAGACACTATTCTCCGATTATAGGCTTTTCTAAAGATAAAGCTATCTTTATGATTTTTTCAACAAAATATCTGTTTGTTATTCTCAGTTAATGTAACATTTCTTATATTTTCTTTTTATTGATAAATAAGAAAAATGAATTATAATCCTAGGAAAAAATATTTGCATCAATAACTTTTAACTTCACCTGCATAAAACTTTTAACATTTCAAAGAAAAGAAAATATTAGGGAGGGTTGATTCCTTGTAGTCATGATAATGAATGCATTTTGTTTTTGTTGTTAGGAGTCACTGAGTAAACTATGGCTCAGAGTAACTCTGAACCTCACCCAACCTCATGGTCTCTGATACACTTTAGCCTTCTGTTAAAGTCACTGTGTCACTCTATCTTGAGGGTCTTCCTTTCTCTGACCTGTTACTTTTCCCAGCATGATTTCTTTTTCCAGTTACAGATCTCTCTTGACAACTTGTCCAAAGCATGTGAGGCAAAGTTATATTATCTTTATAGAATTCTCTGGATGTACTTCTTCCAAGAAAGATATTTGGTAATCCATGGGATATTCACTTTTCCCACACTCCAATTGAAAGGCATTATTTTTTTATGTTATCCTTACATATTGTTCAACTTTCAGACTCATAGAAGTAATTGGAAAAAGTATTGTTAGGCACACCTTAATATTTAAACCGCATCAATGCTCTTTAGCAGTTTGATGAGGTTTTTGGTAGCATATTTTCCTGTTATGAGACATCTTTTGCTTTCTTGACTGCACTATCATGGGTGTTGAGCTTAAATCCAATTAAAATGAAGTAATTGTCAAGCTCAATCTTTTTTCCCCATTTATAAATGTGTTGCTTGTTGGCCCATTGGTAAGGATTTTTGTTTCTTTATTTTGAGATTTGACTCATATGGAAGGTTTTTATCTTTTGCAGCAAGACTTATTTACTTTTACCAACTGAGGTTATATTGTATGCATAATACTGGTTATTGAGAAGTCCTTTTCAAATTCTGATACCACATTCTCCTTCATAGAGTCTAGCTTCTTGAAAGATTTGCCCAGCATACAAACTGAATATGTAGGAAGCAAGAAGATTGAAAAGGTATGGAAAAGAGAGTATAACCTTGATGCATAGCTTACCTGATTTTAAACCATGGAGTGTTCCAACATACTTGTTGAATATAGAACATCAATATCTAAATCTCCAAATAAAAATACT
Source organism: Elephantulus edwardii (assembly GCF_000299155.1). Classification (NCBI taxonomy): domain Eukaryota; kingdom Metazoa; phylum Chordata; class Mammalia; order Macroscelidea; family Macroscelididae; genus Elephantulus; species Elephantulus edwardii. Next base: position 782,446 of record NW_006400097.1, on the reverse strand, counting down.
TAACTTTTAAAAACTTTTCTCTATCAAACAAAGTAATTAAACTTTAGAAATGATGCACTTAATACATTTATGTTTGATAAAGGAGATATTGAAATAGTTTATTTTATCACTTTAGTTTTCTATTACCAACTTATATTTTTGTAAGCCTTCTCACTTATATTAACTTCAGTGAACTGAGCAATAAGTACAATAAAGATTTACAAATTTCCTACTTAGAAGTATGGCCTTTTGTTGAGGTAGAAAAGTATAAGGACTTTAGCATCATATGGAAAATTGTATAGACATATTTATCACTTAACATTTGAGCAAGAAATGTGTTCGTGTCAATAAATTCCTCAGTAAGAGACTGATATTAATCAAATCCACACATTGAAAAAATTTTGCCCTGGGTTAAAAGGATGCATAATGATGTTTTAAACCTGGAACTGTGAGAAAGGAAGCATTTCAAATAGATTTTCACAAGAAGTGTTTATAGCCCAGGTCTCTGGAGAATAAAAATATGATACATTTAAGAGAAAATAAAGAAAATACATGGTTCTGTAGAACTTTAGGTTTTAGTAATGTTGTCCTAAATTTATATAAATAATAAATAAATGGATTACCTAGATAGATATTTTGTAATTTTTTAATTTTTTAACCGAATAAAGCATTGATTGTATATAGGAAAAAATGCTTTCTTTTTTTCCATCTTCCTATTCTTAAATATATTTGTTTCTGAATTTGGCCTTGAGGTATATTGTTATTGTTGTTGTTGTTGTTATGTGCCATCGAGTCACTTGAGACTCATAGTGACCCTATGTACAAACTCCCTCAATGCCGTTCTATTCTGTGCCAACCTCGCCATCTCAAATACACTCATTTCCACCACTCCACTCACAGAATCAATTCGTCTCATTGAAGGTCTTCCTCTCCTGCATCACCCCTCCACTCTTCCAGATATGATGTCCTTCTCCAAGGACCAGTACCTTCTGGCAACATGCCCAAAGTATGTCAGACGAAGCTTCAGAATCCTTGACTCCAAAGAGCACTCTGGCTTCACCTTCTCCAGGACAAACCTGTTTGTTCTCTGGTCTATGGTATATTCAACACACTTCTCCAGCACCACAGCTAATGGCATCAATTCTCTTTCTATCAGCCCTATTCACAGTCCAATTCTCCAATGCATAGCACGTAATTGTGAAGACTGTAGATCAGGCACATCTTAGTCTCCAGCGTGATGTCATTGCTCTTCAGTACTCTTATGAGGTCCCTCACAGCTGACTTTCCCAACGCAATTCATCTCTTGATTTCCTGGCTGCTGTTACCAAGATTGTTGACTGTGAAACCAAGTAAACTAAAACTGTTAACTATCTCAATCTCTTCACCATCCATACTGATGCTTTCAATTGAAAAATGTTAAAGTAGAAAAATGAAATCCACAGGTATGGAATAGATTCTGACTAAGAACAACCCTATAGAACAAAATAGAGTAGAATTGCTCTCTAGGCTTTCTCAAGCTGTACCTTTTTTGTGGAAACAGACTTTGATATCTTCCTTACATAGAGCAACATGTTTCTCTCAGCAGCCTAACACTTAACCACTGCATCACTAGTACTCTTCAGAGATGTATTAAGCACAACACTAAATGAACATTGATTATGATTCAAAAAGATGTTCAATTAATTTAATGAATTCCAATTTTGAAGTAACTGCAGAGTAAGAAATCACTGTGACAAAAATGGAAGTAATTCTAATGATACCTAGGGATTAGAGGAAGTTTTATGACCATAAATCTTTTTCATTTGATCTTGGTAGATTTCATGTTTATTGGAAAAGGAAGACTTTTGAAAAGAAGCAACAATATAATCAAATATTTTGAAGCAGTAGATCATACTCTGAAGAGTGGAAAATTTCAGTATGGTTGGAGAGAATGGAAGATATCAATCACAGATAACTACAATTACTTAAATGCTGTTAATTAATCTTCTATGAAAAACTCCAGATCTAAAAAATTTTGATAGTAAATTTATGTATACCTGTTGGCCTATAAATAGTTCTGTTGCCAGGACAAAGGTACATGGTTTGGATCTACCAATTGCTGTAGGGGAGAAAGGTGGGCAATATGGAGATTCAGCTACAAGTTGGTTCTGACTTGGCCAAGGACACACCCTCCCATTTCAGTATAGGTTTTCCATAAGTACAATCAGGTGTTCTGGGATTCCCATTCTCCTCAAGGTTAGCCACAATTTTTTGTGATCCACATAGTCAATAACTTTGCATAGTTAATGAAACACAGACAAATGTTCCTCTGGTACTCTTTGCTTTTTGCCAAGACCCATCTGACATCAGCGACACTATCTTTACTGCCACAACTTCTTTTAAACCCAGCTTATATTTCTGGTAGTTTTCTATGTACTGTTCAGTCATTTCTGGAAAATCTTCAGCAAGATATTTTTTATGTGTTATTTTAGTGATATTGCTCAATAATTTCCACACTCTGTTGGGTCACTTTTTTTTTTTTTGTATAGGAACAAATATGATTATCTTCCATTCAATTGGCCAGGTAGTTGTCTTCCAGATTTCTTGGCACAACTTGATGAGCACATCCAGGACAGCATCTGTTTGGTGAAATACATCAATTGGTATTGAACTTTCTCCTTCATAACCATTGCCTTTTGATCATATCTGATCTCTTGAAATTCTTTTGTGTCAGGCAATTCTTTTTGGTACAGTGACTCTCTATACTCCATCATTTTTTACTGCTTCATGGTGTTGCAGACTGAGGGTCTCAAAGAATGGAATAATTTTATAATTATTACTAAAGAGACAAACAGCAAAGAATGTGATAGAGAAGAGAGGATAAAACAGGGGGCCAGCAGTTCTAGACTCAAGACCCCGAGCGAAGCTTCTCTGTATCTTTATTGAAAATTATCAGGAAGTAATTCACAAAGAGATGTCAATGCAAACGAAGCCAATCTCTTTCTATTGAAAACCTTCTGCTTGACTCAGGAAGGTGGGGTTCACAAAGGCAAGAAATTGGTTTACCCTTAACTATTAACCTTGATGCCTCAGGGTGAACTCTAGCTCAGGAAGTAACAATCTCTCTGTAGGGGGCCCCTTGCTGTCTCCTGTCTTGCAGGGAACAAACAGCTCATTTTCTAGGATCTGCCATAAGAGAAATCCCAATTTATATATCTGTAATTCCTTCAATTCCAGAACAAGGGTTTTCATATAATATTTAGTATAAAGTTTGGCTTCCCATATCATGGATCATTCAATATTTTTCCCATAGCATCCTTAGGTATTGTAATTTCCAACTTGAATTTGTTCTTTACTTCCTTGATCTTAAGAAGTGTCCTCATCTGTTTCAGTGCAGTATACATTGAAACTCCAAAGTCTCTGTCTCTGTAAACTTTCATTAAAGTTAAATTTAAAAAAGGGGAAAAAAGAAACTCTAGTGAGTTTAGTCCCTTTGAATTTCCAACTCCATCTCCTTGCACATTTCAATATAATAGTTTGCTTTGTCTTTCAGAGCTGCCCTTTCAAATCTTCAATTCAGCTCGTAAACTTGATTTCTTCATTTTGCTTTTTTTTCTCAAGCATTCTAGTGCAATATTCAGAGTCTCTTCTGACATCCATTTTTGGCCCTTTTTTCCATCTCCATTTTTGTAATAACCTTTTACATTCTTCATGGATAATATTCTTGATATTTTCCTACAGCTCATCTGGTCTTTGTTCATTAGTGTTCAAGGCCTTGAACTTGCTTCTGACTTGGTTTTTAAACTCCAGGGTTATAGACTCCAGCTGAAATTTTGATTTCTGTGGATATGATTTGACCTTCGTTAGCTTTAAGTTGAACTTGCATGAGTAGTTAGTTGATAGTCTATTCTTCAATCAGATCCTGGCCTAGCTGTTACTGCTGATATAGAAATTCTCCAGTGATTTCTTACACAGACGTAGTCCATCTAATTCCTGTGCAAGCCATCAGATGAAATCCATGTGTACAACTTGCATTTATGTTTCTTATAAAAAGTATTTGCAAGGAATAAATTATTGATTGTGCAGGATTCTGTCATTATATCTCCAGCCTTATTTCTGTCATCAAGTCCATGTTTTCTGACTATTGATCCTTCTGTCTGGTACACAACTTTGGAATTCCAGTCACCCATTATTGTTACTGCATCTCGGTTGCATGTTAGATCAATTTCTGACTGCAAAAGTTGGTAGAAATCATCTATTTCCTTCTCTTTGGCTTTAATTTTGATGCATAAATTTTAACCATTGTATTAATAGGTTTTCCTTGTATGCATATGGATATTATATGTACTATTCCAATATTGTATTTCAAGGTGTATCTGAAAACATCCATTACAACTATGAAAGTGACCCCCTTTTTTCTCACTTTTACATTATTAGTATAGTAGATTTTGTAATACTCTAATTTAAAAATCTCCCAAATTAATCCAATGTATTTTGCCAATACCTAGTATATCAATATTTATGTATGTAAGTTTTTTAAATGATGTCCAGTTTTGCTATTCATTCTTCTGACATTCCACATTTCATCATTAGTTTCTTCTTATAACTGTTCTTCTTCCTTTGTGTTTCCAAATTTGAAGGCTCAGCCTCACTAACCATATCTGCTATTCTACCCTAAGTGTGTTCTATTGTACATAGGGTGGCTGAAGGCCTGTTACATTTATGGAAGTGTGGATGACCAGTCCTTCTGCCTAGTCTGTCTTAGTATGGATGCTTAGTTCTATAACAGTATTTATCATACAATCATTTTATCAAAAAGAGCACATGAAAGACACTCTCTCTTACAGAAGTAACCAATATATACAACCCTCTCACACACTAGTGTGTGTGTCTTGTCTCTTCCCTTTCTTTCCCTGCTTCATCAACATCTTGTGCACTCCTGCCTACCCATTCCAGCACCTCCCTCTTCCAGCCATACCTTAATAATAAGTTATTTCTGTGTTGTCTTACACCTCACATTGTAGTTGATCTCTTATGGTGATGCTTGTCTTGGGTTTAGGACGATGCAAGTCCAAATTCCATGCACCAGCTTCAGGAAAGATTTTTGTCTGAGGCAATACTGGGGAAACGTACTTGCCACTGAACTTCTGCTTCATGCATATCAATTTGTGACTTAGTGTCTCTGCTTTTCCTTCTGTACCACACTGCTGCCACAGTAAGATAATTTCCAAGATGAGGACCAGGTATCCTCTAGATCTGAAATAATGATGTTCTTTATTGGGCCCAAGGGTTGCAGGGAGAATGGGTGTTACCTGATCAGGGACATTAGAAGAAAGGCTCAGATGATCCTGAGATTTGCTAAACTACGGGGTTACCAAAGCAGAGTTAAGAGAGCAAAAGGTGAAGCTGAGTTTCTGGCTATATGTGGAGCCCTGGAGTTTCTGTTACAGGTCTGGGACAGAACAAAATTAGGTGTATATGTGCACACATACAAACACACAGTAACACACATGAGCTCTGATGGCCTAAAGACAAGACACGGTCCTGTAATCCCAAAAGTACGTGGCTTGAATCTATCCTCTGCTCCACAGACGGATAAGCGGTCTCCTCCTTGGTGGTTAACTGCCTCTGAAAACTCGCTGCAAGGTCAGTTATGGTCGACTCCAACTCTACAGTACACAACAACAAAAATAACTCTTTCTCTCTCTCTCTCAACAACAAATCTTTCTCTCTCTCTATCTTTATATATATATATGTATGTGTGTGTGTGTGTGTGTGTGTGTGTGTGTGTGTATATATATATATATATAATACATACGTATATATCACACAGATATATATCAAATATCCATCATACACATAAATGTACATATCATGTGAATATATCATATATATTTGTATATATAACATATATCACACAAATTTGTATGTATATATAACATTAACATATATCACACAAATTTGTTTGTATATATAACACGTGTGTCACACATATATGTATATATAATATAGATATAATATATAACACACAAGCATATCACACATATACAGCACATATAGGCCACAATAGAACACACATGCATATATAACACACATACATATATAACACACACAAACACATATAGCATACAGACGTATTGTTCTTCTTGTGTACTTTCAAGTTGAAACCAACCATAACTGACACTCCAGCAAGTTTTCAGAGGCAGTTCATCACAGAGGAGGAGATTGTCTCTCATTCTCCTGTGGAGCACCCACCTGTTATTGATCTCCATGCCTTTGTAAATACAGCACAGTTTCTTGCCACTAGATCACCAGAGCACCAGAGTATGTATGCACATATGTATGTATTTACATGCACAAACACATATATACAAACATATATACACAAACATAAATACAAACACACACATATATATATACAAACTCATACAAACACACATATATATACACACATATATACATGTAGACACATATATCCATATGTTTACATATACACACATGTTGCTGTTAAGTGCTATCAACTTGTAGGTGATTCATTGTGACCCTATAAATGAAAAACCTGAGCACTTGTCTAGCTTTCATAGTTTCATTGTTTCTCCAAGTTCATAGGATTTCCGGAGGCAAGCTATTTCAGAGGTGGATGCCACTCCTGTTTCCAAGCTTGTTTTAATCAGGAAGCTCCACCAAACGCTGTCCACCATGGGTAACCATTATCACATTTGAAACATCAGGATCACAGTGTTCATCATCACAGCACCAACGAGTTACCTCAGTACAGCAAATGGACAGAATAGTGCTATACCACCTAGAACGATGTTTGAGCAAAACAGTTAAAACCAGGCCAGATGACTAAACCAAATTTAAAAACCAAAGTATAGTTCAAACTCCATGAGCTCCGTCATTCCACATTTCTTCATAATCAACATTCCCATTGACTCTCATCACCCAAAAATGCCCACTGGGAGCATTCCTCTCCTTCCCCAATCTCCTCCTATTCCGATGCCACATGTTTCTTTACTGAGTCTAACTTCTCGAATGATTTGTTCAGATATTGACTGAATACACATTGGAAAGAATACATATATAAACAAAAGATGAACAAAAGGCCTAAAGCCTTTTTATAATTATCATCATTTCTCGAAGTTTATATACTTTCCAGAGGCATGTGGTTTAGGAAGTGGATTCCACTCCTGCTTCCCAACCTCAATCAATATGGGAGTTGCAACAAACACTACCCATGATGGGAAGTCAATTATAGTGTTTGACACACCTATGGCCCAGTTGTCCATCATTGCAGCAACTCTATGTTATTTCAGTAGAGCAAACAGACAGACCTCTGCTATACCACTCATGCAAAGAGTGTTCATCTAAAATCAGTTAACATTTGCCCAAGGGCTTGTGACCCTAGGGCCCTACAGCATTTTTAAATTCCAGCTCTCCCAAACGCTGGTGGACTGTGACTCAGAGACCCCCAATTCATCTGGCAAGTTTCTTCTTCTGACACCCACTTGGGAGGAAAAGAAAGTCATAAGAGCCCCAAGCATGTCCCTCCTGAAAAAGCAAGAGGTCATCATTATATCCAGCATAAACCAATTTACAACACACTAGCCCTCAGCCTGCATACATATATATAAAATATGATTCCGGGAAACTCTATGAATGCCGAGAAATGAAGAAAGTTATACAAATGTTCAGATCTTTAGTTCATAGGGTAGCTATGAATTGTCTACAATTCTATGGCATCTAACTGCAACAATAACAATAACAACAACAGAAGATCTCTGTTGGCCTAGTGGATAGAAAGTTATTTTACCAAGCCAAAGGCAGATGATTTTCATCTGTAGCCCTCAGGCCTGGTTTTAACAATTTTTGGTCAAACATTCTTCTAAGTTGTATATCACTGGTCTGTACATTGGTAATTTTTGGTTGCTGTGATGCTAAACACTGACACCGATGTGTAAAATGCAATAATAGTTACCCATGGTGAACAGTGTTTAGTGGAGCTCACAGATTAAAACAAACTTGGAAGCAGGAGTGGCATCTACTTTCTAAAGAGCTTTCCTCCAGAAACTCTATGAACATGGACAAATGAAAGTTATACAAGTGTTCAGGTCTTTCATTCATAGGATCGCTATGAGTCCTCTATGACTTGATAGTACTTAACAAGAACAACAACAAAAACAACATGCACACACACATATCTATATCTATCTCTATCTCTATCTCTAT
>NW_006400097.1:764816-773332 GCF_000299155.1 Elephantulus edwardii | reverse complement strand
ATCTATCTATCTATCTATCTATCTATCTATCTATCTATCTATCTATATCTATCTATGTATGTATGTCTATTCCTATCTCTCTATCTCTCTATCTATCTAAAACAGAAAGATGCTAGGAGAGTTGTTTTAGTGTCATAATACATAACATGTTTGCTGCCAACCTAAACAATGTCTTCACTGGTTTGAATCTATCAGTATTTTAGAGGAAGAAAGATAGGCATTCTCCTCCCAGTATGATGTACACTATCAGAAATCTGATGGAGGGTAGCTGAGTTAATACTGATTGAAAACAAATACATGATAGAGCTACATATTTTGTTATTATTTCTATTTTGAAAGAAATGCCTCAGAGAAATGCTACCACTCTCTAAAAGCTGTTTTTGTGGTAAAATGATGCTCTGTGAGTGTTTTTTTGATACTTAACCTAGTTTTTGTCTTGTAGTTGAATTTTCCCTCCTAGCATCATCTATTATCTATTTAATTCCCTAGAGCTCTGGACAATTACTACACATCTTTTTCTTTCCATCTTTAAACTCTCTTCTTCTTCCCATTCTGCACATTCCAAAACTTAAAATCACGCTTTCACCTCCTATTTAATAGGCAAAAGAGAAGCACTTACAGATTAATGTAGATTTACTTGTACCACTCTGTCTACCTACCTCCCCATATCTGCTTCTCCACGTTTTACACTTTTTCTCCTGTTCCAAATAAATCAGTAATCTATGTTACTAGTAAAAGCCACTTCTTTCAGCTGTTTACAATGGAACATTTTTTTTAATTTTTAAAGGACATTTTAACAGGTTCTCTCTTACATCATTGTTTTTCCCTTTCTCCACAATCATTCTCTTCAGCATACAAAGAATATATTTTTTTTCTTAAAATGATACTCCTCATGGGTTTACATATTCATTGTTTGAAAGTCTAAATTCAGAGGCACCTGGTATGGGTAAATAGAGTGGTCTCAAAGTGGAGGCTTAAATCCATTTTAAAGTATTGCTATATCTAGAATCCACGTTGAATTTTAAATGTAGTCATTTCTAACAGTAATTCTTCTAACCTTTATGTTAACTTAACCATACACCTTAAAGGAAGCATTCTCTCTTTTTTTTTAATTGTTGACCAATTTATCATGCAGATTCCCTCCACATATATATTTTCCTTCTTTGACGTTATATTTTATACAATTTTACCCATTCATTATATTTTATAAAATTAATCACCTTTGGACTATGCTCACCATTACCCTGTCTTTTTAGGTCCCCCTACATCTTTCCCATTTCCTTTACCCCTCTCCCTAGACCTACCACATTGTTCAATCTTGAGATCTTGTTCCTACCCTCATCACCCTTTTGCTGCCATTCCTTCCCACTTGAAAACCCTATACATGTTTTAACAGGCATTTAATAGCTATCCTTCCATTTTTACAATAATGGTCTTATGCAGTATTTGTTCTTATGAGACTGAGTTAGTTCATTCAGCATAATGCTTTACAGTTAGTCTCTTTCTAGTCATGTAGTAAAAGAAACTGTTGTTCTTGAGGGCTGCATAGTATTCCATTGTGTGAATGTACCATAATTCCTTAATCCATTTGATGTGGTTGGACATTTGGGCCGTTTCCATGTACTTATGATCGTGAATAATGCTACTATGGACATTGGCGCACAAATTTCCATTTGGGTCTCAGTTCTAATTTCCTTGGAGTATTTCCTAGTACTGGAATAGCTGAGTCATATGGAGTTTTAGTGTTCACCTTTTTGAGGAAATGTCAAACTTTCTTCTATAGTGATTGTGTAATTTTTCAATCCCACCAAGAGTCTATGAGAACTCTCCTTTCTCCACATCGTCTATAATATTTATTTTACTTGCTGCCCTGCTAACCTTTGTCACTACTATTGGGGTGAGATGGTTTCTCATTGTGGTTTTGATTTGCACCTCTCTTATTGCCTGTGATTTTGAACAGTTTTCCATGTGCATGTTGGCCATCAAAATGCCTTTCTCTGTGAAAAGTCTTTCCATATCTTTTGCCCATTTGGTAATTGGGTTATCAGTATTCTGGAAAATTCTATTATGAAATCCATGTCTGAGATAGCATTGCCATTTTTTTTCTCAGTTCATAGGTTGTCTTTTCACCATATTGGTAAAGATTGTTGATGAATATAAGAATTTAATCTTTTGAAAGTTTTTTTTCATCTATTTTATCCTCTCTAGATTGTGCATTTCTGGCTGTATTTTTCAGCCTTTTTATGCCATAGACTAAGCCTTCTTGCCTTGGTCCCAGTTAGTCTCTTATGAACTTTATTGTTTGGAATTTTACTCCCAAGTGTCTGATCTACCTTGAGTTGATTTTTGTGTGTAGTGTGATATGTGAATCCTGTTTCAGCTTTTTAAACATCTTCTTAGCATCTCAATATCAGGAAACTAACAATTCTCAATACTGTACATATAAGCAACACCATGATATGAAGAATACACTTGAAACTGTCTATTAGTTTCTTTTGAAATCAATAATAGATTTGATACTAGTAGTGAGGTGATCAGGAGACGTATTGCACTTGGAAAGTCTACAGTCAAGTACCTCTCTCAATTATTGAGGTACAATAATATTAGTTTGGGAACTAAGGTACTCCTTAATCAGATCATGTTCTTTTTAATCACTTGCTATGTGCCTGACACCCGAAAAATGAATAAGGAAGAAAAAAAAGGAATTGATGCCTTTGAACTAGTGTGTTAGAGAAGAGTACTGACTATTCCATGCACTGCCAAAAAACAAGAGATTTAGTTTGCTTGGTTCCATAGTCAACAGTCTTGGCACCAGCACCCAGGAAATTAAAGGGTGCATTGCCATGGGATAGTCTGCTGTTAGGGACCTCTCAAAAGTGCTGAAGAGCAATGGTATCTCTTTGGAGACTAAGGTGCGTCTGATAGAGGCCATGGTCTTCGCAATCACCTGTTATGCATCAGAGAGTTGGACAATGACCAAGGAGGATAGAAGGAGAATTGATGTCTTTGAGTTGTGGTGCTGGAGAAGAGTATTGAGAATACCATGGACTGCTAGGAAAACAAACAGATTTGTCCTGGAAAGGGTTAAACCAGGTGGCTCCTTGGAGGCAAGGATTCTGAGGCTCCATCTAACATACTTTGGACATGTTGTGAGGAGAGACCGGTCTTTAGAGAAAGGCATCATGCTTGGGAGGGTGGAGGGACAGCGCAGGAGAGGAAGGCCCTCTATGAGGTGGACTGATTCAGTGACTGGGATAATTGGGATGGGAGTGTCAGAGACAGTGCGATTGGCACAGGACAGAGCGGAGTTTAGGGCTGTTGTACATAGGGTCCCTATGAGTCGCAGGCGACTCAACGGCACATAACAACAACAACAATATAGATAGCAAATATAATACTTATTATATATATATACATATATAAAATTATGAATTTTCTTCTAATATGCTGTGGATATACTACTAGGAGATGCTATTACGTGGAGAGGCACACGATGCTTGAAAAGGTAGAGGGAGGGGCACTGAAATCAATTAAGGCACTCAACAAGCAATGACATAGTAAATGCAGCAATGGGCTCAAGTCTGTCAGAGATGTGAGGGTGGTACAAGATAAGAAAGGGTTCAGAACTGTTGTTCATAGGATCACTATGAACCATACTCAACTCAATGGAACCAAACAAGAACAACACCACAAGATTGAAATAAAGGGTGATACATCATGATGAAACCAATGAACATGATCTATCTAAGTTAAAGGTAAATCAGAATTTATTTGACATCTTTATAATATATAAGATAAACAAACATGATAAAATTTAGTATATTTAAAGCATTTAGGTAATTAAAATTAAAACTTTAATTTGATAATTAATAATAATCATACATTACAACACAATAATAAAATATCAATTCTTTAATATTCTCTATTCATTGTGCAATTTTAAAATATGAGGTGATTGAAAAAGCTTGACTTAGATTAGATGATGAACATATGAGGAAAAATATGGTTATACTCATAGTTAAAAAAGTGATTTTTAGATTCATCTTGAAATACAGTTTTGTGAGTGACAAGATAATATCTATACCAATACATGGAAGTCTGGTTAGTACTACTGTGATTCAAATATATGTGCCAACAATCAGGGCCAAAAATGAAATAAAAGATTATAACCAAATTTTGCAATTGGAACTCAATCAAACATGCAACCAAGATGCATTAATAATAATGGGTAACTAGAATGCAAAGGTTGGAAACAGGGAAGAAAGATCAATAGTTGGATAGCATGGACTTGTTGATAGAAATGAGGGTGGAAATAGAATGACAGAATTTTGTATAATCAGTGATTTATTCATTATAGAAACCTTTTACAAGAATCATAATTGTTCATTATAGACATGGATTTTGTTTGATGATACACAGTGGAGTCAGACCTACTACCTCTGTGGGAATAATCACTGTAGAAGCTCAATATCAGCTGAGAAAACTAGGACACGTGATAATTGTGGAACAGACCATCAGGCTGTTAATATACAAGCTCAAACAAAGGATAAATTAAATCAAATTCACAGAAACCAATATTTAACCTTAAGTCTATCCCACCTGAATTTAAAAATCACCTCAGAAACAGTTTTGAGGCCTTGAGCACTAATGAACAAAGACCAGGTGAGCTTTGGGAAGATATCAAGAATATCAGTCATGAAGAAAGAAAAAGATCATTTCAAAAACAGAAGAGGAAGAACAGAGTGAAAATTATGTCAGTAGAGACTCTGAATATTGCATTAGATAGCCACGAAGACAAATCAAAGGAATCAGAAAGGCAAAGAGCTAAAACTAGGCTATCAAAGGGCAGCTCTGAAAGATAAAGCAAAGTCTTATAGTGAATTGTGCAAATAACTGAAATCTGAAAATCAAAGGCTGAACTTGTTGTGCATTTCTTAAGATGAAAGAATTGAAGAACAAATTCAAGCCTTGAGTTGCGATACTTAGGGATTCTATCGTCAGAATATTAAATGATCTAGAAATAATTAAAAGGAGACAGAAGAAGGATATAGAGACACTACACGGAAAGAAATTGGTTTACACAGAAGAATTTCATTAAACAATATATGATTAAGAAACAATTGTGATGAAGGAGGAGGTTCAAGCTGCTCTGAAAAAATTGTCAAAAAACAAGGCCACAAGAGTTGATAAAATACCAATTAACATCTTTCAACATGCTGCCTTGAGCTTTCTCAACAAGTTGAGACAGGAAATCTGGAAGATGACTGCCTGGCCAACTGCCTGAAAGAGATCAGTATTTGTTCCCATTTTAAAAAATGGTGACACAACAGGGTGTGGAAATTATCAAACAATACACAAGCAAAGTCCTGTTGAAGATTATAAAAAAATAACTGGCGCAGTACATTGACATACAAGCAAGATTCTGCTGAAGATTATCCAAAAACAACTGGAAGAGAACATCAGCAGAAAAGTGCATGAAGTGCAGGCTCGCTTTAGAAAAGTCCATGGCACTAGGGATATTATAGCTAATGTCTTATGGGTGTTGACTGAAAGCAAAGAGTACCAGAGAATGTCTATGCAAAAGCATTTGACTGTTTGGATTGCAACAAACTGTGGTTGACTCTGAGAAGAATGGGAATTCCAAAACACTTGATTGTACTTGATGCAAAACCTATACATGAACCAGGAGGCAGTCATCAGAAGACAGCAAGGAAATACTGCATGATTCAAAATTGGGAATGCTGTGAATCAAGGATACGTCCTATTTCCGTATCTTTTCAATCTATATGTGGAAGAGATTATCCGGGGGGTTGGGTTCTATGAGGAGAAGTGTGGCATCAAGATCGGAGGTGGGCTGATCCACAATCTGCATTATGCAGATGACACATCCCTGCTTGCTGAAACTGTGCAGGATCGGATGCACTTGCTGCAGAAGGTCAAGGACTGCAGCTTTCAAAATGGATTGAAGCTCAACATCATGAAAACAGATTCTCACAACTGGGACAATAGGCAGAATCATGATGGATGATGAAGAGATTGAGATTGTTGACAGCTTCAGTTTGTTTGCCTCTACAAGTCAATACTCTTGGTACCAGCAGCCAGGAAATTAAAAGATGAATTGCACTGGGAAATTTTGCTGTCAGAGACCTCTCCAAAGTACTGAAGAGCAGTGATGTCAGTCTGGAGAATAAGGTGTACCTGATATAGTCCATGGGTTCTGCAATTATTTACTATGCATCTGAGCTGTACAATGACTAGGTATTGCAGAGGGAAAGTTGATTCCTTTGAGCTTTGGTGCTGGAGGAGAATACTGAATATGTCATGAACTTCTAGGAGAACAAACAAGTTCATCCTGGAGAGGGTGAAACCAGCCGGCTCCTTGAAGGCAAGGATTCTGAAACTCCGTCTGACATACTTTGGACATGTTGCAAGTTGGGATCAGTCCTTGGAGAGCAATGTCATGCTTGGAGGGTGCAGAGAGGGCACAGGAGAGGAAAACCTTGGATGAGATGGATTTATTCAGCTACTGGGGTAATGGGGGTAGGAGTGTTGGAGACACTACATTGGCAAGGGATAGAGCAGGGTTTAGGGCTGTTGTACATAAGGTCACTATGAGTCACAGGTGACTCAACAGCACATAACAACAACAGTACATTGATAGAGAACTGTAAGAAATATAGGTCACTATTAGGAGTGGCTAGGTACCAGAGACATAATTGCCAAAATCAGACGGATCTTGGCAGAAAGTAAAGAGTACCAGAGGAGTGTCTATCTGTGCTTCATTGACTATGCAAAGGATTTGACTGTGTGAACCATGATAAATTGTGTTGAACACTGAGAAGAATGGGAAATCCAAAGCACTTGATTGTCTTCATGCAAGACCTATACTTTGACTAGAAAATAGGAGATAGGACAGAGTAAGGACACACTACATCTTTCAAAATCAGGAAAAGAGTGTGTTGAGTATGTGCCTTAACTTCATATATTTTCAAAGTATATCTGGAATAGCTCATTCTGGAGGCTGGGCTTTAAGAGGAGGAACGTGGCATCAGAATTGGAGGAAAACTCATCAATAACCTACATTACAAATGACTCACTCTGGTTCACTGAAACTAAGGAGGATCTGAATGGTTTGCTGCAGAAAGTCAAGGACTGTAGTCTTCAATATGGACTGAAATTCAACATTAAGAAGACAATGATTCCCAATACTGGACCAATGTGCAATATTATGATAAGTGGAGAAGAGATAGAGTTTAATAATGTCAGCTTGCTTGGATCCACAATTAACATTCTTGGCACCAGCTGCCAAAAATTCAAAAGAAGAATTTCTCTAGGGAAAGCTGCATCATAGACCTTTCCAAAGTGTTGAAGAGCAATGATGTCAGTCTAGAAAATAAGTGTGCCTTAAGTAGGCTCTAATCTTCACAATTAATTGCTATGCACCAGAGAGCTGCACAATGGATAGAGTTGATAGAAAAAGAACCAATGCCTTTGTGTTTTGGTGATGGAGAAGAATGTTGAACATATCATTGACTGCTAAGAGAACAAACAGGTTTATCTTGGAGAGGGTGAGACGAGGCTTCTCCTTGTAAGTCACAATTTTGAAACTCCATCTCATATAATTTGTACATGTAATCAGAACAGACCAATCCCTGGAGAGGGATATCATGCTTAAAAGGGTGGAGGGACAGCATGGGAGAAGAATATCTTGGACAAAGATGCATTAACATAGTAATTGGAGTAATGGGTATGTGTTTATCAGAGACAGTGAGACTGGTTCAGAAGAAGCTAAATTTCAGAGCTACTGTACATAGGGTTGCCGTGAGTCACAGGTGAATTGATCACATATAACATCAACAACATTTCATAGCTTTTCTATTAGAAGTGAAACAATACTAGTTAGGCGAGCTCTGGAGGCCTAGTGGCAGGAAACTGTACTGCAATCCCAGAGATGCTTGGTTCAAATCCACCAGATGTTCTGCTGAAGAAGGAGGAACAATCGCCTCCTGTACCAGTCAGATCCAATTTGACGGCACACACATAAAACAACAACAACAACAAAAAAAAGCCAATACTATATACGTGTGTGTGTGTGTTGTTGTTGTTGTTGTTGTTGTTGTTGCTATGTGCCATCTAGTTGCTTGCGACTCATAGCGACCCTCTGTACAACAGTCCTAAACTCTGCTCTGTCCTGGGCCAATCACACTGTCTCTGACACTCCCATCACGATTATCCCAGTCACTGAATCAATTCACCTCATAGAGGGCCTTTCCCTCCTGCGCTGACCCTCCACCCTCCCAAACATGATGTCCTTCTGCAAGGACCGGTCTCTCCTCACAACATGTCCAAAGTATGTTAGACGGAGTCTCAGAATCCTTGCCTCCAAGGAACCATCCGGTTTAACCCTTTCTAGGACGAATCTGTTTGTTTTCCTAGCAGTCCATGGTATTCTCAATACTCTTCTCCAGCACCACAGCTCAAAGGCATCAATTCTCCTTCTATCCTCCTTGGTCATT
>NW_006400097.1:748696-763592 GCF_000299155.1 Elephantulus edwardii | reverse complement strand
TGGCACAACTTGGTGAGCACATCCAGGGCAACATCTGTTATCTGAAATACTTCAATTGGTATACCATCTATTCCTGGGGCTTTATTCTTTCCTATTTCCTTCAAAGCAGCTTGAACTTCTTCCTTCATCACCATAGGCATTGCTCATATGTTCTTTCATTAAATTCTTCCGTGTCTGCCAAATCCTTTTGATATAATGACTCAGTATATTCCTTCCGTCTTCTTTTAATACTTCCTGTATCATTTAATATTCTGTCTAAAGAATCCTTGATTATAGCAACTCTAGGTTTGAATTTGTTCTTCAGTTCCTTGAACTTAAGAAATGCTGAGCGAGCCCTTTTGATTTTCCTACTCTAGCTCCTCGCACTTTTCATTGTAATATTTTGCTTTGTCATTCCAAGCTGCCTTTTGGAATCTTCTGTTCAGCACATTAATATCTTGAATTCTTCCTTGTGGTTTGGCTTCTCTAACCTCCAGTGCTATCTTCAGAGTTTCTTCTGACGTCAATTTTTGTCTTTTCTTCCTCTTCTGTCTTTGTAATGGCCGTTTGCACTCTTCCTAGATGATACATTTGACATCCTCCCACAACTCATTAGGTCTTCGCTCATTAGTGTTTAAGGACTCAAACCTGTTCCTGAGATGATCCTTGGAGGCAAGGATTCTGTGACTTCGTCTAACATACTTTGGTCATGTTGTAAGGAAGGACAGGTCCTTGGAGAGGGACATCATACTTGGGAGGGTGGAGGGACAGCGCAAGAGGGGAAGACCCCCTATGAGATGGATTGATTCAGTGACTGGGGTAATCGGGATGGGTTTGTCAGAGGCAGTGTGATTGACACAGGATAGAGCAGGGTTTAGGGCTGTTGTACATAGGGTAGCTATGAGTCGCACATAACTCGACGGGCACGTAGCAACAACAACAACAGGAGGACTTTAGTATTCACATTTATTTATTGTTTCTTTTTTCCAAAAAGGAATTAAAAAGTGAACTGTAGTAGTCTATCATCCACTTATATATTTTTTAAACTAGCTAAAATTTAGAAACTTGAAAATTTTTCACTATATACATTCATAGCATCACAATAGAGTTTTAAGATACATTGTAGAGTTCTCCTCTCTCACTAAAACTCAAATAAACCAAAAACACAATTAATAATTAAACAGAAATAAAAAATAGCCCATACATTTGTAAATTGACAAAGGGTAAATTTTGATGAGGAAAAACTAAGGTAATGGTCTTGTTAAAGTTATTGAGATCACTGCTGGTAATAGATTTCAAATAAATATGAATTGGAATCTAGAGGTAAACAATACATTAGTAGTTTTTTACCGTATGGTTATAATTATGTTGACACATTGTAATTGTTTGCAAACTAGGCGGAGGTCTGAAAACATAGTTATGACTAAACTCATATACTAGTATTTTCAATAAATAGAATAATATTTGGGATCATGGCTTTATTTGTATTAACAATACCCATTACAAATGTCCTAGAGAAGAATTTTTGACCAGATAGATGTTTATGGAAACAAAAGATTTTTCTGAGAGATAAAGTAAATATAGGAATAATTAACATATTCAAAAATCTACAGTCAAATGTGAACTTTGAAGATTAAGAGGAATTATTTCACCTTGTGTATTTGATGGTACTCAGTTTTCTTTAAAGATTCTTCTACATTCCTTGTTCTAAATGTATGTCTCTTATTTAAACTTTGTGATCCAAAGATAATGAATTTACATTATTATTCTTTGAACTTGTCCTAGTACTTTCATGAACTAAATTTGAAAGGTATATATGTATAGACATTATGAAATGTAATATTACTATGTCTTGAAGCTAGAACATAATTTTTCCTAGAGTTTACTTCATCAGTCTTTTAGCCTTTTTGTCCTTAAGTGATATGTACTAATTTTAGGTAACTCTTTCTGCTGACTCCCAAATTATTTGAAAACTTTTCTATTCTTCCACGCTCAGTTATCTCTGCTTTGATATTTTACTTGCCTTCTAAATCCTTGTTGACAATGTCAATCTGGTTTACCTTGAGAGATATAAGGACACACATTCCTTGTATAGTCAGCTCTGGTGGCTTAATGGTAAGGAATTTTGCAACCAAAGCAATGGTACGTGGTTTAAAGATACCATGAAGAAAGATTAACAATCTCATCCAGTGAAATTTGCTGACTCTGAAAACTTGCTGGAGGGTTGACCATTGGTTCTTTTCAACATGATGGTAAACCACTGTAGTAATAATAGTAGTGGGTTTTTCAAAATACATATTTTGTCGCATTTATTCTAATTAAGACTTTATCAAATGTTAATGGTGACAGAAACCTCTGATTCTAAAGCCTGCTTTTGTGACTGTTACCAAATATCTACTCCTTTTTGTAAACTTGGCTGCCATAGGAGCAGTAATGATTTGTTCTTCTAACCCAAAAGTCACGCATCTCTTGTGCTTTCAATCCACATAAGACTCTGAAGAAAAAGATGTGGGATTTATAGGATCAACTCTGTCACTGCAGTCAAAGGAGAACCAACCACCTCATAGCTGATCTTCAGTGGTTTTTCAGAGACTTTTCAGTGGTTTTTCAGAGAAGGAAATTGCTCATCTTTCTATTGTAGAGCTTCTCTCATTCAAAGCATCAGAGAACCACAAACTTTGATTCATAAAGCAACTTCCTAGGAACTATATGACATTACAGCTCCCTTTATGGAATGACAATCTAAGAAAACTCTTAAAGAGTAAGTATGACTAGATTCCCACTTGATGTCGGTGAGTTAGTGAGTGATTCTTATTATAGCAATTCTGTATTTTTGTTAGATTGTTATTTGTTCAATCATGTTTTTCAAACTTGATTTTTCACCTTTGTAAATCTATGAGCTTAAAAATAAGCTTAAAAGTAATTATAATTATGCTCTCTAATAAACTTACTTTGGATTTGAAATAATTGCTTTTATGAAATCTCTTTGATTTGCATGATTACTTCAGCACTTAACATTTTACTACCTCAAAGTTTTGTTAGTAGTCAATTTGAACTTTCAATTCCCCCTCTTCTTTTACTCTCTTGTCTGTCAAATTCCTATAATATTTCTGTAGAAATCCTGAATAGCACAAACAAAAACTTGACTAGTAATCTAACCAATCGCCTTAAAAGAATGTCCTAATTATCTGCTTCAGAAAATAAAAACAAAACAAAACCAAAAACAAAATCCAACAACTTGAAAATGCTATGGAACATCATAGACTCTGTACATATGGAATAGTCATCAATCAAAAGGAACTTAAAATTAACTGGTACTATTGTGAACTAAATCTAATTGAAATGAAGGAAAACAATTATCTCCTCATGTGCATAGGGAAATATCAAGTTAATATTTGGAAGGGTCAGAGTATGATGTATCCAATAGATTACTATTTTGTAGTTGTAAATCATATTAAACGTTATTATCTTAATACAATTTAATACCTTATTGACTACAAAATGTCTTAAAGGCTTTGCTTAAATCACATGCAGTTATTTACATTAGATATAAAAAATAATTTTGTAAAATGTCTATGGTCTTCATATTATTTATTCCTAGCAATTCAATTCAAGCCCAATATAAACACATACACACATATATGCACAAATATAACTCAATATAAGACACAAATAGCCATGTGTTGATTCTAACTCATAGCAACGCTCCGTTAGATTTCATGGGCTGTAAATCTAAATTGCAAGTGAAGGAAACTGCTCATCTTTCTCCCATTGAACTTCTGGAGAATTTGAACCTTTAGAAACATACAGTCTTTGTATTAGTTGCACAACACACTGCAGATTATACCATTGGAGTTCTTATTCAAATGCAAGAGGATATACAAATCTTAACTAGACGTGGTTGTAGAAATGCTGAAAGTTCTATTACTTTCTCCCACCATTTTCCACTCAACAAGGCATTCAAATTATCACAAAATATTTTTTCTTTTATCTTAATATTCCTGAAAAATATCCAATTTTAACTGACTTAACTTGTAATACTCACTGGTTGTTACCTGCTATTTTTCAACAAATCCTTAAAAACTAATTCTAACTTTCTTGTTTTTGCAGTTATTTCCTAGTATATTGGACCTAGGATATTGCTTTATGATTAGATGTCCTCCAAATAGCCACAATTTGTAACAACTCTGTGGAAAATAGATAGAAAACTTGCTCAAACCTTTGCCATCCTTAATATCTCTGCCATATTCAAACCCATGGTTGCAATCATTGTCAGTCTACCTTCTTAATACCTTTTCTCTTTCACAGACCCTCTAATTTTCTAAGCATAATGTGTTTTCTCCAAGACCAACCCCACTTGACAACATGACCAAAGAATGGGGACCAAGTTTCACCATCCTTACCACTATGGTACATTCTCATTATACTAGACAGATTTGTTTGTTCTTTTGCTTATTGATTGCATTTGAATTGAACATCACTCATAGTGATTCTATGAACAAAAGACCTGAAGCTTCTCTACAACTATCAACATTTATCAAAGTTCATAGAGTTTCCAGAGACATGTTATTTAGGAAGTGAATTTCGTAGTATATTTAATACTCTTCAAAGTCACTGAAATGTAAAGGCATCAATTCTGATGCATAAGAAGCAATTGAAAATAGCATAAATTGTGTCAGACACTCCTTAATCTTTTAAAAGATATCTTTATTCTTTAATGTTTTAAGTGGGTCCTTGGCAGCAGATTTTCCCAATGTAAGACATCTTTGAATTTTTTGACTGCTCCTTCCATGGATGTCCATTGTGGTTCAAGTAAACGAAATCCTTGAAAGCCTCCATATATTTTCCATGTATCATTGTTGTGTATTTGTCTAGTTGTATGAATTTACTTTTATTGTTTAGGTATAATCCATTTTGAAGACAATAATCTTTGATCTTTACCAGAAAGAAAACCAATGAAATATTTTGGGAAGAAATACTAAGTATATTCCAAAAATTTAACTTTTTTATAAGATATCATATTACAGAAATGACTAAATACTTACTCTTAAAACATTTTATTATTTTTCTTTTGAACTTTGAGCACATGTAGATATGTCATACTGAGTTTTAAGGGTTTTTTTGTGAATGAAATTCTATCAAATAATATTTTACAGTAAGTTATTTCTAATAACATCTTTAGCACCTATAATTTCATAATTATGTTTTTTACCAGGTGTTCAAGTATTTACTAATTAGTATTTCTCTCTCTTCACTCAAATTTTGTCAAATTGCAATCTCTCGCTCTTTGCAGTTTTAGATATCATTTAGTTGGTCACAATCTATACCAACCGTATTTGCAACAGAACAAAGCACTGCCCTGTTCTACATCTTCTAGATATTCATTGCTGTTTGTTTCCATTGTTGAAAGTTTTGTGTGATTTCATTTTCTAGAGGATCACTCTAATTTTTGAAGATAGTTACAGCCTCTACTTTATTGACCACAATGTTTTCTCCAGGGCTGTCCCTCCCGATAATGTGTTTGGAGCACATCAGATATACACCTTGATACCTTGGCTTCTTAAGCACATTCTGGTTCTAAATTATAAACCACATTCCTCACCCCTTCTATTCAGTTTTCCACATACACCACATATACTTTCTCTACCCTTTTATTCTTTCTATCATTCCTTAATGACCTTAAAATATGTCACTATAAATAGTGTTACAGATGATGTAATAATAACAGAATTACAATTATTGCTATTTTTTATTCTTTTAAACGCATACTGGACTACAAATAATGATTTTCAATATTTTAAATAAAATCTTAACATCAAAAGAAAATGCAAAGAATAGGGTCACTAACAAAAATAATTGGTCGACACACAACCATTTCAGGGAAGCAGTAAATAACCAATAATCAATAATAATGAAGTAAATAGTTGATTATATATCTATTGGCAAAAAATAAGTTCTAAGGAATTAGTGAAATACAAATTTTAGTTTCAGGAAATAGATGAATCCCTTCACATGTTTATTAGTCTACACTAAGAAATTTGGAAGACAACTGACTAGAAGAGACTCGCATTTGTTATTATTCCAGAGAAAACTATAATCTAAGACAAAACAGAAATTACAAAAGAGCATCATCAATGTAAAATACAAGTAAGATATTTCTGATGAATACCATACTTGGAAGGGTAGAGCGGCAGTGTAGGAGAAGAAGACCCAAGATGAGATGGATTGACACAGAAACTGAGGGAATTAAAGTAGGTATGTTGGTATGAGACTGCTTCAGGATACAGCAGAATTCAGCATAATTGTACATCAGGTCACTATATGACACAGGTGACTTGATAGCAAGTAAAAATAATTCAAAAATTACTAAAACATCCACAGAAAACTTACATATATTCAAGCTGGCTTCAGGAGAGGCCACAGAACAAAGAATATCTTGGCTAAATGTAGACAGTCTCAGAAACATGTTTATATGTGTTTTGGACTTGCAAAGGCACTTGACTGTGTGAGTAATAATAAATAAAGGTTAACATATAGAAGAAACCCATTTAATCTGTATGCTGAGCAAATTATTTGAGAAGCTGGACTTTATGAAGTAGAATGTGACATCAAGATTGGAGGAAGACTCATCAATAACCTTCATCTTGCAGACGACATAAATTTGGTTGCTGAAAATGAAGAGTACTTGAAGCACTTGCTGCAGATCAAATACTGCAGCTTTCAATATGGATTATAGCTCAACATCAAGAAAACACAAGTCCTCACCACTAGACCAATAGGAAACATCATAATATAGAGAGAAAAGATTGATATTGTCAAACCTTCATTTTGCTTGGATCCACATTCAATATGCTTGATACCAGTAGTCAGGAGATTAGAAGTATTGCACTGGAAAAGTCTTCAGTCAGGGACTTCTCCAAGCTATTGAGGAGCAATGATGTTAGTTTGAGGACTAAGATGCACCTAACTCAGGCCACGATCTGTTCAATCACTTGTTATGCTGCTGAGAACTGGACGGTGAATAAGGATGACATAGAAGAACTGATTGTTTTTAAATGTGGTGTTAGATAAGAATATCAAATACTTTGAACTGGTAGAAGAATAAAAAGGTATGTCTTGGAGAAAGTTCAGCCAGAGTGCTCCTAGGAAGCAAAGATGACAGTTTATCTCAAATAATTTGGGCAAGTTGCTAAGATGAGTTATTCCTTGGAGAAGAATATCATGCTTGTTAAGGTGGAGGATCAGCAAAAGAGAGAAAACTCACAACAAGGTAGATCAACGTGATGATTACAACAAGAGGCCCTCGTGTGTCAGAGATGATGAAGATGATACAGGTTGGGACAGGAGTCATATATATTTTTCATAGAGTCATTAAGAGTTCTACTCAACTCAATGTCATCTACCAGCAACAACATTGAGAATAGTGAGAACAAGAAGTGTTTACTTACATAAATCCTGTACATAGACCAAGAATCAGATATGTCAACAGAACAAGGGGATTGTTTAACAAGATGAAATTGTGCATCAGGATTACAGCTTTTCTCCATACAATCTTTATATTGAACAAACCACTTGAGAAGATGAACTATATGAAGAAGGTTGTGGCCAAAGTAGAGTAGGAAGATTCATCAATCACCTGCACTGTGCAGATGATGCAATTTTGCTTGTAGGAAGTGAAGAAGCCTTGGAACACTTACTGAAGATGGTAAAAGATTAAAGCCTTCAATAAGGATTGTACTCAGCAACAAAAGAAGAAAAATATCCACCACTGAACCTTGCTGCATCGTTATAAAGAAAGGACTGAAATTGTCTATTACTTAATTTTACATTGAATTATGTAATATTTCATAGACTGCCAAAAGAACAAAAATGTCTTTCAGCAATCAGGGTGCTCTTTGAAGTCATTCATGAGATGGCAGCTCACATAATTTTTTTTAGTTTTATACTGATTTAATTACAAAGTTTGAATACATTGTTTTTCACGTAAGATCCTTCCCATTTCCTTCATCTCCCCAGCCATCAAATTGTGTAACCCTATGATTAACAAACCTCCTTGCACATCCTCATACCTCTGCTTCCAGCCATCCTACCCCCCATAGATCCTCATACTCATTCTGCAATAACAGTTTTGTACAGTACTTGAATGCCATCCACATTCTTCTTCAAAGAGTCCAGCTTCTCAAATAATGTAGCTAATATATTGATTGAATATCTATGAAGAGATAATACAACCTTTATATACTCCCTTCTTAATTTTAAGCCATGTAGTCCCTTGTGGGACTGAGTTCATTCAGCATAATGCTCTCTAGTCCCTCCCAAGTTATGTAGTAATTTTCAAAATCATTGCTCCTGCGTGCTGCATAGTATTCCATTGTATAAATGCACCACAACTTCTCAATCCATTTGTGTTTGGAAATCTGAGATGTTTCCATGTTCTTGCAATGGTGAATAACACTGTTATGAACACTGGTGTACAAGTCTCCATTTGAGTCTCGATTCCCATTTTCTTGGGGTATATTTCTAGCAATAGAATAGCTAGGTCATATCAAATTTCTATGTTTAGCTTTTTTAGGAAGAGCCAAACTGCTCTCCGGAGTAGTTGTATCATTTTACAATCCCCATGCTTGGGAAGATGGAGATTAAGAGGGATAGGATGACCCTTCATGTGATGGATAAATGGAGTTACTGCAATAGTGAGCTTAACTACAGCAACAATTTTAAGGATGGCAGAGTATAAGGGAAGAGTTTGATCTGTTGTTATATATAAGGGGCTCTATATTTGGAATTAACTTCAAGACACCTAGCAACAATCTTTTTCAGAAAACATAAAATTTTTTCTTCACAAATTTCTTGCACTTCCCGATAAATATGTGCAACTATTTATATGTATGCACATACATCTGTGCACATGTTTAATTGATTCATATGTCTCCACTTGGGCTGCATGTTCTCCAACACATATTTGTTGGCACTTTTGACAGTGCATAGGCAGTCCAGTTCAGTATTCTCCAACACCACAGCTCAAAGACTTTAACTATTCCTCTCTTATCCTTATTCATTGTCCAACTCCCAGAAGTATAGCCAGTGATTGGAAAGACCATGGACGAATCAGACATGTCTTAGTCCTCAAAGTGACATCATTACTCTTCAATCATTTGGAGAGGTCCTTGACTACATGCATTCCCAGTGCAATATATCTCCTGATTTCCTGACTGCTGGTACCAAGAGTGTTGGTTATGGTACCAAGGAAGATAAAATTATTGACAACTTCAATATTTTTTTTTCATCTCTCATGATGTTACCTATAGGTCCAGTGGTAAGAATATTTATTTTCTTAATACAATCCATATTGAAGCTGTGTTCTTTGATATTCTGTAGCAAATGATTCGAATCCTCCTCACTTTCAGCAAGCAAGTTTGTGTCATCTGCATACAGGTGTTTTAGAATCTTCCTCTGATTCTGATGCCAGCTTCAGAATAGAGTCCGTAGAGTCCAGCTTCTCAAATAATTTAGTAAGCGTATAGATTGAATAGATATAAAAAGAGAATATAACCTTTATGCACTCTCTTCTTAATTTTAAACCATGTAGTATTTCTTTGTTCTGTTTGTATAACAGTTTCTTGACTAGGTCTTGTTTTCATATGAGCACAATCAAGTGCCTTAAGATTCCAATTCCTCTCAATAAGAGTCATAATTAGCTATGATCCACACAAACACTTTTGCATAGTTAATAAAGCATAAATAAATATTGTTCCTGTATTCTTTCCTTTCAACTAGGCTCAATCTGACATTAGCAATGAATCAGAATACAATGAATTTAGAAAACATTGTTCTAATTAGTATAACACTTTTCTGTCAGTTTGTTATACTGAGATAACCTGTGAGTCTCTGGGATACTGAAAGCTATGGCACCTGTGTGTCAAATGCCACAAAGGTTTCCCAGGGCGGGTAGGTTTAAGTAGAGCTAGCAGATTAAGATAGACCAGGAAGCGGGATTGGTCATCCACTTCTCAAATAAGAGGCCTCTGAAAACCCTATAAACAATAGAAGAAAAAAGTAATTAATTGCGTAGCATAATTACCACGTCAAAATAAGTACTAGAGAGAAAAAAAAAAAATTGAAACTCTTATATGCACATTATTTTCTTTCACTTAGAAAAACTAGAGGGAAGAAGATAAATTAGGAAACATAGCACAATGTTATTAAAAAGAAGATTATCTCTTAAAGCAAATTAAAATTGTACTCCACACATTAGAGATAATGGAAGGACTGACTATATTCCTGAAAAATATAATTAAAAAGAAAGAAAAAAACCCATAATCTCTGGCTTTTAAAATCATCTATAGTTTTAAATGATTGCACTGAAGTTTTCCTGTTGATAGCACTTGAAACTTGGTTTCAAGTGACATTAATTTGATAATAACTTCAATGATTCTCATATGCATTGTAAATACATCCAAATTGTTCAGACCATCAGATTTGCTTTTTCGTTTTTGTTACTACTAGCTAATACAGTATATGCATAAGTACTCTCTAGCTCTGGTAGTGCCATGGCTAAAACACTCATCTGACAATTGAAAGATTAGCAGTGTGAATCCATTAGCTATACCAAAGGAGAAAGATTCTGAAATTTTTTGAAAGATTTGGAACCTTGAAAATCCTGTGATACGGTGTTATTCTGTCCTACGCTACAGTTGTGAGTGAGCATGAATTCAACTGGTGGGTGCTGGTTG
The DNA here is from genome assembly GCF_000299155.1 of Elephantulus edwardii. Taxonomy (NCBI): domain Eukaryota; kingdom Metazoa; phylum Chordata; class Mammalia; order Macroscelidea; family Macroscelididae; genus Elephantulus; species Elephantulus edwardii. The sequence continues at coordinate 752,880 of NW_006400097.1, read as the reverse complement.
TCACCCGGAAGGTATTTGGTTGTAATTCACCAGCTCTTCCATAAAAGAAAGATGGGCAATCTTCTTCCATGCAATTTCTGCCTCTACCAACACACTGGAACTTTAGCTATGAGTGTATTCCTACTCAATGTTACATAATGAAGGTTGTTGTTGTTGTTGTTGTTATGTGCCGTCGAGTCATTTGCGACTTATAGCGACCCTATGCACAACAGCCCTAAACCCTGCTCTATCCTGCGCCAACCGCACCGCCTCTGACACACCCATCCTGATTACCCCAGTCACTGAATCAATCCATCTCATAGAGGGTCAAGTGCCAATTTTTAGGTTGTTGTTGTTAAGTGCCGTCTAGTCGTGGACAACTCATAGTGACCCTAAGAATGAAAGATCTGAACACTTGTATAACTTTCATAGTTTTTCCATGTTTATAGTTTCCAGAAGTAAACTATTTCAGAAGTGGATGACACTCCTGCTTCCAAGTTTGTTTTAATTGGGGAGCTCCACCAAACACTGTTCACTATGGTAACCATTATCACATTTGACACATTAGTGTTACAGTGTTTAGCATCATAGCAACCAAGAGGTACATCTGTACAGCAAATGTACAGACCAGTGCTTTATCACTTAGAAGAATGTTTGACCTAAAACAAAACCAGGCCCAAGGGCCACAGGCCTGAAAGTCCAAATTGTTTTTAAATAGGAGGCCAGATAAAATCAACTCACACCAAATGGTGAGAAAATCTTCCATCCTCATTCTCACCAGAACCAGCAAACAAACCTCTGTGGAATCATACTGCTGACCAAATGTGTTTTTAAATATCAGGCAAATTTTAAGTAGATATTTTAGAAGATACAATTACTTTTACCCAATAGATTGAATTTTTATTCTAGATCTCATGAACATGTCCATTAAAGTCTTAGACTTTTCTGCTGAGTGTTTGGAATATTCTTTTATATACTAAGAAGATGAATCAGAAGATTCAACAGAACCTACAGTATTTTTTCAGTCTGACCTACAGGAAGAGGGGGTTGGCTGAAATTTCAATCATGTGAGCTTCTGATTCAATGAACTACTCCTTTCACTGAAGTTCCAATAAAACTCAGGACATTGAAAACTGAGTGAATTTACCACTAATTATAGGTATCACAAGAAAGTAATTCTTCCTCTGAAATATAAAAACTTCATATTTGGGATGTTTCCAGGATTCAACTTATGTTTCCCTACTTCAGGAGTGTCTTAGTTTTTATTCTTTACAATAAATTTTAATTACATTTTAAGTGCTTTTCATAGTCTGACACTCATCCTAGTGAATCCTTGAACCGAAGTGTGTAAGAGAAGAACTGGATTTTCAATTAACATATCAAATATAAAAATGTATTAAGTTCCCTGAGATGATAGTGGGAATTCTAGCCAGAAGGTGAGAAGTATGAATATTATGAGAATCTCTTTAATGGTTATGTGGCTAATGTCTGACTTCCTGAAGAGATTTTGAAATTTGGGTAACAGTGCACCTTAATGTCTAAAATTTCATCTAAATTCAAGTATTTAGTGTAAAAAGAAATGCTTTTCTAATGAGTGTGAGAGAAGACCTTTAGATTTTGTATTAGAAGAAAATTTAGATCTATTTTAACAAGTGAGGACAGCTTATTCATTGTGTACCCTTTTCTCCCTGGTAACAGCCAGATATTACTAAGGCAAAGCATGCTGAATTTGCATTCTTTACAGTTCCAGGATCCCTCTTTCACATTATCTATCATTATTTTCAGTTGCTGTCAAATTGACTTTGACTCTTGGATCTCATATAATAACAGAGTAGAACTATAATCATAGGACTTTTAATGACAGATTTTACAGAAGTAGATAATTGTATCTTTCTATCAAGATGCATCTAGATGCAATTGAACTACCAGTCTTTTTTAACAGCCAAGTACACTGTTGTGTTGTTGATTGCCGTCAAGTCGAACAGGACTCATAGCATCCCTGTGAACAAAAGAACTGAAGCCCCTCTAAAACTATTGACGTTTTTCAAAGTTCATAGAGTTTCTAAATGCAAGTTGTTTGGGAAGTGGATGCCACTCATGCTTCCAAGTACATTACTGTTACTATAACCCAGTAACACCATGTATCACAGACAAGTTACTGTCCAGTAAAGTTTGACTCTAGGCTACCACAGCACATTTTGCAGAGTAGAAAATAGCTCCATTATAACTTTTAGGCTATAACCTTTTAAAAATATAATTACACTTTTTTGGTGGTACCCTAGATGAGTTGTGAAGGAAGAATATGGCAGTTGCCCCAGCACCCCCAAGCTTGATCACTTTCTGAGAAACTTGATAACGTCTAAGCTGGTCATGTAAAAGACAGACCAGACAATGGATCCTGATAAGTCTGAGCTTGGAAAAAAGGTGCTAAAACCTAAATTAATTAACATGTGAAATTCAGAGAAATAGCATCTTAGTCCTCCCCAGGACCTGTATAAAAAGGAAACCCCCCAAATTACCCAGGGGCCATTTTTTTTCCTATCAGCATTCTAAGCTGCTGATCACTTGGCTTCCCTCTCAGACCACACAATAAAGGCCTGTTCCTTTCTTGGGAGCAGTTCCTTTCTTTATTTCTCTCCCCTGTGTCCTCGCACTCTTTTTTTATCTAACAAGTTGAAACGGACAATGTTGTTGTTGTTGTTGTTGTTGTTGTTATGTGCCATCAAGTCCTTTGCGACTCATAGCGACACTGTGTACAACAGCCCTAAACCCTGCTCTATCCTGTGCCAATCTCATTGCCTCTGACACACCCATCCCGATTACCCCAGTCACTGAATCAATCCACCTCATAGAGGGTCTTCCCCACCTGCACTGTCCCTCCACTCTGCCCAGCATGATGTCCCTCTCTAAAGACCTGTCTCTCCTTACAACATGTCCAAAGTATGTCAGACGAAGCCCCAGAATCCTTGCCTCCAAGGAGCATCCTGGTTTAACCCTCTCTAGGATGAATCTATTTGTTTTCTTGGCAGTCCATGGTACATTCAATACTCTTCTCCAGCACCAGAGCTAAAAGGCATCAATTTTTCTTCTGTCCTCCCTAGTCATTGTCCAACTCTCTGATGCATAACAAGTGATTGCAAAAACCATGGCCTGTATCAGGCACACCTTAGTCTCCAGAGAGACAACGTTGCTCTTGAGTACTTTAGAGAGGTCCCTAACAGCAGACTTTCCCATCGCAATACGTTTTTTGACTTCCTGGCTACTGGTGCCAAGAGTGTTGACTGTGGAGCCGAACAAACTGAAGCAGTGAACAATCTCAATCTCTTCACCATCCATCCTGATGCTACAATATTTGATTAAATTATTTCTGCTACTCAAGGTCTCCATATATAAAATCTACTTAAAAAATTACAATCTTTTTATTGTTTACCTATTTAAATATATAACTTTAAAAAAGGATTTTGGTTTATCATGTAAAGTTCGTATAATTTCAATATTAAATATACTTTGAGGCCTTAACTAATTTTTCTGCTCCTAACCCTTGGTGATCATTTTGAAATTGTCTCAGCCAAGACCATTTAAGTCTAAATAGATTGTTTGCTCTGCAATACAACATTCTAACCAACAATCATCTTCATCTCTAAATTTTAGCCATTTTGCCTCCGTTAATTTTGCACTGACCTCATTATATACATTTTAAAGCTGGCATAAGATATCTATTATTGCAATGTTATCCTTTGATATAAATTCAGGCATTTGTTTTTTACATAAACCCTTTCAGTTGTACTTTATAAAATCAAAGACCAAAAAAGAGAACACATTAATTACCAAAAAATAAGAGAGGGAGAAATAGCTTTACACACATTGCTGTTTTTCTTGAGAAATTCTTGAGAATAGATTCTTTTCTATGCAGCAGAAAGAAGGTATAAAATATGAGTCAGTTATAAATGAGAAAAATAAAATTGCTTATAATAGTCTTTGGCTTTTAAATCTAGAGGAATAGCAATGAAGAATCACAGTAATCAAATATGGCCTGAATAGAGCTCTGTATAATTAGTACATTACCCATAATGATGATGATCTTGTATTTTATTTAATTTTATTTATTTATTTATAAATGACTGCCATATTGCACCTGGATACTTTGCAATAATTAAAATAATTTAAAAAGTACAAAATGAGTCTTAAATTAAAAAGACTCACTA
>NW_006400097.1:742874-748596 GCF_000299155.1 Elephantulus edwardii | reverse complement strand
AATTTCACAAATAATTATATCAAAGGTCCCAAAATTCTGACTGACAGCATTTTCAGCTGTGAAAAAGTGATTCTTGAGGATATAATTATGAAGAAATATGTCCCTGAGAGATTATAGTGTATACATTAACAAAAATTTATAAAAAAAAACCCCATTCTTTTTAACACAGTGTCCTGTAGAATGTTTTTTATTAGGTTCCATCAAATTGTCTACCACTTGTGTTGTTGTTATATGCTCTCTAGTTGAATCCAACCTACAGCTGACCCTACAGTGGGTTCTCATAGGCTGTACATTGCATGGAAGGAGATGGTTCATCTTTCTCCATAGAGTGGCTAACATTGCTTTTGGGTAGGCAGCACAGCTCCTTGCCAATAAGCTACTAGAGCTCCTCTGACTTCTACTCATAGAGACCCTATAAGACAACATACTGATCTTAACCCTTAGCCTGCACCAGTCTCATGATCTTTGTCATGCTCAAACCTTTGGGTTAGAAAGTGTACCAGTCCATCTTAGTGATAATCTTCCTCTCTTTGTGACACTTCACATTCCCTAGTCTGTCATTTTAAGAGAATGAATTCCTCCTGACATGCCGAAAGTAAGTAAGACAATGAGTATTTCACCATCCTTGCCTCAGAGGAGCACTCTTACTTATACTTCTGCAAGAGGGATTTATTTGTTCTTTGAGCAGTCCCTGGTATATTTTCAATACTCTTAGCCAACAGCACAGTTCAAAAGGATCCTATTCTGTCATCCTTATTCATGGTCTATCACTCATCATTGAGATACACAGGCAGCAATTAAAAATAGTATGGCTTGAATCACAGACACCTTCAACTTTAAACTGATATCCTTGCTCTTTAGCACTTTGGGTAGGTCCTTGACAACAGATTTTTATCAATGTAACATTCCTTTTAATTACTTGACTGCTTCAACTATGACTGTTTATGAATCCAAGTAAAATAAAATCATTAAAAATTTCAAATTCTTCTCCCTTTATCATGATAGTGTCTATCGATCTAGTGGTGAGAATCTTGTTTTCTTGATATTGAGATTTAACTTATAGAAGGCTTTGTCTCACATACTTTGGGCGTGCTGCTAGGAGAGGCTATTACTTGGAAAGCAATATCTGGATTGGAAAGATAGAGAATCAGAGAAACAGAGGAAGATCCTCAACAAGACAGATTGGCATGATAACTGTAACAGTGGCCCCAAGAATGCCAGATTCTTGTTTAAAACATGCCTTTGAGTCATATTCAACTAGACAAGGCCTCTTTTCAATCTTGCTTAAATCTCTAGAACTTCTCTGTTGATATACTCTTCCAAGATTTAAAAAAAAAAGTCTTCAGCAAGATTTTACTTGCATTTGATATTAATTATATTGTTTGATAACCTTCACTTTTTGTTGGATAACCTTTTCTGGGAGTGAGAACAAATCTGGACTGGATCTATTCCAGTCAATTAGTCAGGTAGCTGTCTTTCATATCTGATGACAGAGACTGGCAAGCATGTCCAGGTTAGTATTTGCTTTTTGAAACACCTCAGTTGTTATTCTGTAAATTTCTAGAGCCTTATTTATTTTTTTTTAAATAATGCTTTCCGTGTAGCTTGGACTTTTCCCTTCAGTACAATTGATTCTTGATCATACACAACTTCCTGAACCTGTTCACTACAGATCAATTATTTGTTGTTTCTTGCATCAGTGAAGATTTTTCCTATGTTACCTTTCAGTGTTATAACTTAAAGCTTGAATTTGTTTTTCACTTTTTTTACTTTGAGAAATGACAAGTGTTTTCTTCCGTTTTGACCCTCTAAACCAAGCTCCTTTCATGTTTCACTTTGTCTTCTCCAGTTCCCCTTTGTAATCTTCTTTTGAGCACTTTTATGGCATTCTTTCTCCTTGTTTTGGCTTCTTTCCATTACGGTGGAAGTTTCTGTGAGCTTCTAGACAAGCAAAATCTAATAAACAGACTGCCCATCTACACTGCTAAAATAACATGCTTTTGAACACCATACCAACACTCGAAGAGTATTGTTGGACATAGTGCCAGAAATTCAATCCTTTACGTTAAAAAGCAAATAAAATTAACTACTTCCTCAAGATCGTACCTGCCATGATGATAGAGATGGAATAAAGCTTTCACTGACCGAAGGACCTTTAATTGTGAACATGACAAGACTGAAAATGAAGATAAACAGCTTCAAATATCCCTCAATAATTGAAGCATGGAATGTAAGAAATATGAAAATAGGGAGATAAAAAATTATAAAAAATGAAATGCATAAAAACTACATCTTAAGTATTATTAGAGAGCTAAGGTGGACTGGTGTAGAATTTTGAAAAAAATAATCACATGATATACTATTCCAGAAATGAAAAATTAAACAAGAATGGTGTAGTAGTCATTGTCAGAAAGAACATTAAGTGATCCATCATGAAGTGCAACACTGTGAGTGATGGAATAGCATTCATATGCATAAAAGAAGGCCTGTGAATACAATACTTATTCAAATATATGCTCGAACTATGAACTAATTGCATTTTATTGTTAGGTGTCATTTTCAGCAGTACTTACAAAGCTATGAAAAACAGATATAAACCATTTCCTAGCCTGTGCCATCCTAATTATTTCTGACATACATATAAGGTTTTGTTGCAATCACTGTGTCAATCTATCTGTACTAATGTCTTCTTCACCTTCACTGACCCTCTGCTTTTCCAAGGATGATTTCCCTCCCCAAGGAACACCCTGTCCTAGCAACATGCCCAAAATGTGTGAGATGTAGCTTTTTCATCTTTGTTCCAAGGAAATACCTATTACCCTTTCTCCAAGATACAGTTGTTTGTTACCCTTTCTCCAAGATACAGTTGTTTGTTCTTCTTCTTCTTTCCCCCCCCCCTTGTTGTGTACCTTTGAATCATATCCAACTGGCACAGAAGGAGATTGTTCTTCCTTCTCTGGTGGAGCATCTGGTGGATTTGAACCATGTGCCTTCGGGATTGGAATGCAGCTTCTTGCCACTAGGCCACCAGAGTATCCCACGGGATATTCTGTGCTCTTCTCCAATACCACAGCTCAAAGGCATGAATTCTTCTTCTGTAATTCTTGTTCATTGTTCAACTTTCAAATGCATAACAAGTGTTTGAAAAGAACATGACCTGAATCAGACAAACCTTAATCTTCATTTATTCTTACTCTTATTATTCATTATAAATTTTGTTGTTCTTATGTGCCATCAAGTTGTTTGTGATTCATAGTGACTCTGTGTACAATAGCTCTGAATGCTGCTCTTTGCTGAGCCAGTCTCACTGTCTCTGACACATCTGCCTCCGTTAACCCAGTTACTCTGTCAGTTCATCTCATCCAGAGTCTTCTTCTCCTGTGTTGTCCTTCCATTCTTCTAAGCAAGCATGATGTCCTTGTCCAGGAACGGGTCTCTCCAGGTTACATACTTTTAAAAAATGCACAAATAGCAACTCTACACATGAAATTTACCTAATAAACTACATAGGGATCAGATTGACTACATTTGTGGAAAGAATGGTCAAAGAAACTCAATAACAGAATAAAAATCAGGCCAAGGACTGACTGTGGAAAATATCATTATCAGTTTATTTTCAAATTCTAACTTATAAGAAGAAATGTCATTACAAAATAGGGGAAGGAGAGAAGACAAAAATGGATCTTAGGTTGTAATGTTGTTGAGTACCTTCAAGTTGGGACCAACACATAACTGACCCTCTGCAGGTTTTCAGAGGCAATAACTTGCAGAGGGGGAGCTCTGGGGGCCTAGCTGTAAGAAGCTGTGCTACAATCTCAAAGGCACACTGCGTGAATCCACCATTTGCTCCTCAAGTGAAGCATGAGCAATCTCCTCCCGTGTGTTTTACTGCCTCTGAAAACCAGCTGGAGAGTCTGCTATGAGTCTGTTCCGGACCTGAGGGCAAACAACAACAACAAATTGTACAGGAGGAGATTGTCTATTCTTCTCCCATGGAGCAACTGGTGGATTCTAGCCATGTTACTTTGGGTTTTCAGTGCAGATTCTTACTATTAGAACAACCAGAGCTTCCGGACAATACTAAAATAGAAGTTGACTATTCTTGGAGATAAAACATGGATTAGCATGAGAGATAAAAATTCTGGTAATCACAGCTTTAGGTTGACTCTAACTGGGGACAAAAAGCTATGCTGTAATTCTTAGGACAGACAGTTCGAGGCTATTAGCCGTTCCGAGGGAGAAGGAGAGACAATCTCCTCCCACGCTATTAACTGCCTCTGAAAACCTGCCAGATAGACAGATATGCTTTGAAAGAAATCTCCTTATATGAAAGTTAGATATGACTTGATCCACATACTTTGTATGGATATTATCATACATACTTTGTATACATATTAGTCCCTATGTTTGATGAAGTAGATAGTCACAAAACCCCAAAACCCCAAACCAAGAGATTTTGCATGAAATTAGTTTACTCTGTGGCTGCAAGAATAGACTTGCATCTAGTAATAATTGCGATGATTATGTGGGACCTTGTATTGTTTTGTTCCATTGAATACAGCATCTTTATGGGTCTGGATCAACTTGATGAAAGTTAACAATTGTGGAGCAGACCAGACCATAAATTGCTTCTATGAAAGTTGAAGTTTAAACTGAAGAAAATGAAAGCAATTCTTTGAAAGACTGAGTGCAACCTTGAATCTATGACACACAAAGAATTTAGAAACCATTCGCAAAGTATATTGAACGACAACTAATCCCAAAAGACCAAATAAGCTGTTGAATGGCATCAAGAACATCATACATGAAGACTGAAAAATGCCCTTCAAAAATCAGAAACAACGCAAGTACAAACACACGTTTTAGAAGAGATTCTGAAACTTAACTTGAACATAAAGAGGCTAATGTAAAAGGAGAAAAACAATGAATGAAAGAGCTAAAGAGATTTTAAAAATTGGTTAGACATTTGGGCTGTTCCCATGTTCTTGTGATGGTGAATAATGCTACTGTGAATGAGCATTAGTGTACAAAACTCCGTTTTTGTTTTGGTTCTAATTTCCTTGGTGTATAACAACAACAGCATATTCCTAGGAGTAGAATTAACTAGGTCATATGGAATTTCAAGGTTCAGCTTTCTTGAGGAAATGCAAAACTGACTTCCAGAGTGTTTGTACAGTTTTACAATCTCACCAACAGTGTGTGAGAGTCCCCACCTGTCCATATTCTCCCCAATATTTTTTGCTTGGTGTCCTATTAAAGTTTGCCATTACTACCGGAGTGGGATGGTATCCTATTTTGAAGTTAATTTGCATTCCTCTTATTGCCAGTGATTTTGAGCATTTCTTGTTGTGCCTGTTGGTCATTCAAAAGTTTCTCTGTGAAAAGTCTTTCCATGTCTTCTGCACATGTTGTAGTTGAGTTATAAATAATTTTCTTCTGGACAGCCAGTAGTATTAGGAAACTTTTGTCATGAGATCCTTGTTTCATATGGAATTACTAAATGTTTTTCCTCAGTTGGTAAATTTTCTTTTCACCCTATTGGAAAAAAATTATGTATACAGGATTTTAATCTTTAGAAGGTCTCACTCGTCAATTTATCCTCTCCAGATTATGCGTTGTCGTTAAGTGTCATAGACAACTCATAGTGGCCCTATGAATGAAAGACTTGAACACTTGTATAACTTTCATCATTTCTCCATGTTCATAGTGTTTCCAGAGGCAA
>NW_006400097.1:727202-742709 GCF_000299155.1 Elephantulus edwardii | reverse complement strand
AGGCAAGTTATTTCGGAAGTGGATGCCACCCCTCTTCCAAGCTTGTTTTAATTGGGAAGCTCCACCAAACACTGTCCATGATGAGGAGCCATTATCACATTTGACACATCCATGTCACAGTGTTTAGCATAACAGCAACCTCTCTATATAGCAAATGGATAGATCAGTGCTATGCCACTTGGAAGAATGTTTTGACAAAAAACAACTAAAACCAGTCCTGAGCACCATAGGCCTGAGGACCTAAATTCATTTTTAAACATTGAGTCAACATTCCACCCTAAATCTCACCAGAACCAGCAAACAAACCTCTATAGAATCTGGCTGCTGCAGAAGATTTCCAAATGCAATTCATATCTGACTGTATTTTCCACAGTTGAATGGTTTGAGAAATTGCAGTACATTCTACAGTGGGATACTATGTAGTACTCAGGAGTAATGATTTCATAAAATGTTGTATAACTTGGGAGAGACTGGAGAGTTTTATGTAAAATTAACTAACTCAGTCTCATAAGGACAAATGCAGCATGAAATCATTATAGTAAAAATAGAAAGATAAGTAATAAAACATGTATGGTGGATTCAAGGGGGGAAGGGGGAAGAGCTGAGAGGTGAGAATGGGTAGTGGCGAAATCACAGGGTTTCAGAATTTGGTGGGAGGAAGAAGAGGGTAAAGGAAATGGGAAAAGATCTGGCAGGGACTTGAAAAGACAAGGTAATGGTAGGTATAGTTCCATGGTTATTAATTTTATAAACATAATGAAAGATAATGATTGTATGAAACACAATGTAAATGTGGATATAGTGTTTCACACTATTCCACACACACATATACACACACACACACACATATATATACACACACAAATATAGATGATAGATAGATAGATAGATAGATAGATAGATAGATAGATAGAGATAGATAAAAGATAGATAAAAATAATCATATATTGGTTATAAAAATAAAAATTGGAAAAAACACAAGATTAGGAAAAAAGAAGTACACATGGAATTGAAAAAGAGTTGTATTTCAGAAATTGCCAAGAAACTGAGGAATGCCAAGTTTATAGAAGCTGAGACAGGATTTTCCCTGAAAGAATAGATGTACTGTTTGTTCTGGTAATCCCAGTGCCAAATGTTATACCTGAAAGGAGTAAGAACTGCCAAATGGACAATATAATCACACTCATTTTCATTGAACATCATTTGCAGTGTAGTAAAAGAATAAAACAATCCCAGGGCCCATCAATGGACAATTGATAAAGATCGGTACTGGACTCCTATGTAACACTGAAAAAAAAAAGGATTTACAAAACACCTCATAGTACTGATGCATCTAGAGGACATTGTTCTAAGTGGAGGAATTCATTAACAAAGGATGAAGATCCCTGTTATAAAAATTTAAGGAAAGTTTTGCATAATGCTAGACTCATTCTTTATTATGGAGCTCTGGTGGCCTAGTGGTAAAAATCTGTGCTGCAATCTTGAAGGCACATGGTTCAGATTCACCACTTCTCCAGTGGAGAAGGATGGACAATCCCTTTCAGTTCAGACAAATGCTTCTGAAAACCCGCTGGAGGGTAAGCTATAGGTGATTTCAGACTTACTGATAGACAACAGCAACAAGAATTGGAGGGATTATCAGGACTATTAACATTGAAATTCAATGTCTTCTGGGAATGTGTCATTCTCTAAGAGCAGATATTCTTTTCACCCAAAAAGCCTCCATCTACCAGAAAGCCTTCTGTGTCTTGTATTTTTTAGGGGTTTTCATGGTTTTAGGATGCACCATTCTTAAGTACATATTTTTTCACTTTTAATATTTTTTATATTGTTTACCCAATAATTCCATATACATTGTTTTTTCACACCAAGAAAAAAAGAAAGTAGATCTTTCCTACTTCCTTAACCTACCCCTTCCTCCACACATCAAATTATGCAATCCCATGCTTATATCCTCCACACATCCTTCTCCTTGTATACCCCCTTGAATCCCCATACACAACTTAATAGTTGTCTATTTGTACAATAAGATACTCAGTCTATAACCAAATAGTTGGCAGTTTGAGCCCATTAACTTTACACAAGAGAAAGATTAACTGATCTCTCTTTGTAAGTCTTAGAGTTTAGAATTCTTTAACATTCCATGAACAGCCAAAAGAATGAACACATGTCTCAGAGAGGGTGCTGACAGAGTGCTCTTTGAAAGTAAAAATGATGAGGCTTTGCCTCACATACCTTGGACATTTTCCTAGGAGAGGCTATTGCTTGGAGAAGAACATGATTCTGGGAAGGGTAGACTATTGGCAAAGGAGGATGATTTTCAACTAGGTCGATTGACATGGTGACTGCTGTGATGGTTCTTGTGTGTCAGGAAGTGTAAGGTTGGCACAGGATAGAGCAGGGATCACATCTTTTGTTCATAGGGTCACTATGAGTCGTGCTTGACTCAACAACACCTAACAGCAACAACAAGATAGTTTTACTTTATATTATAGTGTTATTAAGAGCAAGAATAGGCAAATGGAAGTGGGTTTGTTGAAGTTTGCTACGATAGAATCATAACAAATTGTACCATAGTTCTTGAGGTCAATATTAGGTCACCTGATAGTGTGTCTTAGAATAGTCAGCCTACCAATCATTATCATAAAGCATGACCCAACTTGAAAGAAATCGGTAAAAATAACAACTTGATTTATGACTCATCATAGCCATTATAAGCAGAATATATTTATAAGATAATATATTTACGGGAATTTGTATTTTTATTTCTTCTTTTTCTATGGACAATACTTTCAAATAGGGAAATCTGAAAGACTAGCTGATGGTGTAAAGACACTACGGCTGAAAAATACTGATGACTCATAGTATATATGTTGCTCTAGGGAGAATTTTATCATTGTTACTATAAACCATGAAAAGTGTTGTAAAACATCAGTGAGAAACCTGTCGAGAGACATAAACTACATGATTATTTAGATTAAAATATTTTAACATGAAGAATTATTAGCAGACAATTATAATAATGATAAATTGAAAGGGAGAGTTTAAATAATTATAAAGATTATGTTCCTTAATAAAGTCTGTTAAAGTATACACTATTTCCAGAAGCATTAATTTTATTATTTTCAAAAATAAACTATAATACATTATGTTACCTGTTGTTGTGATTGTTGATGTTAAATGTCATTATATCTATTTCAAATCACAGTGACCCTAGATTGACAAAGACACAGTGCAGAGTATTAGTGTTATATAAGGAGTAACACATAAAATACAAACATTTCATACATCTACATATTCTAGCAAAACTTTTCCACAAAAATTATATTCTGTTGTTATTTAACAACTTACTTACTCAAAGTGAGGAGGGCTTGAAGCACTTGTTACATAAGATTAAAGACTACATAGTTTTCAGTGTGAATTACATCTCAATATGAAGAAAATAAGAATCCTACCTGCTGAGTCAATAGGTTATATCATGATAGATTGAGAGAAGATTAGAAGTGTCAATAACTTAAATTTGCTTGGATCCATAGTCAGTACTGTTGGTAAGAGCAATAGTAAAATGAGATGTCACGTTGGGAAAATATACCATCAAGGACTTCCCTGTATTGTTAAAGAGCAATGATTTCTGTTTAAGGAGTAAAGCACACCTAGTCTGAACGACGCACGATACTTTTAATTACTTGCTATGCATCAGAAAATTGGACAAGAACTGAGGATGGAACAGAAAATATTGATGGTTTTTTAACTGTCCTGTTGTGTTGGAGAAGAGTACTGTCAATATAATTAATCTCCTTTTCCTATATAATGTTAATTTTATTACCTTTAGAAACTTTATCTTTCAGTTAACACCTTGTTTCCAACTAAGGTGTTACTGTGACTACTCTTGGTACCAGCGGCCAGGAAATTAAAAGATGAATTGCAGTGGCAAAGTCTGCTGTCAGAGACCTCTCCAAGGTACGGATATCAGTCTGGAGACTAAGGTGCGCCTGATACAGGTCATGGTCTTTGCCATTACTTGCTATGCTTCAGAGAGCTGGACATTGACTAGGAATGATAGAAGGAGAGTTGATGCCTTTGAGCTTTGGTGCTGGAGAAGAGTATTGAATATACCATGGACTACTAGGAGAACAAACAAGTTTGACCTGGAGAGGTAGAAACAAGGCTGCTTCTTGGAGACAAGAATTCTGAAGCTTCGTCTGACATATTTTGGACATGTTTGAAGGAGGGACCAGTCCTTGGAAAGGGACATCATGCCTGAAAGGGTGGAGGGATGACACAAGAGAGGAAGACCCTCGATGAGATGTATTGATTCCATCACTGTGGTAATGGGGATAGGCGTGTCAGAGACTCTGGAAATGGCAAGGGATAGAGCAGGGTTTAGGGTTGTTGTACATAGGGTTGCTATGAGTCACAAGTGCCTCGATGGCATATAACAACAACTACTACTACAACAACAAAAACTTTTAGAAAATTATAGATATAATTATTTTAAAGCAAAAATATTGACTGGAAATATCAGAATTCTATTCTAATCTTAGTTGTGGTGTGTGCTAGGTATGAGAATTTGGAACATTAGAAAACTTTTGTAATATTCCTTATAAAATATGGAATTATTGCATGTTTTATAAAATGAAATAATACGTAAATGGGAGCTCTGGTGGCCTAGTGGCAGGAAGCTGCACTGCAATACCAGAAGTGTGCGGTTCAAATCCACCAGATGCTCTGCTAGAGAAGGAGGGACAATCTCCTCCTGTACCAGTCAGATCCAATTTGACGGTACACACACACAAAATAATAAAATACCTAAAAAATATATGTTCAAATAAATATTATTATCTTGAAATTAAGAACCCTACAGGAAATAATCAATCTTCAATCTCTACGCTGAACAAATAATTCAAAGTGTTGGATTATATGGAAAGAATATGCATCAGGATTTGAGGAAGACTTAACAACTTGCATTATGCTGACAATATACATTTGCTTGTGGAAAAAGAGAAGATTAGAAATGTTTTATTGAAGATAAAAGACTAACCTTAAGTATTGGTTACATCTCAACATCAAGTAGACAAAATTTCTTACTATGTACCATCAGACAACATCATGACAGAGAAAATATTAACATTATCAAGGATTTCATTTTGCTTGGATTCTTAATCAGCAATTGGGGTAGCTGTGGTCATGAAGTAAAAAAAAAGATTTGTTGCATTGATAAAATCTCTCAACAATCTCTTTACCATTGAAAAAAGAATAATTAAAACCAATGAGAATATCATTCTTTATTTACACTCATTTATGTAGCACACCAAATGAAAGTAAATTAACAACTATAGAGTTTCTATCATTAAAAGATACGCTATTGCTAGTAATTTTATTTATTCATTTATTAAGTACATCTTTATTATGCAAATGCAGGGAATAAAACTGGGATTTTTCAATTATTTTATTTACCAAAATAAATAAATTACTTCACTTGGTATATTTTGGGTATATTACAAAAAGGGACCAGGCCTTGGAGATGGTCATCATGATTAGAAGTACAGAGGGACAATGCAAGAGAGGAAGAGGGCGGATGAGATGGATTGACACAGTGACTTGGGTGTGTCAGAGACAATGAGACTGACTCAGGATAGAGCAGGGTTCAGAGCTGTTGTACATGGGGTTCCTATGAGTCACAAGCAATTTGATAGCACATAACAACAAAACCATAATTTGACACAAGCTTTCTAATTCTAAACCTTTTATTCAACAAATAACTGTTAATTATATCTTAATTTTTAAAAAAATAACGCATATATTACTTTACAAATATCATTTAAAGCTCTGTGAAAAATCAACTTGTAAGTTAGTAGGCAATAAACACTAAATTGTTAAAGTAAGTTGCCTCTTGATCCAAGTACAGGTTTCGCATTAGCACAATCAAATGTTCTAGGATTCCCATTCTTCTCAGAGTCAGCCACAGCTTGTTGTGATCCACACAGTCAAAAGCTTTTGCATAGTCAATGAAGCACAGATAGACATTCTTCTGGTATTCTTTGCTTTCTGCCAAGATCCATCTAACATTAACTATGATATCCCTAGTACCATAACCTCTTCTAAATCCAGCCTGCGGGAGCTCTGGTGGCCTAGTGGCAAGGAGCTGCAACTACAATCCCAGAGGTGCACGGTTCGAATCCACCAGATTCTCTGCTGGGGAAGGAGGGACAATTTCCTCCTGTACCAGTCAGATCTGATTTGACAGTACACTCACACAAAAATAATAAATCCAGCCTGCACATCTGGCAGTTCTCTGTTGACATATTGTTCCAAACATTTTTGGATAATTTTCAGCAGAAGCTTGCTTGCATGTAATATTAATAATGTTGTTCGATAATTTCCACACTCTGTTGGGTCACCTTTCTTTGGAATGGGAACAAATATCGATCTTTTCCAGTCAGTGGGCCAGCTGGCTGTCCTCCTAATATCTTGGCATAACTTAGTGAGCATATCCAGGACAGTGTCTGTTTGTTGAAATATGTCAATGGTCCTTGCCAATTTATAAAAATAAAGGCTTATACCTTATATTGTTGTTAGCTACCATCATGTTAAGTATGACTCATAATGACCCTCTGAACAAAAGATTTGAACCCTGTCCTATCCTGTGCCATCTACATCATCTCCGGCATAAGGCAGCCCCTTGCTTCAGTCATTGTTAATACATCTTACTGAGGATCTTCTGTTTCACTGACACTCTTCCCTTACAAGCATGACACCATTTTCAAAGGAAATTTCTTTTGCACATACTTATCCACTTTTGCTGGTACCATTTGTTAAAAAAGGCTGCCATTTTCCCATTTGATAGGTTTTGTTTCCTTGTCAAATATAAATAGACTGTAGGTAGATCAGTTGATTTCTGGGTTCTTGATATTATTCCATTGCTCTATGTTTTTGTCATGGCACTAATGCCATTCAGGGTGTAATTTCTTAGGAAATTATTCCATTTCCTCTACGTTTTTACATTTGTCAAACCTATAGTCTTCCATAATATTTCATTACTATCACCTTAATTTGAGCTGGTTCGGTTGTAATGTCGAGTCTTTGATTCCTCATTTGCATTATTTGTATCTTCTCTTTTTTCCTCTAAAATTTTCAAATGGTTTATTTTATTAACCTTTTCTAAGAAGTAGCTTATTATCTTGTTATGGTTTCATTTGTTTTTCTTTGTTCTTTCTTATTGATTTTAGCCATTGTTCTTAAATTTTCCTTTCTTCTATACTGTGTTGGAGAAGCTTCTTCTTTTTTTTTTTATTTGCTGGAGATGTTGAGTTTGATAATTCATTTTGCTCTTTTTCTTTATGTTTTTACCTATTGCTATGAACAGTTCACAACATTCACAATGTTGCTGAGATCAGGTTCTCAGCGCCAGTCTTCCCCACTGGTTGTCTATAGTTGGCTCTGTTTCTCATTCCCTGTGGAAAGTTTCTCATCTAGATGATCTTTGAGGAATGGGAAGATAGTCTCTGCCTTTGACCAGCTGTGGTGGGCCTGCTTCTCTGTCTTGTCCTATGGTTTGACAAGAGGGGACAGTTTCCCCCAGGAGTAAGAAAATTTCAGGAGTATTTTCTGGGACATTTGCTCCCTAAGCCCCAGTAAATTCTAGTGGCTGGCCCTTGTACTTGTCTCCCCTCTTGTCACTAGTTAGGAGAAAGCTTTTCCAGCCTGAGCAGAGAAAGGTTCTGGTAAGTGGCACAGCCCCAGGATTGCAGCCTTCGAGTTTCAGTTGGTGTCTAGGCTAATTGACCCATGTACCTGACTCCTCTTCTGTGTCTGATTCTGGTTACGAGGAGCCTGTAGCTGTCTTAGCAGATAACGTCTCAGAAAAGTGACAGGATCCCAGGAGTAGAGATCATATCTGCAACCCAGGATATTTTGCTCCTCAAGTTTCAATAGGTGATAACAGCCAACCAATATTCTTATCTTCTCTCTTACAGCTGGTTAGGCAGGAACTATCTCCATTTGAACAGACCATATAGCATGGTTCCAGTGGGGTAACTCTGAAGTGTCAGTAGGTTTTAGAGGCTGATCTACATACCTGTATCTGCTCCTGTGTATGGTTCTAGATCCAAAAGATATCTTTTTTGTGGATTGACACTTAAAAATAAAAGTGACACATTGAATGAATGGAAATCCAAAATCTCTGTAAATATTCACTGAAACTAGTAAAATAAAATTTAAAAAAAATTAAAAGTGACCTAATGGGGAGAGTAGTAATATATTATTTTGGCCAATGTCATAATTGCTTGGTTTTGCCACCACACAAAATACTACCTACGGATGTCTTTCAAGAAAAAAACAAACAAACAAACAAATACAACATAATCCCCCCAAAATTTATTTTCTCACATTCCACTAGGCAACAATTGAATTTGGGTTTTATTTGTAAGAAGAGACCCTTCTTTGTTGAATTCCGTTTATAACTGGAAGTAATTTGAGCTCCTGGCCTTACATATATATCTTCCCAGTATGTCTGTCTTCATGTAGTGTATTTTACCCGTGTCTGTTCTTCTTTCTGTTTCTATTAGGGAATGAAGAATCAGTAGTCAGAAAACATGGATTTGGTGACAGAAATGAGGCTGGAGTTAGAATAGTAGAATTTTGTATAATCAGCTGTTTATTCTGTGTAAGCACCTTTCAAAAGAAATAGAAATGACAGCTATACACATGGACTTCACTTGATTAGTACACAGAGGAATCAGATCCTGAAAGGTTCAAAAGAAGATGGAAGAAGCACGCAGTAACTGTACAACAACAACAACAACAAAACTGACACAGAAGAGTTTCATGAAACAACATATGATCAACAGACAATGGTAATGAGAGGTATTTTAAGATATTCTGAAGGAATTGGCAAAAAAAGGCCCTAGAAATTTATGGGGTACCAATTGATATATTTCAACAGATAGATGCTGCCCTGGATGTATTCACCAAGTTGTGCCAAGAAATATGGAGGAAAACTACCTGGCCAGTTGACTGGAAGAGATTAATATTTGTTTCCAGTCCTGAAAGAAGTGACACAGAAGAGTACAGAAATTACTAAAAATTATCACTGATATCACACAAAAGCAAAATCCTGCTGAAGATTATCCAAAAACCACTGGAACACTGTATCACACACACAAAAAAATATCAGAAATACAGACTGAGTTTAGAAGAATTTAGAAGAGGCCACATATTATTGCCAACCTCAGATATACCTTGACTGAAAGTAAAGAGTAGTAGAAGAATGGCTGTGTTTCGTTGACTATACAAAGGCATGTGACTGCATACACCATGACAAATTGTGGATGACACTGAGAAGAATAAAAATCCCAGTACACTTGATGGTGCTCATGGGAAACCTGTACTTGAATGAGGAAGCAGTCCTCAGAACAGAGCAAGAAAACACTACAAGGTTCAAAATGAGGAAAGTAGTGTGTCAAGGATGTGTCTTTTCTTTATACTTTTTCAATCTATATATGGAAGAGATCAATCAGGAAGTTGGATTTTATGAGGAGGAATGTGGCCTCTGGATTGGAAGAAGACTAATCAACAATTTACATTGTGGAGATGACACAACCTTGCTTGTCAAAGACATTTCTCAATTGTTCTGGAAGATGACATGAACCATTTGCTGCAGAAGGTCAAGGACTGTAGTCTTCAATATGGATCAAAGCTCAACATCAAGAAGACAAACGTTCTCACCTCTGGGCCAACTGACAGAACCAAAATAGATGGAGAAGAGGTTGAGATTGTTAACAATTTCAGCTTGTTCATCTCCACCATCAACACTCTGGGTGCTAGTAGTCAAGAAATAAAAAAAAAATAAAAAAAAATACCACAACAACACTAATTGCTCTGGGGAAAGTTACTCTGAGAGACCTCTCCAAAGCACTGAAGAGCAATGATGTCAGTCTGGAGAGTAAGATGTACCCAATTTAGGCCACAATCTTCACAATTACTTGCTAAACATCAGAAAGCTTGGTACTCACTAAAGTTGACAGAAGAATTGATGCCTTTTAGTTGTGTTTCTGGAAAGATTATTGGACATACCATGGACTGCCAAGAGAACAAACAGGTTTATTCAGGAGATAATGAAACAGACTTCTTCTTGAATACAAGGATTTTGGAGCTCCATCTTACATATTTTAGGCATGTGGCCAGAAGGGACCAATCCTTGGACAAGGACATCATGCTTGGAAAGGTGGAGGGACAGCATGGGAGAGAAAGACTCTGGAGAGATGGCTTGACCCAATAAGGGGGATAATAAGGGTACATGTGTTAAAGATAGTGAGACTAGCTCACAATAGAGCAGAGTTCAGAGCTATTGTCCATAGGGTCACTAGCAGTCACAAGTGACTTGATGGCACATAATAACAACATATTTAATTAACATTTCCTGGGCACTAAATTGAATCCATAATTATGAAAATATAACCAAAATATGCATTCCCTCTAAAAAGAGAACATTTAAAGTTAGATATTTAATAAAGAAGCAGATTTAATAAAAAAGCCTTGGTGGTGTAGCACTAGATTGCTAACAAAATGTCTGTAGTACAGACATACCAATGTACTATATATTCTGTGAAGACTTATAACCTTAGAAGTGATTTGACATAGTTCTACTATTTCTCATAAATTTGTAATTAGTCTGAATCCACTTGATAGTTTTAACTTTGGTGAATTAATATTCAAGTACATGTGTTAGTTCCACATATTTTAATAGAAGTTGTAGTTATGGAGGAAAAAAAAGAGTTCAAATGATTGCATAAGAAACATGAGCATACATCCTCACTAAGCAAGAGTTTGAGGATAATATAAGATAAAAATGAATTTTAAATTCATATATGTTGGCCTTTGTATTTAAAAGTCATTTGTCATTATATTTTGGAGGAACATTCTTCTAAGTGATACTACACTGTTCTCTTAATATGCTGTACTGATGTATTCCGGGATTGCCATGATGTTGAACCTTGTGCCATTGGGGTCTCAAGTGTCATAACAGCTACTCATGGTGGAAAGTATTTGCTGGAGATTCTAGTTTAAGACAGGTTTGGAAGCAGGTGTGGCATCCACTTACTGACCAACATGCCTCTGGAAACTCTATGAACTTTGATAAATGATGATAGTTATAAAAAGGCTTCAGGCCTTTTGCTCATAGGATCACTATGAGTCATGCTTAGCTCATCAGCAATCAACAACAACAAGAATACAGGATAAATGGCTTTTTTAAAATGCACAAATGGAGAAGAAATAGTTTTTCTTGAAGAATTCAGTAAAAACTTCATGAATGTATTGATCACTTTTACCCACTGGCAAATTTGGATAAATCAAATCATATTATTTTAAACTCTCATACTCCATTGTCATTTTCTAACTTTTATTTAAGTATATTCTCTGGAGGAAGACTAACTAACAAACTATATAATGCAGTTGGCATGCTTGCTTTCAGAAAGTGAAGAGAACTTGAAACACTTGTTGCAGAAGATCAAAGATTATAGCTTTCAATACGAATTAAAGCTCAATATTAAGAAAACAAAAATTCTTACAACCGAACCAATAGCTAACATGTCGATAAATGAAGAAAAGACAGAAATTGTCAATGACTTCATTTTCTTTATAATCGTAATTAAAACTCTTTACACCAGCAGTCAAGAAATTAAATGACATGTTGCACTGGGATAAATCAGATATCCAGGAATTCCAAAATGATAAACAAGAAAGATACCAGTTTATAGACTAAGGTATATTTAATTCAAGTTCTGCTCTTCTCAATTATTTTTCTATGTATCTGAAAGTCAGACAATAAATAAGGATTCCAAGGCAATGAATGCCTTTGAATTGTGATGTTGGAAAAGTGTACTGAATATATCATGGTGACCCAAAAGAAGAAACACATGTGTCCTTGAAGACGTACAGCAGTCCATGTGCTCCTTAGATGCAAGGGTGGTGAAAATGGCATTTTGTCAGAAAGGATCAGGCTTTGGAAAAGGACTGGGAAAGTCATTTTTGCTGGGAAAGATGGAAGGTCAGATAAAGAGAGGAAGCTACTCAACAAAATGGACTGACACAGTAACTATAGCAACGGGCTTGAACACATCAGAGATGATGATGGTTCAGAAAAAGGAGATTTTTAAATGTGTTTTTCAGAGGGTCACTGTGAGTCATGAAGGCATCTAAAAACAGCAACAACTGTTTTTGTGAGCTCTTCACAGAACTAAAAATACAGAAATTGAGAAACAAGTTAAGCTTGAGACCACATGAATTATTTGTGGTTAAATTAGAACGAGATCATACCCCTCTCCCCATTTTTATTTCACCAGCTACACTCCACAGGACAAATGATGGCTTATCACAGGACGAAAGAGTTATTAGTCACACTCTTCAACATATCTTCATGTTTTCACTTAGAAGCAATTAGTTAGGAACAATTAAGTGATATGAATTTTTAAATACAAAGCATGATGATGTTTATCCAAAATTGTTGTATTTTCCATTTAGCAGGGTGTTTTTCTTACACGTAGGTGATATTTGTTTATTAGTAGTAGCTGCACTCCTATTGAGCAAGATGTCAGAAAATCATTATCTTAGCAGCTGGAAATTCACTTGAATTGAAGTTTGTTCTAAGAACATAATATACTAAATAATGGCCCAATCTTTTCTGTGCAAATGAAACATAATAGGATAGTAAAGTGATAATTTATAATATGATGCTTATAGAAAAATTTAATTTTTATAGGTGACTTAATTAATCTAGGGGAGCTATTTATTTTTTTATTTTTGTTATTTTTAAGTATTTTTGAGAGAGAGAAAAAAAAAAACATAAAAAGATAAAAGGAGGAGGAAAAGACAGAGATAGAATAGATAGAAACTGGACACTTTTTTCCCTAAATTATAATTTATTAGATTTTGAGTGAATGTTTACACAGCAAGTCAGGTTTCCATTTGAGAATTTCTAAAGAAAGTCTTAGCAACATTTGTTTCATTTGCAATGGCTGTGTTTGCTATAGTCTTATTTCTTCTGTAAGCTTTTATTTTATCTTCTTCTATTTTTCTCCTGGTAAAACACAAGGAATAGTTAGACTGGAGATTGCAAACTTTTAAACTCCCTTACAGTAATTATTTTACTAAGGCTCAGATCAGTGTGAAAGAAATGATCCAGTGAGCTGATACAGTGACTATAATTATGGATTTGACCATGAGGGAGATCATTACAATACACAGGATAGAGCAGCTTTTTCATCTGTTATGCATAGTGTCATTATTAGTCATAGTTGATACAATGGCACCTAACAACATTATACTACTTGACTGAATTGTCCCATGATATTCTAGTTGTAAGCCTATAATTTCAGAAAAACAAAACAAAACAACAACTTGAAATGTGTTTGGTTATGTTAGGAATAACCATATTTATGATTTCAATGAACATGTTGTTTTTTTCTGTTGTTGTTAGATGCCATTAGATGAGTGTGACTCACAGTGATGCTACAAGCAGATTTTAACCTTGTCCTCTTTTGCACTTGCCAAACTATTTCCACCATGCTTGAGGCCATTACCACAGGAACTATTTAACCCTTACTGAGAGTCTTCCTCTCTTTTATGGACCCTCCAGCTTTCCAAGCATGATGGTATTTTCTGAGGCATAATCTCCCTTAACAACATGCAAAGTATCTAAGATGAAGCTTAGTCAACCTAGCCTCTAAAGAGCACCCAGGTTGTAATTTTCACCAAGATAAATCTCTTTATTCTTTTAGCAGTTTATGAGATATTCAGAAAAATCTTCTCTAACACTGTAACTCAGAGGAATCCATACTTCTATCATCCTTAGTTACAAAAGTCTCAACCATTACTAAAGTCTTTTATTTGCTCCAAAGATTTTAATGTAGAATCTTAACTTTTTTATGCATGGGATCATGTCATTAGTGAACAGAGTTGTACTTTTTCTTTCCAAGCTAAATAAATGGTTATTATCTTATCTTCTGGTTGGGACTTCTAGTAAAATGTTGAAATACAATGATAAAAATAAACTTTTCTTGTCTTATTATCAAAAGGAAATATCTCAGACTTTCTTTATTTAGTATACTGTTAGTTGGATTTGTGTGTATGTCATACTTAGTTAATTTGATAAATCTCTTTCACTCTCATTTTAGTGAGAATTTTCTTTTTTAAAAAATAAATTGCTTTTCTATACCAATGGGAATGATGGCATAATTCTATTACTGTTTTGTTTTGTTTTTAAAGTGGTAGATTGTACTGTTTGAGGTTACAATGTTGAACTACTCTTATGATCCTGTTATGAATCCTACATATGCTTTTATCCCCTTTGTTATTGAAGTCTGTTAGAATTTTGTTGAAGATATTTGTATTTATGTTCAAAAGAGATATTTGGCTGTAATTTTATTTATTTATTGAATATATTCTCCTTATTAAGATACCGGTGTCATTTCAACTTCACAGCAAAAGTGTTACAGTATTAGTACATCTTCTGAGCTTTTTTAAAAGATTGAGTGTAATCGCAGCTATCTCTTTCCTTAATGTTTGGGAGAATTCTCCAGAGTTGCCATCTGATTCCAGAGTTCTTTGGTTAAAATTAGTTTTTAGAACATCTTCTACTCTTTCTGACTTAATATGTCGTTTTGAATTTTATATTTTTGAGTAGGTAGAGTATCTCCAAAATTAGTCCTTGTCACTTAAATTTTCAAATATGTTTCAGGACAATGTTTCATTTTATTGTTATTGCTGTTAAGTGCTCTAGACTAGACTGTTACTCATAACAACAGTATAAATAAAGAATATGAATCTTGCCCTATTCTGTGCTGTCCTGACCTTCTCTGACATAGTTAGGCCCACTGTTACAGTTACTGTATTAGTTAATGTCATTGAAGGTCTTCCCCTACTTCACTGACCCTCCATTTTTCCAAGTATGATTCCCTTTCCAAAGTATGTGAAATAATGTTTCACTATATTTGCTTCCAAGAAAGACTCTATCGGCACTATTCTCATGACATATTTGACCTTTTGGCATTCCACGGGATATTTAACGTTTTTCTCAAATACCACAAGTCAAATTCAGAGATATTGATTCTTCACATCATTAGCATAATCCCTTTTTGGCGTGTGGAAAAAGACAATGTCAATGTCTTAGAAAATAAATTTAAATAATTAACTCACCACTAAATTCCCATGGATAGCCAAGTGAACAAACAGATATGGCTTGGAGAGGATGCATTCAGAGTTCTCTGTGGAGGTGAGAATGATAAGTCTTCACCTAACGTACTTTGGGCATGTTGTTAAGAAGGGCTATTCCTTGGAGAATAACATGATGCTGGGAAGGGTGGAGGGTTGAATAAGGAGAGGAAGATCCTCAACCAGGTAGATTGACATGACAACTTTTGCAATGACTCTAAAGCGTCAGGAAATGTGAGGATAGTGCAGGATAGAACAGTGTTCAGATCTTTTGTCCATAGGGTCACTATGAGTTGT
>NW_006400097.1:720805-722876 GCF_000299155.1 Elephantulus edwardii | reverse complement strand
TCAGTGACTGGGGTAATCAGGATGGGAGTGTCAGAGACAGTGCTATTAGCACAGGACAGAGCAGAGTTTAGGGCTGTTGCACGTAGGGTCACTATGAGTTGCTAGTGACTCGACGGCACATAACAACAACAACAATGGCATAATACTGTCCAGTCTCTCCCAAATTAAGTACAACTTTATAAAATTACTGCTCCTCTGGCTGCATAGTATTTGATTGCATGGATGTACCATAATTTTTCAATCCGTTGTATTGTGGTTGGCCATTTGAGCTGTATCCATGTTCTTGTGATAGTGGATAATGCTGCTACGAACATTGGTGTGCAAGTCTCTGTTTGTGCCTCAGTCCTTATTTTTTCAGAGTATAATCCAAATAGTGGAAGAGCTGGGTTGTATGGAATTTTTATGTTTAGCTTTCTGAGGAAATGACAAACTGTCTTGTATAGGAAATATTACACTCTGTTGATGAGTATGAACTTTTTTGATAGTAGAAGAGAAAGAGATTATAGAGAAGAAAAGTGATGTGAGGTAAATTTCTAGCTATCATAGTGACTAAGGTGAGCAAGAAATTGTGCTGTAATCTCAAAGGAATTTGCTTCTTGCAAAAATGGTCAATCTCCTATGTGAATAAGTGCTCTGAAAACCCACCAGAGGGTCAGCTATGGGTCAATTCCGAGTTTACAGTAAACAACAGCAAACAATAACAGCAAGACTGTAAGATATTATCATTCACTTTTAGGATATTTACTCTGGTAGAAGGATTCATCCACAGTTGTACAACTCATTACTCCCTATATAAAGCATAGTAATTGTGGCACTGGAGAGGAAGTAGTTTTAGAATTAATTAAGGTATAATTTCTTGGCTGAAATTAATGTTAAAGAAAAAGAGAAATAATCTGCGACTTGTGCCTGTGTAGACTAAGAACTACTGTGCTTAACATGGAAAAATGAAAATATTTACATTTGTTACCATAACATATGTTGCATTTGTTTATTTACTTACAGTCTCTAGGTTTAGGACGATAGGATCTTCCTTGAGAAGGAAGGAAACCTACTTGTTTTTGTTGTTATGCCATATAGAGGTGCCTGCAACTCATAGTGATCCTATGTAAAATAGCTCAGAACCTTGCCCTGTTTTGAGCCAGTCTTGCTGTCTCATCACAACTATCCCCATCATCCAAGTTACTGTATCAATTTTTCTCATCTGAGGTCTTCCTTTCCTGAATTATTCCTCCATCCTTCCAAGTATGATGTCCTTCTCCAAGGTCTAGTCCCTCTTGACCATGTGTTCAACATATGTGAGAGGGAGCTTCAAAATCCTTTTCTCCATAAAGGAGCGTGGGTTCACCCTCTCCAGGACAGTCTTGTTTGTGCTTTGACGGTCCAAAATAGCTTCAATATTCCTCACCAGCATCATAATTCAAAGGCATCAATTCTTATTCTGTCACCCTTATTCATTGCCCAGCTTTTGATGCATAACAATTAATTGCAAAGAGCATGTACTAAGTCAGGTGTACCTTATTCTCTAGACTGATATCATTATTCTAATTTAGACTTCAGAAAGGTTCCTGCCAACAAATTTTCCTAATGCAATGTATCTTTTAATTTGCTGACCACTGGTGCCAAGAGTGTTGATTGTGGAGCCAAGCAAGTTGAAATTTTTAACAACCTCAATCTCTTCTCCATCTGTCATAGTACTGTCAATTGACCCATCGGTCTTCTTGTTTTTTCCCAAATTTAAAAAAATATTTTTCCAAAATTAAAGATGCTTTTATGACACAATATTGAAGCACTGTACGGATGTTCTCTCTTAAAATAAGTGATATATGGTGCATCATTGTTTCACATTTCCCTCCCTGTTTACCCCTGCCCTCCAGTTGTTTTTTTCTCTTTGAAAAGTAAAAAAAAAAATAACAAAACAAAACCTTTCATTACTATACAATCCCTCCACCCTCCTCCCTCAGTCCACTCCACCGTGCAGCTCTCCTTCTGGACTCTTGTCATGAAAATAATACCTAATCATATATTCCTTTCAAACAGTTCTCTCCATTCGTCTTCTTGATGTAGACATACA
>NW_006400097.1:719992-720493 GCF_000299155.1 Elephantulus edwardii | reverse complement strand
TTATAAAATTGTAACATTTTCAAAATTTTGGTTTTAATGAAAATTTATAGAAAACATGGATTTCCATTCATTCATTGTTAGACATTTTCCTCCTTACACACTGTCAGTTCTCTTAAAAACAAGTCATTCACTGTTATACAATTTCCTCCCTTCCCTAACCCCAGTCCACTTTGCTATGCACCTCTAATTTTGGACTTTTATTGTGCAAATAATGCTTATTATATACTCCTTTTAAACAGTTCTTTCATGTACCTATTCCAATGCAACATTCATTGTTTTTCCTCTCTTTTCTCAGTTTCCCCCACCTGCATGCCAGTCTCTGTTCTGCACCACTGACATTACACAGTATTTTTCCTTTTTGATTGAAATATTTCACTCAGCATAATGTTCTCCAGGGTCACCTACTTTGTATAATATTTTGAGTGCCTTGCTTTTCAGTACTGCATAGTTTTGCCTTGTGCAAATATAGCACACCTTCTCTATCCATTCATTTGTTAATGG
>NW_006400097.1:713030-719495 GCF_000299155.1 Elephantulus edwardii | reverse complement strand
ATCCAGTTTTTCTCAGTCTTACCCCCACCCCAATGTCAGCCTCATTCTACAACAGTGGCACCAAATAGCATTTGTCCCTTTGTGACTGAGATATTTCACTCAGCACCATGTCCTCCAGGGTCACAGACCTAGGGATTTTAAACATTTCATCACGTGTTTACTCACCATCTGAATGTCTCCTTTGGTGAAGTGTCTGTTCATACACTGTGACCATTTTGTGACTGGGTTGTTTACCTTTATCTTATTGAGGTGTTGGGATATTCTATAAATTTTAGATATAAATATCTTGTCAGACATTTCGTTACCAAATATTTTTTTACCACTATGTGACTTTCTTTTTTAGCCTCTTAAAGAAGATTTGTGTGCACAGGAATTTGAATTTTAAAAGGTCCCATTTATCTATTTTATCCTCTCCTGGTTGTAGGTTTTTCAGAATGTTTGGAAGATTGTTCTTACTGTGATTTAGGGCTTCAAGAGTTCTTCTAAGCTTTTCTCTGATGAAATTTATAGTCCTTGGTTTTAGTCCTAGGTCCTTGATCCACTTTGAGTTTGTTTTTGTGTATGGTGTAAGCTGTGGGTCTTGCTTGAGTTCTCTAAAGATAGTTTTCCAATTTAGCCAACATCGTTTGTTAAAGAGGCTTTTGTTGACCCGCTTTCTGTGCATAGATTGAAAAAGTATGGAGACTGGCTACATCTCTGACACACTCTTTCCTGATTTTGAACTATGTAGTGTTTCCTTGCTCTGTTCTGATGACTGCTCCCTAGTCTAAATATAGGGTTCACATGAACACAATGGCTCCCTGGACAATGACACATATCAATTGACATATGAAATCTCCATTGCAGCAACTGTCTAACTTACTGAGTCACCAGCGTATAAGCTTAAAATTCAAACTCATTGCTGTCAGTTCATCAATTCTGATTTGTGGTTCTCCATAATTTTCCCAAGTTTATAAATCTTACAGGGAAAAGACTGCTCATCTTTCCCCCATGAATCAGTTGGTGGTTTCCAACCACTGGAGAGATACAAATTATTGGATTGATTCCAAAATGACATAGCGTATACTGCAAAAACTTAAACAGGGGGAAAATCTTTGAGAGCAAACTATAGAATAAGAGAGTTCCCTGTGAGGATAAAATTAGATGAATGGGACCTTCTAAGAATCAAATCCCTATGCACATCCAAAATCTTCTCCAACAGGGTAAAAAGGGAAGACACAGACAGGGAAAAGGTATTTGGTAATGACATGTCAGATAAGGGACTTATATATAGAATTTATAAAATACTCGAGCACCACCACAAGATGATAAACAATCCAATCACAAAATGGGCATAGGATATGTACAGACACTTCACCAAAGAAGACTTACATACAGATGGCAAACAAACACTTGAAGAAATGTTCAAAATCTCTAACTCTAAGAGAAATGCAAATGAAAACAATTATGAGATATCATCTCACCCAAGTAAGAATAGCAAAATTTAACAGAACAGCAAGCAACAAATTTTGGCAAGGTTGCGGAGAAACTGGAACCCTTATTCACTGTTGGTGGAAGTGTAAAATGGTGCAACCACTACGGAAGGCAGTGTGGTGCTTTCTCAAAAAGTTTCAAATAGAGATACCATTTGACCCAGCAATTCCACTACTGGGAATATACCCCGAAGAGACCATAACTGCCACCCAAGCCAATATATGCACACCCAGGTTTATCACAACTTTGTCCACAATAGCAAAAAAGTTGGAAACAACTTAAGTGCCCCTCAACAGATGAATGAATAGAGAAGCTGTGGTATATTCACACAATGGAATACTATGCTGCATTGAAAAACAAGGAATTCATGAAGTATTATTCAAAATGGGTGACCCTGGATATCATTATGCTGAGTGAAAGATCTCAGTCACAAAGGGACAAATACTGGATGTTGCCACTTTTTTAAAAGGAGACTAACATTGTGGTTGGGGGGAAACTGAGAAAGATGGGATGAATAATGTATACTGCATTGAAACAGATGAGGGAGGAAACTTTAAAAGAGTTATGTGATTTAGTATTATTGTCATGACTGGAGTCCAGAACAAAGGCTGCATAGTGGAGTAGACCTGGGTG
This sequence comes from Elephantulus edwardii, assembly GCF_000299155.1. NCBI lineage: Eukaryota > Metazoa > Chordata > Mammalia > Macroscelidea > Macroscelididae > Elephantulus > Elephantulus edwardii. The sequence goes on along the minus strand of NW_006400097.1, from coordinate 717,389 downwards.
GAGGGATTGTAAAACAATCAACAAATTTTTCTTTCACTTTCCAAAGAGAAGAGTGAACTGGGGGGCAGAGCAGGGAAAAAAGTACAACAATGAATGAATGGAAATCTGAAGTCTCTGTAAATTTTCATTAAAATTAACAACAATAATAAGTTTTTTAAAAAATTAAAAAAGAAAGTTCCTGCAGTTTTTATATAAAAAAACCTAGAAAGAAGTATTTTCTTTTAATCATCATTACAAGATATACTTGTGTGTGGGAAAATAGATAATCAGTAAATTGCTATCGTTGCGCTTATGCAAGGTATAAACAAAGAAACTTACCTTCAACTGACTCATAGTTGACTCTCCAGCAGGTTTTCAAAGGCTGTAAATTGCACAGAATGAGATTGCTCATCTTCCTCCTGCGGGGGGACTGGTGAATTTGAACCAGCAGAGAGGTGCAGCCTTTCGGTCAGCAGTGCAATTCTACTCCATCAGCTGCTCCATAAGAGAAGCACGAACACTCTCTTCCAGTGCAATTTATTTCCTCTGAAAATGTGCTGAAGGGTCAGCTAGGAGTTGGTTCTAACTAGACAGCACACAACAGTCTGTATAGGGTTCTCTGGTGCCCTAGTTATAACAAATTTCCTGTAATTCCAAAGGCATGAAATTAAAATCCATTAGCTGATCTAGGGGAGAAGGATGGGTCATATCCTCCCATATGATTTACTGTCTCTGAAAATCCACTGGAAACTCAGCTATAGGTTGGTCCTGACTTGATGGCACACAAAACCAAGTCTGAGTACATACACTAGTGACTTGTTTGATAGGAAGAAAAGTCTTTATAGTCTACACAGGAGCAAAAAATAAGAAAGGGTATGTTTATTAACATTTTTCTAACTTCTGGAAATTATAATATGAAGTAAGAGAGACAAAACTCTTGCTTTTGGATCTTAAGGAGTGTCATTTTGTGTGTTCACTTACAAGGAATTTCTAATTTCTGAATCATTAACTTGCATGATATTTATCAGTCAGTGTAATCAGTATATGTGGCTGAAGAAAATAGAATAATTAGACAGTGGAAGACCTTAAGATGCATGACAATATCTGTAAGCAAGAAGTCACCCAGTCTGAAATTATCATTCAAATAAATGGTCACTCAAATTTACCAAAAGTTGAGACAGAGACTGAGGCCTTCTTGGAAGCCTTTCTTGTCACCTGAAATTAACTGATCATTGGATTGGAGTGACCAAGGAGAGTTTGCAAACTTGGACAAGGCAAATTTCAAATCAGAATAATAGCTAATATTTGTCTGTAAGTAGGTCACAGGGTCTGGAGAAATAAGACTTTCTTTCTTAAAAGAAAATTACAGAATAATCTATAGTAAAGGATGCTTAAGCACTAAGGCAGATTGGTAAGTGGGACAATAAAGAACAGACTACTAGGATAGAAGAATATCTTATATCAATTTTGGGAACAGGAGTCAAATTTCCTTTAAAGGAAATTTTATAGGATGAACTAGTCAATAAACTACACACTTGACAGGAGCACAATTCCAGTTACAGAATTCTAAATGTAGATAGAGCTATGCAATAGAAGATATTTCTTGAGCACAATAAAATCATACTAAGATTATAGTGTGTTCTCACTAATATTGGGTTACTCCTGAATATATGTTGGAAATTTGAGGACTAGTTAAGAAGTGTTTTGCTATTCCCAAAATCTTACAATTGCTTCAAAATAGTAACATAAAGATAGAAGAATTATGTACTAAATCTTCAAATTAAGAAGATTGATAAAGCTCAGATTCATATACTCTCATATATATTAAATTATAATAACTCTCCTTAAACTTTATCATTTTCCCCAAAAAATATTATCAGTTGCTGTGAATCCCAATAAAACACATGCCAGTCCTATAAACAACAGACAGAAATCCTGTCTTATCCTACACCTTCACATCATCTCTGACACACTTGACCCTGTCCATATCTACAGTCACTAAGTCTACCCTTGTCTCTGGGAGTCTTTCTTTCTTTTGTTTACCCTTCCAAGTATTACATCCTTTTCAAAGGAATAGCCTATTCTAGCAACATGCCTAAAGTATGTGAAATGAAGTTTCATCATTCTTACTTTTAAAGACAAATGCATTCTTTTAATAGTTCAAGAGATATTCAGTACTTTTCTCCAACAGTGAAGTCAAAGACATCAATTCTTCTTCTGTTGGCCTTATGCACTGCCCAGCTCTCAGACACATAGAAGGTGATTGAAAAGATAATGGCCTGAAAGAGATGCAACTTATCATGTCTTTTGCGCATTTTGTAATTGTATTATCAATCTTTTTTTCTTATGGAGGCCTGTAGGATTCTGTAAACTTTTGATATAAGACCTTTGTCTAAAAAAGCATTGCCAAATGTTTTTCCTCAGTCAGTAGGTTTTCTTTTCACTCTATTGGAAAATTATTTTGATGCACACAGAGATTTAATCTTTGGAAAGTCCTATTCATCAATTTTATCCTTTTCAGGTTGTGTTTTCTGGTTGTATTTGTTAATTTCTTAATATCATAGACTAAGCTATCAAAGCTTAATCTCAATTTGTCCCTTGTGAACTTTATGGCTTGGGCTTTACTCTTAGGTCTCTAATCTACCTTGAATAGATTTTTGTGTATGGTGTAAGATGCGGATCCTGTTTACAAAACGGGTAAAAGGCATGGAAAGACTTTTCACAGAGGAAGATATTCAGATGACAATCAGAATCAAGAAAATACTGAAAATAACTGATTATCAGAGAGTTGCAAATCAAAGCCACAATGAGATACCATCCCACCCAAGTAGCAGTGTCAAAGTTTAACAGGACAGCAAGTAATATGTGTTAGAAAGGGTGTGGAGAGATAAAAACTCTTACACACTATTGGTGGAATTGTAAAATGATACAGTCACTCTGGAAGGAAGTTTGGTGTTTCCTCAAAAAGCTAAAAATATAAATTCCTTAAGACCTATCTATTCCATTGCTTGGAATATACACTGAGAAAATCAGAACCGAGACATAAATGGAAATTTGTACACTAATGTTCATAGCAGCATTATTTGCCATTGCAGAACATGAAAACATCCCAAATTTCCAACAAAAATCAAATGGATTGAAAAATTATGCTATATTCACACAATGGGATACTTCGCAGCATGTAGGAACAATGATTTTGTAATCACTATCTAACTTAGGAGGAATAAATAATGATACATGCCGATGTTATCTTGTAGGTAAAGAATTTTCACTGAGCAATAAACGTATCTATTTTGATTTAAAGGGTCATTTACTATCAGAGAAACAAAGTGACTAATTCAATAATTACAAGGTGTACTTTTAGTCATTTGTTATATTTATACCTAAAAGCACTTAAATTGTTCCTAAATGCTGAAATTTTGATCCAGTTAGAAAAAAAAGAAATAAAAACTCCCTTTTGTGATGGGAACTTATTTTAAATTTACTCAATATTAGGATTTTTTTGCATCATTATAAAGGTCAGCACATTCCACATAGGAAAAAGAAAATTATTGGATTTTTAATCGGAGTGAAAAACCAAATTGAACTTTACTCAGAATTCTATAGTGGCCTGCTTTAGTGTAGTGTTTCAGGGAAAAACTTGCCAGTGAAATTTGCTGAACAACTTACGTAAATAGAACAAAGTACCTTTATGAAGTGGATTTCAAACATTAGCTTTATCTTTTCTCTAGTATTTTGAGATAATAGCTATTAGCATACTCTCTACCTCTTTCTCTGCCTCTTTCTCTGATGTCATATGCATTCTTAAAAATACTAAAGGCATAAAAATGCACAAATACAAATGCTCATTAACAGACCAATGGATTATAAAAGAGAACGTATGCACAATGGAATATTTATCAATCTGGAGGAAAAAAATAAAGTTTTATACAAGTTGCAATATGAAAAAGTTCAAAGACATTCTCCTAAGTGAAATAAATTTAAAAATGTAAAATTTTTGATGATGTAATTTATTGAAAAAAGAACGGCAAATGTACAGAGAACAAAATTTATTATGCCTATCACGTCTCTTTCTACAATTCTTTTAACAGTTGATTTATGTATTTTATAGCTCTACCAGTTGGTGCACATATATTGGCCAAGTTATGTATTCTTTATATGTTGTTATTATCATTGTCATTTCTCTCGAATCAATTACAATTCATGGTGACTTTATTAACAAAAAATCTAAACCTTATTCTATCCTGTTTCTTCCTCATATGAGCCCACTGAGGCAGTCACGGTGTCAATCCAATCTTCCTCTCATTCAGTATATAGGGCCCTTCCTTGTGTTTTATAGTGGTTTTCATTTTTATCAAATATTAATATTGCCAGCCACTC
>NW_006400097.1:688963-712930 GCF_000299155.1 Elephantulus edwardii | reverse complement strand
TTTTTTTTTTCTTTAATAAAATTTTTTATTTTGTATTGATTTACTTACAATGTTTGTATACATTGTTTTCACACCAGCTCTTTTCCATTTCCTTAATCCATCTCTCCCTCCATCTATTAAATTGTATGGCCCTATAATTAAATCCCCCTCACCCATCCTCATATATCTGCTTCTCCCTTCTCCCCCTTTAAATCCTCATACATGTTCTTCAATGATGGTCTTATACAGTATTTGTCCTTAAGGGACTGAGTAGTTCACTTAGCAAAATACTTTCTAGTCCCTTTCAAGTTAGGTAGTGACTTACAAACCATTGCTTCTGCATGCTGTGTAATATTCCATTGAGTGAATGTAACATAATGCCTCAATCCAATAATAAGTAGCTAGACGTTTGAGCTGTTTCCATGCTCTTACTATGGTGAATAATACTGCTATGAACATTGTTTGCACCTCAGTTCTCATTTTCTCAGGGTGTATCCCAAGCAGTGGAATAGCTGGCTCATAATGAATGTCTATGTTCAGCTTTTTGTGAAAACATTATACTGCATTCCAGAGTGGATCTACCATTTTACAATCCCACCAAAAGTTTCTAAGGGTTCCTATCTTGTCACATCCTCTCCAACATTTGTTACATGTTGTCCTGTTAAATTTTGCCAGTGCTAATGGTACGAGATAGTATCTTTTTCTGGTTTTGATTTGTATCTCTCTTAGCACCAGTGATTTTGATCATTTACTCATGTGTCTGTTGGCCATCTGCATATATTCCTCTGTGAACATTCTTTCCATGTATTATGCCCATTTTGTGATTGTGTTATCATTCTTTTTCTTCTGAGGATTCTGTAAATAAATGGAAAAATATTCCCTATTCATGGATGGGAAGACTCAATACTTTGGAAATGACAATTCTACGAAAAACAATCTACATGTTTATCACAATCTCAATACTGATGCCAAATTAATTTTTTTCTATAATGCAAAGGTAGCCTTTTTAAAATTGATTTGCTTACAAAGTCTGTATACATTGTGTTTCATACAATAATTTGCATGCATTATGTAAAATTAATTACCATTGGAACTTGCCTGTCACTATATTGTCTTTTCATGAGAACTTCCCCTTTCCTTGTCTCTCTTGTTCAATCCACTATACTGTGCAACCCTGTGGTTCTGTTCCTACCTATCCCCACTCTGTGGCTCTCACCTTTCCCTCTCTTGAATTTTCATATATGTTTTAGTAGTTGTCCTGCTATTTTTATAGTAATGCAGTATTTGTCCTTATGAAATTGTATTATTCACTCAGCATAATCCTCTCCAGCTTCTCCCAAGTTACATAGTATTTTTTATAATTATTGCTCCTAAGCGTTGCATAGTATTCCATTGTGTAACTGTACCACAATTTCTCAATCCATTAAGTTGTGTTTGGATATTTGGGCTGTATGCATATTCTTGCAATGATAAATAATGTTGCATAAAACCATTATTGTAAAAACAGAAGGATAACTAATAAAACATATATGAAGACCTATAGGAGAAAGGGTAAGAGCAGAGAGTGGAGGATAGGTAAGGGCAAAGTCACAGGGTTTACAATTTAGTGAAAACTAAAGGAAAATGGGAAAGATCTGTTGGGGACCTGAAAAGACAGGGTAATGTTCAGTATAGTATAATGGTGATTAATTTTATAAAACATAGTGCATAGTAATGACTGTATGAAACACAATGCAAATGAAGAATAGTGTGAAACACAGTGCATATGAATTTTGTAAACAAATCTTAAATTTTAAAAAATCCTCATGAGAACAGGAAGTAGGCAAGGATGTCCACTATCACTCTTCCTGCACAATATTATTTTTGGAAATCTTAGAGCAATAATGCAAAAGAAGGAAATAAGAGGCATTCAAATTCGCAAAGAAGAGTAGAAACTATTTCGATATGCAGGTGCTATTACAGTATGCTAAGGAAACTAATAATCCAGTAAAAAACCTGTTAGACATAATTAACCAACTGATCAAAGTAACAGTATACAAATCAACAAACAAAAATCATATGTCTTTACAATGACAATTTTAGAACATGGAAGGGAAAATAAAGAAACCAATACAAATCATAATAGCTAACTAAAAGACAAATATTTAGGAATAAATCTAACTAAAGTCACAAAAGACCTAAACATAGAAAATTCCCAATTATATTTTAAATTATTTCCAATTTGAGGGATTCATTTTTTATCACTATATTGGACAATATTAAATTGCTAGTCATATGGCTTTCAAGAAGTTACTATTTTAGAAGTATACAACAAGCTGCTGTCCTTTTAAAAATATTATACTGGTTTATTTATAAAGTATACATTGTTTTCCACATCATATCTTTCCCCTTTCCTTTACCCACCTCCCTCTACACACATTAAATTGTGCAGTTCTGTGATTAAGTCCCACCCCTCCATCATCATCCCTCTGCTCCCCCAACTCCTCCTTGGATCATCATACTCATTCTACATTAATGCTCTTATACAGTATTTGTCTTTATGTGACTGAGTAAGTAATCTTAGCAAAATGCTTTCCCTCCCAAGTTACATAACAATTTACAAAATCATTTTTCTTGCATTCCATTATCATTTCTATCATTCCATTATGTGATTGTTTTATCATTTCTCAATCCATTCCACTGTGATTGTTTTCATGTTGTTTCTATGGTGAATAACGTTACTATGAACATTGGTGGACAAGTCTCTCTTTGTGCCTCAGTTCTCATTTTCTCAGACAATATTCCAAGCAGTGGAACAAGCTGTCCTTATTCTGTCATAGTATAGTAGCTCCAATGAAATGTCCACCATGAATGACTTTGTTAGTATTTGAAAAATACCATGACATTATGCACAGCCTCTGGAATTATAGCATCACACAATCCACTCTAGTACCACAAACTGATAGACAAACAATGAATATAGGCAGAATATCTTATTTTATGCAAATACACAATGTCTCTAAAATTATGTAATTACTGATTTCCTTTTGTTGTGAACTGTAAAGCATATAGAGTATACATTTGAGGAGCAATGTTATTTATAATGTTGCTATAAATCACAGTCACTCACCAACACCAAAACATAATACCTATACATATTTTGCCAAACAATTTTCTGTCCTGTATAAAATCAAAAACAGATAGAAATACTTGAAACTTTTTTCTCAATAGGAGATCTTAGTTTGTTTTATATAATTTGAAAATAATACATATACACCAACAAATAAGATTACCTGTTGATTTTATACTTAATGTTCAATTAAATTACTTTTCTTTTACATTGAAAATATTTTTGATGAAAATTTGTAGAGGTCAGTTAACCAGAATAGGCTGAGAGAAGAATTCAAAGAAATTTCCTAAAACAGAAAACTTTCTGGTTCATCTTTATGTAAAAAAAAATTGAGATTTTTGCACAAGTTTGTAGAAAGGATGGATTTTTCTTCACGCCCTGATACACATTTTCCTCTTTCACCATTGTCAATTCACTTTGCAGTGCATGTTTCGTTTCAGACTGTTAATTGGCATACATAAAATGTCTAGTAATTCGTTGAAACAATCCTTCTTTTTTCCTATTCTAGTGTTTTGTTAGATTCCCTCAAATCAATTATTTCATAGAGATCTGAACTCTGTCCTATCCCGGGCCATCCTCATAAACTCTGACACACCTGAGCCCATTGCTGTAACATTGTGTTAATCCATCTGGTTGAGGTTCTTCCTCTCTATTGTCAAACCTCCACTTTTCCAAGCATGATGACCCTTCCTAAAAAACAGCCTCTCCTAACAACACACTCAAAATATTTGAGATGATGCTTTGCTATTTTGCCTCCAAGATTTTGCTTGTAGCACTCAGCATTGCAATTTGAGGTCTGTATTTGTTTCTGGGGTATTTTAACTTGAAAACCAAATATGTTCCACTATTCCAGTATAATGTATCTCATGTATCCATTTTTTTCCTGCTCTCCCCTCCAGCATCCTTCCTATTTTTATAATAGTGATATTACACAATATTTGTCCTTTTGTATGGGATATCTAGCTCAGTATACTGTCTTCCATACTCATCCATGTTATGTAGTGATTTACAAATTCCTTTTCAGAAATGCATTGTATTTCATTGCATGGATGTATTACATTTTTCCTGTTTGTTTATTGACAACCATTTGGGCTGTTTCCATCTTTTCATTGTTGTGATTAACGCTGCAAAAAATTGAGGGTATGCATACATTCATTTGCATCAAGCTCTTGTTCCTTTCTGGTATATTCCTGGTTGTATTTGTTGTTGATTGTCATTAAATCAAGAATGACTCACAGCTACCCTATGAACAAAAGGCCTGAATCTTTTCTATAACTGTCATTGTTTCTCAAAATTCATATAGTTTCCAGAGGCATGTTCTTTAGGAAGTGAATGCCATTCCCAGTAATTGTATCAATTTCCTTCTTTTAAAAAGTGTCATAATTCCTTCCACAATAACTATACCATTTTGTATTTCCACCTGCAATGTGTAAGCATTCCAATCTCTCCACATCCCTGCTAGTATTTTTTTTTTCCCCTTTCAAACTTTGATGTCGTTGCTGAGGTAAGAAGATATTTCACTGTTGTTTGGATATTCATATCTCTTACCACTAGGGATCATGAATATTTATTAATGTATTTGTTGATCATCTGAATTTCTTCTTTGGTATTCATACCTTGTGCCCATTTTGTTATAGGGTTGTTTGTTTTTCTCTTATTGAGGTGCTGGTTGATAATGATGTTGAAAGATACTAGTAAGTCCGTTAGAACCATTAAGGATCCTATGGAGAATTACTCTGAATCCTGTCCCATCCTGCCTATCCTTAAAATTTCTGACATATTGGAGCTCATTACTACAATCACGATGCCAATTAATCTGATTGAGGGTCTTCCTCTTTTTTTCCTATTCACCAACTTTCCAATAATGATTTTCCTCTCCCAGGCATGTTTTTGTTGGTTGCCTTCAACTAGAGCACAATTCATAGCAACCCTATGAACAAAAGGCCTGAAGCCCCTCTACAACTATTAACATTTATTAAAGTTCACAGTTTCCAGAGGTATGCTTTTTAGGAAGTGGATACCACTCCTGCTTCCACACCATTCATAGCATGTTATTGCTGTTACATGCTGTTGAGTTATCTGGGATGCATAGTGACCCAATGGTCAGCAGCTCTGAACCCTACCCTATCCTCAGCCAGTCTCACTAATTCCCACACAGCAACCCATTACCGCAGTCACTGTATCATTCCATGTCATCCGGGCTGTCTCTCTCCTGTGCTGTCTGACCACCCGATTTCACCTGGCCACATGCCCAAAGTAAAATCCTAGCCTCCAAGGAGAGACTTGGTTTCATTCTCTCTAAAACAGACTTATCTGTTTTCTTGATAGTCCATGGTATGTTCAAGACTCTTCTCCAGTACCACAAATTGAAGTCATCTATTCTTCTTAATCATTGTCCAACTCTCTGAAGCATAAGAAGTAATTGAGAAGACCGTGGCCTGGATTAGGCACACCTTTGTGGCTAGACCGACATCTTTGCTCTTGCACTTTGAAGAGGTCCATGAGAGCAGATTTTCCTAAAGCTATTCATCTTTTGATTTCCTATCTGCTGGTGTTGATTATGGATCCTAACAAGCTATAATTTCTAACAACCACAATATGTTCTCCATCTATTTTGGTGTGCCAATTGGCCCAGTGGTGAGAACCTTTGTCTTCTTGATGTTGAGCTTCAATATGTATTGAAGACTACAGTCATTGACCTTTTGCAACAAGTGCTTCAGGTCTTCTTCAGTTTCAGCAAGCAAGGTGTGTCATCTGTATATTGTAGGTTTTTAATGAGTCTTCCTACAACCCTGAAGCCACTCTCCTCTTAATAAAGCCCTGCTTCCCGAAAGATCTGTTTTGCATACAGATTGAAAAAGTATGGGGACAGGATGCATTCCTTTCCTGACTATGAACCATAGAGTGTTTCCTTACTCTATTCTGAGGACTGCTTCCTGGTCCAAGTACAAGTTTTGTATAAGCACAATCAAGTATTCTGAGATTCCTCTTGTCCTCAAGGTCAGTCAAAATTTATTGTGATTAACACAGTCAAATATTTTTGCATACTCAATGAAACACAGATAGACATTTTTCTGGTACTCTCTGCTTTCTGCTAAGATCCATCTGACATTGGAAATAATGATCCTAGTGTCATGACTTCTAAGTCCAGCTTTTTATTTCTGGTAGTTCTCTGTCAATGTACTGTTTCAGTCATTTCTGAATAATCTTCAGCAGGATTTTGCTAGTGTGCGATGTTAGTGATATTTTTTGATAATTTTCACACTCTGTTGGATCACATTTTTTTTTAATGGGAATAAATATAGATCTCCTCCAGTTAATTGGCTGAGTAGTTGTCCTCCAGATTTCTTGACACATCTTGGGGAGCCCATAGAGGGTAGCATCTATTCCAGGATTATACTTGCTTCATAGGAAGCCTCTGGAAGTGTTCTTTCTTTTTCAATTTTTTGAAATAATTTAAGTAGAATGGGTGCTAAATCCTCTCTCAATGTTTGGTAGAATTCATCTTTGAAGAAGCCATCTGGTCCAGGACTTTTCTTATGGGAAGTCTTTTTATGACCCTCTTAATTTTTTCTCTTGTGATGGGTCCATTCAAGTGTTCTGTATTTGTCCTTGTCAATCTTGTCAGGGAATGTGTTTCAAGGAATTAGCCCATTACCTCTATATTTTCAGATTTATCAGAGCATAGCTTTTCGTAGTGTTCTGATATTATCAGTTTAATTTCCTCTGGTTCTGTTTGATGTCACCTCTGTCATTTCTTAATTATCTGTATCTTTTCTTTCTTACCCTTTTTTTAAATTTGCCAGTGGATTTTCAGTTTTATTGACCCTTTTGAAAAATAAGCTCCTGATCTTATTAATAGTTTCAACTGGTTTTCTGTTTTCTATCTCATTGATTTAAGGTCTTTACAATTTCTTTTCTTCTAGAGGTTGTAGAATTAGATTGTTGGTCTTTTTCTAAAGATGTTGAGTTAGATCATTGATTCTTCTTTCTTCATTTTTTTATGTGTGGCTATTTCTATGAACTACCCCTGAGGATTGCCTTTGCTGTGTCCCAGAAGTTTTGGTAAGTTGTATCTTCATTATCATTTGCTTCAAGGATTTTTTTTTTATTTTATTCTTTATTTCTTTTATAACCCAATCACATTCTAGCAGGGAGTTATTTAGTTTCCACATGGGTGGTTTTATAAGTTTTACTCTTCTGTGGTTAATTTCTAGTTTTATGACATTTTTCATGAGATTTTGGAAGTTTTCTTCTATTATCTCCTCCACAATTTTCTCTGTTTTTCCTAGTTTCCCTCCTATTCTGGAATTCCTGTTATATATACATTGTTTCATTTTATGTCATCCCAAATGATTCAAATGTTTTTTTTTCATTTTTGTTTTTTTCACTTTCTTCTTATCTTCTCACTTTTTTCCTTCCCCTAAATTCTCATTGTTGTTCTTGTTTCTATCTTGTGGATTCTCTATTTCATCTCTTCTATTTTTTCATAACTTTATCACATTGAAAATTACTGCCATTTCAGCCTTTATAGTTTTGATTATATTTCCATGCTTTTTCTTTTGTTATAATAATGTGATGGTTGTATCTTCTCTGTCTTGTGATGATATTTCTCTTTCTTGTGGCTATTTACATATGACTTCCATTATTTCTTCCAACAATTGTTACTTTTTCAGTACCCGTTCTTAGAACTCTACATCTTCATATTTATTCTACCTTCTTATCTCTAGGATAATCACTGGGTCTTTGATCTGGCCTGCTTTGTTAGGAGAAGGCTAGTTTTTATTTTTTCAAAATGTTTGACCTTGTTTACTGCTTTCTTGACATTATATGAAGTGAATGGAACTGAGGTTTCTCCCCTGAGCGTATAAAGCATCTAAGGGGAGCTTGGAACTTCCCATCAATTCTGCCCATCACCCTTTATTCCCCACATATGCTTGGTTGATGATCTCTTCTCACTGTATACCTGTGTCATTTCCTAATCCTGGGCTGGGGGTGGGGTGGGGGTCACTTCTACCTTATCCAACAAAATTCCTGTGGGGAACTAGGAATTTCTAGTGGAATGCAGTCTCAGGGGAATGTAGTCATACAAGCTTTCCTTTCTATGTGATCTCAGTGTACCTGATACTTCTCCAGATGCTGGGTGGAAGGGGCCACTTCTGCCTTAGCCAGTAAGGTCTCTGTAGAGAGCCAAGACCTTAATGGAGGAGAATGTGGTCCCCAGGGAATGCAATCCAGGACTCTTATATCCCTGAGTCTTAGTTGTTGCAGTGTACTTCTGTCTTCTTCTGAAGCTGGGTGGAAATGACATTTCTACTTTACCCAACAGAGTCTCAGCAGAGACCTGGCAAATTGCCTAAAAAGTAATCCCCTGAAATATAGTCTGAGATCCTTTACTGCTGGAGCCTTGGTGGTCGTGGTACATCTGTGTCTTCTCCTGGCACCGGATCTCTCATGCTATCTTGTTTACTGTGGTTGTTTAGTAGGACTTCAGATCAAGGAGTGTGATGTCTCCTACCATGTTTTTTTTTTCTTTTTCAGAACACTTTTCTTATTCAGGGTCTCTTTCCATTACAGTCAAAATCGGAAATTACCCTTTCCATCTGAAAGAATAATGGAACAGGTTTCTGTAGAATGACACTGACTCATAGTTTTTGCTCGTCATTTTCACGATATCGTGGAAGTTCTTGTGGCCCAGTGGTAAGAACTTGTGCTACAACCCCCAAAGTTGGAATTATTTTGCTGTTTTGTGAGAGAACTATGAATACTCTCCTTCTATGGAATTTACTGCCTCTAAAAACCATCTGGAGGGTCAGCTGGAGGGTAGGTTTCAACTTAAAGGCACCTAGTAATAACAACATTCACGGCAAGGTATATTCTTTCACTTTTATAAATTTTTTTATTTGTATTGTAATTTTCTTTTTATAAACCTCTTGTTTCTTTAGTTGTATTTAATCCAAAGCATCTTATCTTATCGTTAGCTATTGTAATCAATGTTATTTTTCTTATTTCCTTGTCTATGTTTTCTTTGTTATTATAGAGAAACCCAATGGATTTTTGTTTGTTAATCTTACAACCGGCTACTTTTCTGAGGTGGTCAAAATATCCAACAGTTTTCTTGCTGAAACTTTGGAGTTAATTTTACCTATTCTTTGCCAATTTGGTTGCCTTTGATTTACTTTACTTAATTTATTGCTCCTGCTAAGATTAAAACAATATTGAATAGAGTGATGATAGTAGGTATCATTCTTAGTTCCTGTTCTCATGTAAAATGCCTTTAATCTCTCTCAATTAAGAGTGACATTAGCTCTTGGTATTAATTCTGTGGTGTAATTACTTTTGGGGCTTCAGTTTTGCATAGAGTGTAAAGTCTTGCTTTGGTTTTGCATAGAGTGTGAGTTAGTATGCTTCTTTTGTGTCAGAAATGTTCTTGCCTGGAGTCCTTGCAGGTCCTGGGGCTGGTGATCTTGGCTGGGGAACTAATTGCTCCAGGGGAAGGTTGGACAACTCTCCTTGCCTGCTCCTTAGGCTCATGAGGAGACTCACTTCTTGTTGGGAGCTCAACAATACACGGAATGGACAACTCACCTTGTTGCTACAGGGAAAGCTCACCTTGGATATTAATCTCACCAGGAATGCAACTTGCCCTGTTGGACTGTCTTTCTGAACTCCCTGGGCAGCTTGAATGGAAGGAGAGGACAATTTTCCCTGCTTGAAGTCCTCTCTGTTCCCATGGGTGGTGTGAAAGCTCAGTTGGCTGGAGAGCTTACTTCTCCAAGGAAAGGGCAAGTAATTTTGCCTGAAGTCCTCTCTGATCTTCCAAACATTTTTTATATAAATGAGAAACACATAAATGCATTCCCCTTTGCTTATATACATTATGAATTCCAAATGAATGACATTGGTTATACAGAGTCTTCTGAAGGCAAAAGTTTAACTACATTTATTGTTAATTCTTGTTTCTTTTACAAAGATAAAATTAAGTGCATTTTACAGCTATAATTAAAAGAAAATAAAACTTTACTCCCATAAGTCTTTTATATTATTTTCTTACTTTCTTTAGTTCAAATAATGTATTCTATTTGTGTAGTTATAATTACTCAAAATGTTTGTGTTTGACATAGACAAAAACTTCTTTGAATGTGTGCTAGACTCATGTTCTTTGTGACATGGATCTTGCACAAACCAAGTTTTGATACAGATGAAAATATAAGAAAGAAAAAAATGCATAATTTATCTCCAGAAAAGTTTATAGGTATCTCATCAGAAATTACATTTTGCAGGATATGTGCAAAAATAGTAAAATATTGCCTAGATTTTAAATGAAAAATATAAATATTATTGATTTTTAATACTGTAACAAATGTTTATCATGGTTTAAGATTAGGTTTTTGGGAAAATTAATTTACATTATTATTGTTTTGAAACTTATAAACAAAAATAAAATTATATTATTTTTCTACCAATTCTTACCAGTAGGGAGTCAGTTTTCTTTTGCAGACAATTCTGCCTATGCTGGTCTAAGCATTTTTAGATGGCTGTTTTGCTGTTTGGATAATCATTAAAGCTTTTGATTTACTTATGATCCTTGAGCTGAATTATATAATTTAGGGGGTAAATTGGCACGATGGCCTTCTCATTAGCTGTTGCTAAGTGATGTGATTAGTGAGTCCCATTTTAGTCTTTATGTCAGCATTTATTATCGTATTTTTTCATGATTGGTTCCAATTTATTTATATCCATGGTTTAGCATTGCTATCATTTTGCAATAGACAAAAATCTTACAATATTTTTGAGAGGGGAAGAGTTTCAGGGTGAATATAAATTTAATTGTATTTGCATTACATTAAAATATTAAAATTAACATTTCCTGTCTTAAAAATGCTTTTGAATATTTTCTTTTACCTGTATAGACTAAAGCTCCACATCAAGAAAACAAAGTTTCTCACCACTTGGCCAATTTACAACACCTTGATAGATGGAGAAGATATTGAAATTGTTAACAATTACAGCTTACTCAGTTCCAAAATTGACAATTTTGGCTTAAAAATTAGGAAATCAAATGATAAATAGCATTGGAAAAATCTACCGCCAAGGAACTCTCTAGAGTGCTAAAGAGCATTAGTATCAGTCTAAATACTAAGGTGCACATGATCAAGGCCATTATCTTCACAATTACTTGCTACACGTCAGAAAGCTAGACAATGAGTAAGGGTGACAGAAGAACTGATGCCTTTGGGTTGTTGTGCTGGAGAAGAGTATTGACCATAACATGGAGTGCAAAAAGAATAAACAGGTCTGTCCTGCAGAGGGTGATGCATAGTTGAGCCTTGGAGATTAAGATTCTGAGGTTCTATTTTATATACTTTGGTCATGTTGCCAGGAGGGACCAGTTCTTAGTGAAGGACATCATACTTACAAGGGTGGAGCGACAATACAAAAGGGAAAGATCCAGGATCAGATGGAGTGACATAGTAAGTGAGATAATAGAAGTGTATCAGACACAGTGAGATTAGACCAGAATAAAGCAGGGTTCAGAGCTATTGTACATATATAGGGTCAATATGAGTCACAGTCAACTCGAAGGCACAGAACAACTACAGTAACAACATCATGGTAAAAATAACTCAATTGCATAATCTTTTTTCACCTTTTGTGGATTGATTTTAATTGATTATTCACATTATGCGGGGTATTCATTTTTTATCAACCTTGACTTTTGAAGGGAGATGTTCTTGCATGGCAGTAGTCATTCCTGATAACATGCACAGATTATGTGAGAAAATGGCACATCATTCTTGCTTCTAAAAAATAGTCTGGTTTTACTTCTTCACTGCTAGTTTTCCTTGTTCTCTTCTTTCCTTAGTCATTGGATATTTAATATTCTTCACTACTATGAATATTATAGCTAATGTTAGATGGATCTTGGCAGAAAGCAAAGAATACCAGAAGAATGTCTATCTGTGCGCTTCATTGACTATGCAAAGGCTTTTGACTATGTGGATCACAACAAGCTGTGGCTGACTCTGAGAAAAATGGGAACCCCAGAACATTTGATTGTGCTAATGTGAAACGTATGCTTGGACCAAGTGGCAATCGTCAGAACAGAGCAAGGAGACACTATCTGGTTCAAAATCAAGAAGGGGGTCCATCAGGGATATATTCTGTCTCCATACATTTTCAATCTGTATGCAGGTTATCTAAGACGCTGGACTGTACGAAGAGGAATGTGGCATCAGGATTGGAGGAAGCGTCATCAACAACCTGCGCTATGCAGATGACACGACCTTGCTTGCTGAAACTGGGGAGGACCTGAAGCACTTGCTGCAGAAGGTCAAGGACTGCATCCTCCTATATGAATTGAAGCTCAAAATCAAGAAAACAAAGATTATCACCACTGGGCCAATTGGCAGCATCAGTACGGATGGTGAAGAGATTGAGATAGTTAACAGTTTTCGTTTGCTTGCCTCCACAATCAACACTCTTGGTATCAGCAGCCAGGAAATCAAGAGACAAATTGCATTGGAAAAGTTGGCTGTGAGGGACCTCTCAAGAGTATTGAAAAGCAACGGTGTCAGGCTGGAGACTAAGGTGCGCCTGATCCGGGCTATAGTCCTCACAATTATGTGCTATGCATCAGAAAGTTGATCAGTGACTAGGGTTGATAGAAAGAGAATTGATGCCTTTGAGCTGTGGTGCTGGAGAAGAGTGTTGAATATACCGTG
Source organism: Elephantulus edwardii (assembly GCF_000299155.1). Lineage (NCBI taxonomy): Eukaryota > Metazoa > Chordata > Mammalia > Macroscelidea > Macroscelididae > Elephantulus > Elephantulus edwardii. The sequence goes on along the minus strand of NW_006400097.1, from coordinate 700,117 downwards.
GACTGCTAGGAGAACAAACAGGCAAACATGTTTGTCCTGGAGAAGGTGAAGCCAGAATGCTCCTTGGAATCAAGGATTCTGAAGCTTCATCTGACATGCTTTGGATATGTTGCAAGGAGGGACTGGTCCTTGGAGAGGGACATCATGTTTGGCAGAGTGGAGGGGAGGCAAAGGAGAAGAAGACCTTCGATGAGATGGATCGATTCCATGACTGGAGCGGTGGGTGTAAGTGTGTTTGCGATGGCTAGATTGGCACAGGATAGAACAGCATTTAGAGCTCTTTGTACATAGGGTCGCTATGAGTCACAAACGAGTTGATGGCACACAACAACAACAACAACAACAACAACAACAATATAACAGCTTAAAAGCATCAGTTCTTCAATTTTCCTTTCTCGTTGTCCAACTTTTATACATACATGAAACAGTTGGCTTGGGCTGCATAGAACTGGATCTTCAAAGTAACATCCTTGCTTTTTAGCACTTTAAAGAAGTCCTTGTCAGAAATTTGTCCAATGTAATATATCTTTTTACTTTTTATATGTTGCTTCTATGAGTATTGATTGTGAATTCATGTGAAATAAGAATTAAAAATCAATATTGTTGTTGTTAAGTGCCGTTGAGTCCCAGGCTACTCATAGTGACCCTATGACGGAGAGTCCTCAATTCTTATGTGTCTTTCATCCTCTCTCCACTTTCATAGTCTTTCCGGAGTCAAGCTATTATGGAATTGCATGCCACTCCTGCTTCCAAGCTTGTTTTATTTGGGGAGCTCCAACCCACACTGTCCGCATTGAGTAAACAACCATTGATTACCCATTATCCATTACCATTACCATTACCATTGGGTAACAATATTAGTATTTAAAAAATCAAGTATTTTAAGTTAGATGTTTTTGTTGTTGTTATGTGTCTTCAAGTTGAATACTACTCACAATGACTCTATAAACAACAAATTTGAACCCTGTACTATCATGTGCCAACTTCATTACCTCTAACATAATCAAATCCATTGTTGCCATCACTATGCCAATTCAGCGCTCTTTCTCTGACTCTTCTCCTTTCAAGCATGATATCTCTTTCCAAGAAGTAGCCTGTCCTAACAGCATGTGCATAATATGTGAGATGAGGCTTTGCCATCCTTGTCTCCAGAGATCATTCTAGTCACTGTGTCACCAATACATGTATGTTTGTTCTTTTGTCATTTCATAGAATTTTCAATATTTTACAACACCGTAACTCAAAGGCATTAATTCTTTCTCTGTATTTCTTATTCATTTTTCAGCTCTCAGATGCATAACTAGTGATCAGATGACAGTGGCCGAGTCAGGTACATTTTGGTCTTTAAACTGAAATCATTGATCCTCAGTTCTTTGTAGGTTCCAGGACACCAGACTTATCCATTTTCCCCAAGTTTTTTATTTCTTTACTTCTGGTAACTAAAAACTGATTTTGCATGAAAGTAAGATTAAATAATTGACAATTTACATTGTTTCTCCATCTATCATAATAGGTTTTATGGACTCAGTGTGAGGATATTTTTTCTTTTGCTGAGATGCAATCTATATTGATGGCTGTGGTCTCTGATCTTTAGCAGCAAGTGTTTCAAGTTTTCCTCACTTTTTTCATCCATCTGTCTATGAGTCTTTCTCATATCCTGATTCCTCATTCTTCTTCATAGCATCCAGCTTCTTAAACGATTTGCTCAGTATACAGATGTTGTTGTTGTTGTTGTTATGTGCGGTTGAGTTGCTTGCTATTCATAGCGACCCTATGTAAATCAGCCCTAAACTCTGTTCTGTACTATGCCAATCACACTGTCTCTGATTACCCCAGTCACTGAATCAATCCACCTCATAGAGGACCTTCCTCTCCTGTGCTGTCCCTTCACCGTCCTATGCATGATATCACTCTACAAGGACCTGTCCCTCTTTACAACATGTCCAAAGTATGTCAAACGAAGCCCCAGAATCCTTGCCTCCAAGTAGCTGCCTGGTTTAATCCTCTCCAGAATGAACTCGTTTGTCTTCTTAGCAGTCCATGGTACATTCAGTACTCTTCTCCAGCGCCAAAGCTCAAAGGCATCAATTCTCCTTCTATCCTCCCTAGTCATTGTCCAATTCTCTGATGCACAACAATTTATTGCAAAGACCATGGCCTGTATCAGACGCAGCTTAGTGTCCAGGCAGATACCATTGCTCTTCTGTACTTCGGAGAGGTCCCTAATACAGACTTTCCCATCACAATACATCTTTTAATTTCCTGGCTGCTGTTGTTAAGAGTGTTGACTGTGGAGCCAAGCAAACTAAAGCTGTGAACAATCTCAATCTCTTCACCATCTATCCTGATGCTACCAATTGGTCCAGTGCTGAGAATCTTTGTCTTCTTGACCTTGAGCCTCAATCCATACTGAAGTGCTTCAGGTCCTCCTCAGTTTCAGCAAGCAGGGTTGTCTCATCTGCATAATTCAGACTGATAAATCTTCCACCAATTCTGACATCACATTTCTCCTTATAGAGCCCAGCCTCCTGGATAATCTATTCTGCATACAGGTTGAAAAGGTATGGAGAGAGGACACATTCCTGGCATACACCTTTCCCAGTTTTTAACCTTGCAGGGCTTCCCTGCTCTGTTCTGATGACTGCCTCCTGGTCCAAGCATAGATTTTGCATTAGCATGATCAAGTGTTCTGGGATTGCCATTCTTCTCAGAGTCATCCAGAGTTTGTTATGATCCACACAGTCAAAAGCTTTGCATAGTCAATGAAACACAGGTAGACTTTCCTCTGTTATTCTCTGCTTTCTGCCAAGATCCATCTAACATTAGTACCAAGACCCCTTCTAAGCCCAGCCTGGACTTCTGCCAGTTCTCTGCTGATGTACTTTGAAAAAAGGATATAATCTTGACATACTCCTTTCTTTCTTTGAAACCATGTAATGTTTCCTTGTTCTATTTGGATAACAGCTTCTTGGTCTAGACAAATTTTTCATGTGAGCATAAGTAAGTGTTCTGGGATTACCATTCTTCTCAAGATAACTAAAGTTCATTATTATCCACACAGTCAAATGCCTGTTATGATGTTTATTTTGAAAATTTTTCTGTACTCATTATACTTGACATTCAATTATCCACAAAACTTATATATACATATATCAGATATTGAATGGATATTCAATAGTTACATGTCCAAAAATCTCAAATGCCTTGAGCTTCTAATGTCAAATTGCATATGTTAATTTTTAAAATGCAATGTAATTTGCAAATGTTAGCAAGTTTTGAGTTAAGATGTGGTCTATTTTCAATTGTGTTTAACAGTCTGTAGATCAGTCAGAATAGGTGCAGTCAGTTGTTAATTAGCCTTGTTTTGCAACAAAAGATTCATAGACTTTTCAATAATTTAAAAGTTTCATTTGAAGGTGATTACGATGATGAATTTATTACAAGTAGGGCTTATTTTGTCACTTTAAAAGGAAGGTCAAACTTACTTAGCAGGAGAGCTTTGAAACAATCCTACCTGTGATAACATGGTGGAATTCTGCTCAAAGATAGCAGCTAACTGTGGCTCTTTGTATGTTTGTTTCCTTCGACAGTACTGCCAATAATCCAATTTTATCACCAACATTTCATGACTACTAACAAAGTTTTAAATGACAAAGTTATTTTAAGGAAAATTGTCATATCATTTTTCCTAGTCATTTTATTCTGGGACCTTCTCTGTGATTTGTTCACCGTACGTGATTTTAATACTATTTGAAATACTGGTTGTATAGTTTCTAGCACCACAGTGGAACATAAAATTGGCTGATTCAGATAATGTAAAAGCTTCATTTGTTCATAGAGATTAATTTCTTTTAACAGATAAGTTTCATGCATTCTACCTTTTTTACACTGGTATTTTTGCTATTAACATTTTTATTCTTAGCAGTTGACCACTGGAAACGTGATTAGATATAAAGATAAGTCCCACAGAATAGAGGACACTCAATAAATGACTAGGAAATTGCTGAATTTGCAAAGCAAAATCAGCCTTAATGATGTGGATAAAGAAAAGTTACATTTGGTCCTTTAGTCATTAATTTCCCATGACACAAATGAGAAGAAAAAGATGCAAATATATTACTAAGTTCAACATAGATCACAAAATTTATACTCTCAAGTTTAAGCATGGAAATATTACCATGTGATGAGGGTCCAGGGTTTTGCTCTTCTTGCCCAGACAAAGAATTTACTTCCATGAGAGAGAACAGGATGCTTGGCACTACCAGACAGGGGCCAGTAAGTGTATAGCAAGTTAAGTGGCTCTTTAGAGTGCTGCATCTCAGTGTTATAGATCCTGAAACTCCAAGAGCTGCTAAGTTTAAGGACTTATAACTTGCTGAAACACAAGATGAAATGAGAGCGAAGGTGAAAGCAGAGACATTTATTATTTGTGTTAAGTGAGCCATGTAGGACTCATAGCAACCCTATGAACAAAAGAGCTGAACCCTTTTCTATCCTACACCTTTCTCACACTTCCTGATACACAAGAACACATTGCAGCAGTCACCATGTCAATCCTCCTTGCTGAGGATCTTCCTCCCCTTCATCGATCCTCTACCCTTCTCTGCATCACGTCCTGCTCCAAAGAATGGTCCTTCTCAGACACATGACCAAAGTTTGTAAAGTGAAACTTCATCACTCTTGTCTGCAAAGAGCACTCTGGCTGCACCCTCTACAAGACATATTTGTTCATTCTCTTGGCCGTCCATAGGATGGGCAGTGCTCTTCTCCAACACTACATCTCAGAGGCATCAATTATTTTTCTTTCATCCTTATTCATTGTCCAGCTCTGAGATTCAAAGCAAGTAATCAGAAAGACTATGGTCTGAATCAGACACACCTTAGTCCTCAAAGTAACATCATAACTCTGCAATTTATTAGTGAATGTGTAAATATGTTCCAGAGAGAAGAGTAAATCAATCTCCAGAGAAAGAAAAAAGACAACAATGGAGAACACACTTGGCTTCTGGAGTTATGGCATTATACAGTGGGACTACTACCTGGAGCAAACTCTATGTAATGCATATGACTGGTTTTTGACTCAATAGAATGATGTTGGTGGAGGTTCCATTCTATCAGCTGTTCTTTTTTATTTTTTAATTTGCATGCAAATAAATATTACTACATGAAGTTTAATAAATTTCTGAATCTTTATTAAAGCTCTGTACTTCTTTTGTAGCTTACATTAATTCTAATTAGTCATATTTTCCCCCACTAGGTTTTAGTTAGATCTTTCACTTGCATACTAGAAAATTAGACTATACTGGATGTAATTCTGACTGCACAGGTCATCTTTCTAAGGTATTGATGTCTTCCTTATAAGGTAATACGCCTATACTCTGATTCTAACTGAACTAGCCTTTAATCTTTAGTTTACTTTTTATCTTACATGAGCTAAAGCTGTATTCTAATAGCTTGTTTGGCAAGGATCAGCTGAACTGTAAAGCACTTTATGATATTGAATACATCTTCTTTGGGATTTGGCCTCAAATTATTCAACAGCTATCTAACTCCTAACTAGTTTGCATTAATAATCCAACATGATATGACTTACAAAATATGACCTAAGAAAATGAAAAGTTGCCAAAATTGAGTTATGAACTATATAGAAACAAATATTCAAAGAATTTCGGGGCTGAAATAAATTTGTATTTGTAATTCTGAGTCAGACAATTATGAATGCTTATTATTATTGTTGTTAGCTGCCGTCAAGTTCAGTTATAGTGTCATTATGAACAACAAGTATGAATCCTGTCTTATCCTGTGTCATCCTCACTATCTCTGGCACAGCTGAGCAGTTTGCTACATCCTGCGTTAATTGATCTTGCTGAGAGTCTCAACTCTTTCATGATATCCCTTTATAATGAATTGCCTTTGCTAGCAACATGCCAAAAACATATGATATGAAGCCTCAGTATCCTTTTTTCCAAGGAAACTCTAATTGCACTTTCTCTAAGACATGCTTCTTCATGATTTTGGCAGTGTAGGAATTTTCAGTACTCTTCCACAACACCAAACTAAAAGATATCTTTTTCTGTCACCCTTATTCATTGTCCAGAACTCAAAGACATAGCTGGTGAAGGGGAAGACCATGGCCTGAATCATGTGGATCTTTTCTTCAAACTAACATCATTTTTTCTCAGTAATGATCTTGGATGAGATGGATTGATAGTAACTGGGTCAATGGAGTTAGGTGTTTTAGAATCAGTGAGATTGGCTCAGGACAGGCTTTGGAGGTGTTGTATATAGGGTCGCTACAAGTCGCAGATGACTTGAGGGCACTTAACAACAACAACAAAACTAATCAAGAAAACGTTTATGTGATGTCATGAAATTAAGATCAAAATGCCAGAAGTGTTCACGATGCTGAAGGGACACAAAAGTAGAGCAGAAGAGATAGAGAAAAGATTAGATAAAAACTCAACAAAAACTAGTGGAAAAAGTCAGAGATGAGACATAAAGAAAATGAAGAAAATATTAGAATAAAATAGGATAACAGCAAAAGGAACAAAATATATATGATTTTGTATACGAGACGGACAGGGAAATCTCTGAAAAAATTGTGGAAGAAGTACTAAAATAAAATGTCCCAGGTATTATAAAGGATGAGGAAGGACACATTAGTGAAAACAAAATAGACTAGACCCAAAAAGAAAAACACCAAGACATATCATAGTCAAAATCCCCAAAATAAAAGATAAACATAGAATATTAAAGCAGCACAAGGAACACAAATAGTCACCTACAAAAAAAAGTAATTAGATTAAGTTCTAATTTTTCAGTAAAAACCATGTAAATAAGAAGAAAATTGTGTAGAATAAACAGAAAGTTAAAAGAAAACAATTGCCAATCAAAGATCCTATGCCCAGCAAAGCTCTGCATCAAATATAAAGGAGAAATTATAACTTTGCAGGAAAGAAATAACTTAAGAAATTGTGAAAACAAGGCCAAATGTACAAAAACTTTTAAAGGAAATCTTTCACACAGAAAAAACAAATCAAAGTGGATGGGCCATAGTAACCATAAAACAAAACAAAACAGAAAAACAACCCAAAAAAGAAACCTAGAAAAATGACAATGCTAAAACCTTGCCTGTCAATAATCAAACTTCATATGAATGGACTAAATGCACCAATCAGGAGAAAAAGAGGATCAGAATTGATAAAACACCAAAGCCCATCAATGTATTATCTACAAGAGACACATCTAAGAAACTAAGAGAAATCCTAAAAATCAATGGCTGGAAAAATATACCAAGAAAATGGCAACCACAAAAACGAACAAACAAACAACAGGAGTGGCAAGATTAATCTATGATAAAATAAACCTCAGGATAAACACCATAATAAAAAATTAGGAAGAGAACTATATAATGATTAAAGGCACAGTAAATCAAGGAGACGTAACTTTTATTAATGACTATGCATGAATTGATAGACCTACTAACTACATAAACCAACAGTTAACAGAATTGATGAAAAAAATAGTATCACAATAATGTTTGTTGTTTTTTTTTGTTATTTGTCATCAAGTCACCTGCCATCTATAGTCATCCTATGTACAGCAACTGTGAACCCTGCCCTTTCCTGAGCCATTCTCACTAATTCAGACACTCCAGACCCAATTGCCCCAATTACTCTATCAATTCATCTCATCTGGAATCTTCCTCTCCTGTAATGTCTCTCCACATTTCTAAGACTGCTGTCCTTCTCCAAGGACTGGTCTCTCTTAGCCACAAATCCAAAGTATGTGAGATGGAGCTTCAAAATTTTAACCTCCATGGAGAAACATGGTTTTACCATCAGCAAGACAGATCTATTTGTTTTCCTGGTGGTCAGTAGTATGTTCAAGACTCTTCTCTGGCACCAAAAACTGAAGGCATTGATTCTTCTTCTGTCACCCTAATTTATTATCCAGTTCTCTGATGCATAGCAAGTAATAGAGAAGACCATGCCTGGATTAGGCGCATCTCAGTCTTTGGACTGACATTATTGCTTTTCAGTACTCTGGAGATTTCCCTGACAGCAATTTTCCCAGTGTAATTAATCTTTTGATTTCCTGGCTTCTTGTGGTAAGAGTGTTATTTGTGGAGCTGAGCAAGCTGGAGTTGTTAACAATCTCAGTCTCTTTTTTATTTATCATAGTTCTGCAAATCAGACCAGTGGTGAGATTCCTTGTCATCTTGATGTTGAGCTTCATTCCATATGGAAGGTTATAAACCTTGGCTTTCAGCAGCAAGCCCTTCAGATCTTCTTCAGTTTCAGCAAGCAAGGTTGTGTCATCTGCATTAAGATGTTTGTTGAAGAGGGTTCCTCAAATTCTGATGCCATATTCTTCCTCATAAAGCCCTGTTTGCTGAATGATCTGTTCTACATATAGATGAAAAAGTTATGGAGACAGGATGCATACTTGACACACTCCTTTCAACATTTTGAACCATGCAGTACTTCCTTGCGCTGTTCTAAGGACTGCTTCTGGCCCAAGATTAGGTTACATATAAGCACAATCAAGTGTTCTGGGATTCCTATTTTCAACAAGTTTAGTCACAACAGGCAAATTGGCCACAAGATGGAAGGAGTATACAGAGTCATTGTACCAAAAAGAAGTGGCTGACACAAAAGTATTTCAAGAAGCATCCTATGAGCAAGAGACAGTGGTGGTGAAGGAGGAAGTTCTAGTTGCTCTGAAGGACTGGGTACAAATAAAGTGCCACAAGTTGATGGAATACCAAGTGACATACTTCAACAAACAAATGTAGCCCTGGATAAGCTCACCAAGTTGTGCCATGAAATCTGGAGGACAATTACTTAGCCAACTGACTGGAAGAGATCAATACTTTTTCCCATTCCAAAAAAAGGTGACTCAATAGAGTGTGGAAATTATAGGGGGGAAAAATCACTAATATCACACACTATAAAAATCCTGCTGAAGATCATCTAGAAACAACTGGAACAATGCATTGACAGAGAACTACAGGAAATAAAAGCTGATTTTAGAAGAGCTCGTGGCATTAGAGATATTTCCAGTGTTAGATGGATCATGGCAGAAAGCAAAGAGTACCAAAGGAAAGTCCATTTTTGTTTCATTGACTATACAGAGGCATTTGACTCTGTGGTCACAAGTTGTGGCTAACCTTGAGGAAAATAAGAATTTTAGAAGAACTAGAGTGGTAGGAGACTTTAACACACAATTGTCACCAAAGGATAGGTCAACTGAAAAGAAACATAACAAAGATGCAGAAGGTCTAAACTATACATTCATCCAACTTGACTTTGTGGATGTACTCCGGGTACTGCACCCAATTAAAACTCAATTCACTTTCTCTTTAAGTATACCTAGTACATTTTTGAGAACTAAACACATATTAGGGAACAATACAAGCCTCAACAAATTCAAAAGAATTGAAATTAGCAAAAGTATCCTCTTAGACTAGAATGACATGTAACTAGAAATTAACCACAAGATGATACAGCTTATCAAACCACCAAAGTGGATGCTAAATAACACCATTTCCTAAATAATATGCCTCTAGAAACTCTATGAATTTTGACAAATGAATAGTTACATAAAGGCTTCAGGCCTTCTGTTCATAGGGTCACTGTGAGTTGTGCTTGACATGGCAACAATCAACAACAACAGCAACAAAAACAACAGAAAGAAAATTGGTTATAGAAGAAATAAAGAATAAAATAAAATGTTTCTCCAAACAAATAATAATAAAACACAATGTGTAAAAACCTGAGGGATACAGTAAGACAGTCCTCATGGGAAGTTCTTCGAAATAGACAAATACATAAAAGTTGAAGAAAAAGTAAATTTAATTATCTGATTAAACATCTTCCTCAAATAGCAAAAGATCAACAATCTAGCCCCACCAATCCTATAAGAAAGGAAATTATAAAAACAAGAGCTGAAATCTATGATACAGAAAATAGAATAACAATTGAAACCATCAACAAAACCAGAAGTTGTTTTTCAAAAGGGTCAATAAAATTTACAAAATACTGGACAATTAAAAAAAAAAAAAAGACAGAGGTCTTGTCACAATAGAATTATAGGAAATGAAATATATTGGATTATTATGAAAAGCTGTACTCTGATAAATTTGAAAACCTAAACCAAATTGCTTGAAATTCATGTCCTACACAAATTGACATATATATATAAAACACTTGAATGGACCCATGACAAAAAAATAAATTAAGTAGTGTGGTATCAATATTGGAAAGAGATAATTATTTAAAAGGGATATAGCTTTAGGTATTATTGGCATTACAAGAGTTCAGAATCAAAGTTGCACAGTGGAGTGGACTGTGTGTGGGCAGTGGAATGTAAAGGGTCTTTTTGTTTTGTTCTGTTTTTTTCAGAAAAAGAAAATTGAACTGGGTGGAGGTGAGGACAGGGAGGAAAGTGTATGAATGAATGGAAATCCAAAGTCTCTGTAAACTTTCATTAAAATTAATAATAGAAAAGATTAGATGAAGACTCATCCAAAATCTAAGTTATGCATATGACACAGCCTTGCTTGTTGAAACTGAAGAAGATCTGAAGTACTTGCTGCAGAAGGTCAAGGACTGTAGTCTCCAATATAGATTGAAGATCAACATCAAGCAACATCAAGATGACAAAGATTCTCTCCACTGGGCAAATTGACAGCGCCATAAGAGATGGAGAAGATATTTAGGTTGTTAACAATTATAACTTGCTTAGTTCCACAATCAACACTCTTCACACTACTCAAGTAATCAAAAGACTAATTGCATTGGGAAAATCTACTGTCACAGACCTCTCCAGAGTAAAACAACAGTGTCAGTCTAGAGACTAAGGGCCATAGTATCATGCTGAGTGAAATGTCCCAGTCACAAAGGGACAAATATTCCATGGTGCCACTGTTGTAGAATGGGACTGTCCGTGGGGTTGGGGAGAGACGGAGTAAGATGGGTTCAATAATGTATGCTGCTCTGAAACAGAGAAGGGAGAAAACTGTTTAATAGAGATATGTGATTAGGTATTTCTGTCATGACAGGAGTCTAGAGTGATGGCTACATGGTGGAGTGGACCTGGGGGAGCGTTTGTAAAATAATGAAAGAATCTTTTCTTTTACTTTTCCAAGAG
>NW_006400097.1:652530-688363 GCF_000299155.1 Elephantulus edwardii | reverse complement strand
ATGAGGGTGGAGAAAACAGTGCAACAATGAATGAATGAAAACCCAAAATCTCTGTAAAGGTTCATTAAAACTAATAAAATTTAATAAAAAAAGAGGATATAAAGATATGGGAACTCTCATACACATTTAGTGGGATTGTAAAATGGGTCAACCACTCTAGAAGAAAGTTTCACATTACCTAAAAATGTTGAACATAGAAACTTCATATGACCCAGTTAACTATTCCATTCATCGGAATGCTGTTGCTGTTGTTATGTGCCATGTGTATAATCCATGTGTATAATCTGTGTTTATGTTTCTTATAAAACGTATTTGCAATGAATAAGTCATTGGACATGCAAAATTCATTCGTTCTGTCTCCAGCTTCCTTTCTGCCAACAAGTCCATATTTTTCAACTACTGATTCTTCTCTGTTTCCAACTTTTGTATTCCAGTCACCCTTTATTATCAATGCATCCTGATTGCATGTTAGATAGATCTATGACTGTAAATTTAATAGAAATAATCTATTTCTTCTTATTTGGCCCTGGTTGTTGGTCCATATATCTGAATGTTAGTGATATTCACTGAACTTCATTGTAAGTGTATGGATATTATACTGTCACTCACAAAGTTGTACTTCAAGACAGATCTAAACATTACTTTTTTAACTATAAAAGCAACCCCATTTTTCTCACCTTTTTATCTCTGGAGTAATATATCATATGATCATCTGACTCAAAATGCCCCACACCGGCCCATCTCATCTCTCCAATGCCTAGTATGTCAATATTTATGTGTTCCCTTTCTAATTTTTCTACATTCATGGCTCCCACATTGCATGTCTCAATCACTAGTGAGTGCTTACAACTGTTCCTCTTCCTTTGTTCTTCCATACTTGAAAGTTTTACTTGTTTCCCTCCCTGTTAGTTTAATTAAAATGAAATATAAAGATCTAGAATTAGAAAACCAAAAGGAAAGAATACTCTTGCCTTTTCTTAAGCTCAAAGAACTAAAAAATAAAAACCAAGCTTTTAGTATTAATATTGCATAATTCCATAGGTAAAATATGAACCACCACAAAGGAGGTGGAAATAGAAGTGGTAAACATAAGAGCAAAATGGCAAGAGTATGCTATAGGGACTGCAATTAGAAGTAAAAAAAGAGGTGTAAGAATTACTGAGTAGAAAGTAAATTTTGTCTGTAAATTTTTGCCAAAATCACAATAAAAATACATTTTTTAAAATATAAATAAAAAACTTAATTTAAAAAATGGATAAACAATTTGAGTAAACATTTTACCAGGAAGATGTACAAAGGTCAAGCACATGAAAAGGCACTCAACATCATTAGTCTTCACAAATATCCTAATTAAAACCTGAATGAAATACCACTTCACACACTCTAGCATGCTGATAATTAAAAACACAGACAATTAGAAGTTTTGGTGAGGATATTTATTAGAACAAATAAATTCAGATTTTTTAACACAACTGGAGAAAATTGAGGATGGAATTTGTACTACGAATTTGGAAGTACACAATAATGATACTGTGATTAGATATTTAAAATTCCTTTCATAGTGACAAAATTTATACTCTTTAAGATACTATTGGGGGGGGAGAATTGACTGGTAGTTGCAACAGTGACAGAAAGCAATTTATGAAGCTAAAGTATATCTATGAAGAATCATGTCCACATTAATATGTAACAGCCTAGTATACATCACCAATCAAGAAGCTTCAAAGAATTTCCACATCCAAGATTTTTATTTACTTATGCATAGTAATGGTGTACTAATGGTAAGAAGCTATGCTCTAAACCAGAAGAAACACAGTTTGAATCCACTAGTTGTTCCGCAGGTTGATGGGTAATCTCTTCACTTGTGACTGACTGCCTATGAAACCCCACTGGAGGGTCAGCTATGAGTCATGTCTGACTTGATGGCAAACAGTAACAATTACTAATCAAGAGAACTCTGGTGGCTGACTGGTAAAAAGCTGTAAACTCAAGGAACACAATTTGAACCTACTAACTAGGACAAAGATGGGCAATGTCCTCTCATGTGATTAATGCCTCTGAAAACCCACAGGAGGATAAAATTGGTGTCAGTGCTGACTTGGCAACACACAATGCTAGTCAGTAATTGTAATTAATGCTTCATTACACATGAATAATTGATTAGATTAATGAACATGTATAATAATTTTGTCTTGATATTCTACCCCCTTTTTTTTTAACTCCAAGAATATTTTGTTTAAATTTAGTCACTAGTTTAGAGAAAGAATGCAAAGAAACTTCACTTAAATGTTCCGTGGTCTGAAAAGAATGAAAAAATGGTGTTGTTATGTGCTGTTGAGTCACTTGCAATTCATAGCAATCCTATGTACAAGAGCTCTCAATCCTGTTCTATCCTTTGCCAAACTAATCGTCTCTGACACACCTAATCCTGTTACCCCAGTCACTGAATCAATCTCACCTAGGATCTTCCTCTTTTGTGTTATCCTTCCACCTTTCCAAGCATGATGTCCCTCTCCAAGGACTGGTCACTCCTTGCACCATGCCAAAGTGTGTCGCAGGGTCCTCATAATCCTTGCCTCCAAGGAACAGCCTAGTTTCAGCCTCTCTAGGATGAACCTGTTTGTTCTTCTAGCAGTCCATGGTATATGCAATACTCTTCTCCAGTACCATAACTCAGTAACATCAATTCTCCTCCTATCATCCCTAGTCATTGTCTAGCTTTCTGACAAATATCAAGTAGTTGTGAAGACTATGATCTAGAGCTCTAATGGCCTAGTGGCAAGAAGATGCACTGCAATCCCGAAGGCATGTACTTCGAGGCCACCGTAGGCTATGCAGAAGAAGGATGGGCAGTCTCCTCCCTTACCATTAACTACCTCTAAAAAACCCTCTGGAGGGTCAGCTATGGCTTGGTTCCATCTCGATCATACACAACAACACATCAATGACCTGGATCAGGTGTACCTTAGTCTCCACACTGGTATCATCGCTCTGCAGTACTCTAAAGAAGTCCCTAACAACAGAATTTCTCAATTCAATTTGTGTTTTGGTTTTCTGGCTGCTGATACCATTGGTATTGATTGTGGAGCCAAGCAAATTAAAGCTGTTAACAATCTTAATTAAAATGGAATACTACCCAAAAACCATCTTAATTCACACAATGGAATACTATGCAGTGTGCAGGAGCAGTGATTTGTAAATTATTACCTAACTGGGGAAGGATTGGAGAACATTATACTGAGTGAACAAATACTGTATAAAACTAGTATTGTACAATGAGTATAGGGATGAGGGGGTGGGGAAGAAGAGATGTGCAGGGGTGGGGCGATTACTCATTGAGTTGTGCAATTTGATGAGCAAAAGTAGGAGAATCTGTTCTGGAAAACAATGTATTCAAATTCTGAAAATAAATTAGTATGATAATAAAGAAACCAAAGCCAACAACCAATCGCAATCTCTTCACAATCTATCATAAAGCTGCAAATCAGCCCAGTGGTGGGAATCTTTGTTTTCTTGATATTGAGCTTCAGTCCATATTTAAGGTTGTAGTTTTTTACTTTCTGCAGCAAGAAGTTCAGGTCCTCCGCAATTTAAGCAAGTAGATTTGTGTCATCTGCATACTGCAGATTGTTGATGAGTTTTCCTCCAATACTAATGCCATATTCCTCCTCAGAGCCCAGCCTTGTGGATTACCTACTCTGCATACAGATTGGAAATGCACGAAGATAGGGCATATCTCTTAACAATTTTGAGCCATGTGGTGTTTCCTTAAGTTTAGCAGCCTTGTGGTATGAAGCTGTACTATCATCTCAAAGGTACACAGCTTGAATCCATCAGATGCTTCTTGGGAAAAAGATGAGAAATCTCCTCTTGTGGAAAATGTGCAACAATGAATGAATGAAAATTTAACTTTTTTCTAAATGTTAGTTACAATCATAATAAAAATACAGATTTGTATTAAAAAAAAACACAAAACCAACACTGGAAGGTAAAGTTCCATCTGAATGAAAAACAGCAACAACAATATGAATAAATAGGAATAAAAAATTGAAACACAAAATGAATTATTTTAGCAGGATATTTCTGATTTCATACTAAGTTGTTAATCAGTTTACTGGTTACATATTTTGAAAATTGGTTTCTTTTTAAATTCATTTTTACTTGGACCAGGAAGCAGTAGTCAGAACAGAGCAGGGAAACACTACATGGTTCTGGATCAGGAAAGGTATGTGCTAGGGATGTATCATATTTCCATACCTTTAAAATCTATATGCAGAAGAAATCACATGGGAGACTGGATTTTATGAGGAGAAATGTGAAATTAGGATTGGAGGAAAAAATAAGAAAAATCTGCATTATGCAAATTTCACAACCTTGTTGCTGAAACTGAAGAGGACATGAGGATTTGCTGCAGAAGGTCAAGAACTGTACTCTTCAATATGGATTGAAGTTCAGCGTCAACAAAACAAAGATTCTCTTCACTCGGCCAATTAGCAGCATCATGATAGATGGAGAAGAGATTGAGGTTTTGTTTTGTTTTGAAATAAAATTTTAATTTAATTGTAATTTTAAGAAATGTTTACAGAGAAGTTAGATTTTCAGTTATTTATTGTTGCACATTTCACTCCTTTTCCTCTCTTCCCCCTTTTCCCAGTTCCCTTTTTTAATATTCACTCATTTGCACAATTAAAAACCTCCCAGAAACCCCTCCTCCACCTCCCCATCCCCCCGCCCAACCCTCTTTGCAATAATTTTTGACAACTTCAGCTTGCTTGGTTCCTCAATCAGCACTCTTGGCACCAACGGTCACGAAATCAAAAGATTAATTGAATTGAGAATGTCTGCAGTCAGAGAACTTTCTAGATTACTGAAGAACATGATGTCATCCTGGATATTCAAGTAAAGCTGGTCTAGGACATAGTCTTCACAATTACTTGATATGCATCAAAGATCTGAATTATAACTAAATAGAACTATATAATTATAGAAGAAGGATCTATGCCTTTGAGTTGTGGTGTTGGAGAAGAGTATTGAACATAATGTGGACTACCAGGAGAACAAACAGGTCTATCCTGGAGAAGGTGAAACCAGGCTGCTCTCTTGAGGCAAGGATTTTGAGGCTTTGTCTTACATAATTTGGGGGGTCATGGTCATGAAGTACTAGTCCATGTAGAGAAATATTATGGTTGTAAGGCTGGCTGGAAAGTGTAGGAGAGGAAAACCAGGATGAGATTGATTGACTTAGTGACTGGAAAAATGGGATTAGGTCTATCGGAAATGAAGAGATTTCCTAAGGATAAGGTAGGTTTCAGAGCTAATGTACACAGAGTTATTATGAGTCACAGGCAACTGGATGGAACATATTCAAAATTATATAAAATCATTTGTATACATTTTGTGTCTTTCATGCACTTTTGTCTTCTTGAAGTCATATCAAATTATGTTGTTTTTGTTGTTGTTATGTGCCATTGAGTTGCTTCCGACTCACAGTGACCCTCTGTAGAACAGCTCTAAACTCTGCTCTGTCCTGTGCCAATCTCATTGTCTCTGACCCACTCATCCCTATTGCCCCACTCACTGAAACAATCCACCTCCTAGAGGGACTTTCCCTACTGCACCTGCCCTCCACCCTCCCAAGCATGATGTCCTTTGCACATTTCATTACAATATTTTGCTTTGACTTATAGGTTCCCCTTGATTTCGGTTTGTTGGTTATTTTTTAGTTTTGGGGTTTTTTTCCCATTGCAGTGCAAGTTTTAGTCATTCTTTGCTGTCTTAATGATCGATGATCTCTCCTTACAACATGACCAAAGTATGTCAGACGAAGCCTCAGAATCCTTGCCTCTAAGGAGCAGCCCGAGTTAACCCTCTCCAGGATAAATCTGTTTTTCTTAGCAGTTTATGGTACCCTCAACACTCTTCTCCAACACCAAAGCTCAAAAGCATAAATTCTCCTTTTATCCTCCCTAGTCATTGTCCAGCTCTCTAACGCATAACAAGTGATTGCAAACACCATGGCCTGTATTAGAAGCACCTTAGTCTCCAGAGACACACCGTTGCTCTTGAGTACTTTAGAGAGGTCCCTAACAGCAGACTTTCCCATCACAATACGTCTTTTAATTTCCTGGCTGCTGGTGCCAAGAGTGTTGCGTGGAGCCAAGCAGACAAAAGCTGTAAACAATCTCAATCTCTTCACCATCCATCCTGATGCTGCCAATTGGTCCAGTGGTGAGAATCTTTGTCTTCTTGACATTGAGCCTCAGTCCATATTGAAGGCTGCAGTCCTTGACCCTCTTTAGCAAATGCTTCAGGTCCTCCTCATTTTCAGCAAGCAGGGTTGTGTCATCTGCAGACTGTTGATAGATCTTCCACCAATCCTGATGCTGCATTTCTCCTCATAGAACCCAGCCTCCCAGATGATCTGTTCTGCATACAGGTTGAAAAGGTATGGAGACAGGACACATACCTGGTGTACGCCCTTCCCAATTTTGAACCATGCAGTGTTTCCTTGCTCTGTTTTGACAACTGCATCTTGGTTCAAGTATAAATTTCACATTAGGATGATCAAGTGTTCTGGGATTTCCATTCTTCTCAGAATCAGCCACAGTTTGTTATGGTCCAGAAAGTCAAACACTTTTGCATAATCAATGAAGTACAGATAGACATTCTCTGATACTCCCTGCTTTCAGCCAAGATCCATCTAGCATTACCTACAATGTACCTAGTACCACGACCCCGTCTAAACTCAGCCTGGACTTCTGGCAGTTCTCTTCAGTAGAATCTTGCTTGCGTGTCATATCAATGAGATTGTTGTATAGTTTCCATACTCTGTTGGGTCACCCTTCTTTGGAATGGGAATAAATATAGACCTCTTCCAGTCAGTTGGCCAAGTGTTTGTTCTCCAGATTTCTTGACACAACTTGGTGAGCACATCCAGGGCAGCATCTGTTAGCTGAAATATGTCAATTGGTATACCATCTATTCCTGGGGCCTTATTTTTTGCTATTTCCTTAAAAACAGCTTGAACTTCTTCCTTCATCACCATAGGCTCTTGCTCATATGTTGTTTCATTAAATTCTTCTGTGTCTACCAATTCCTTTCTATACAATTACTCAGTATATTCTTTCCATCTTCTTTTGCTACCTCCTGGATCATTTAATAATCTGCCTACAGCACCCTTGATTATAGCAAGTCCAGGTTTGAATTTGTTCTTCAGTTTCTTGAGCTTAAGAAATGCTGAGCTAGTTTGACCTTTTTGGTTTTCTGACTCCAGCTCCTTGCACATTTCATTGTAATATTTTGCTTTGTCATCCCACGCTACCTTTTGAAATCTACTGTTCAATTCTTTAGTATCTTGAATTCTTCCTTGTGCTTTGGCTTCTCTGATTTCCAGTGCAATATTTAGAGTTTCTTCTGACATCCATTTTGGTCTGTTCTTCCTCTTCTGTCTTTGGATGATACCCTTGATATCCTCCCACGACTGCTCTGGTCTTTGCTCATTAGTGTTCAAGGTCTCAAACCTGTTCTTAAGATGGTTCTGAAATTCATGTGGGATAGACTCGGAGCTATATTTTGGTTACAGTGGATTCGGTTTAATTTTCCTCAGCTTCAGCTTGAAGTTGCATATGAATCGTTGGTGGTCTGTTACACAGCTGATATTGAGCTTCTCCAGTGGTTCCTTCCGCAGATGTAATTGATCTGATTCCTGTGCATACCATCAGGTGAAATCCATGTGTATCACCCACATTTATGTCT
Source organism: Elephantulus edwardii (assembly GCF_000299155.1). NCBI lineage: Eukaryota > Metazoa > Chordata > Mammalia > Macroscelidea > Macroscelididae > Elephantulus > Elephantulus edwardii. The sequence continues at coordinate 680,608 of NW_006400097.1, read as the reverse complement.
CTTAAAAAATGTGTTTGCGATGAATAAGTGATTGATAGTGCAAAATTCAATCATTCTATCACCAGCTCCATTTCTGTCTCTGAGTCCATGTTTTCCAACTACTGATTCTTCTCTGTTCCAAACTTTTGCATTCCAGTCACCCATTATTACCAATGCATCTTGATTGCATGTTTGGTCGATATCTGAAAGTTGGTAGAAATCTTCTATTTCCTCTTCTTTGGCTCTAGTTGTTGGTGCATATATCTGAATGATAGTGTTATTCACTGGACTTCCTTGTGTGCATATGGATATTATTCTGTCACTCACAATATTGTACTTCAAGATGGATCTAAAAATGTTTTTTCTCACTATAAAGCAACCCAATTTTTCCTCACCTTTTCATCTCTGAAGTAGTATATCATATGATCATCCTATTCAAAATGCCCCATGCCGGTTCATCTCATCTCACCAATGCCTAGAGTGTCAATATTTATGCATTCCATTTCTTTTTTAACAATATCTAATTTTCCTACATGGTTCTCACATTCCACATTCCAATCACTAATGTCTGCTTACAACTGTTCCTCTTCCTTTTTATCTCCATAGTCAGTTGCCCTTTCTGTCATTCTATCTGTTGTAGAATAGGGTTGTACATAGGTTTTTCAAAGGCCTGCTGTTTTGGAGGTGGATGGCCAATCCTTCCTGTGTGTCTTAATCTGGATGTTCAGATTTTTTTTTTTTTGGATGTTCAGATTTAGAGAAGTATCTAACAGATAAACATTTTACAGAAAAAGTGAAAATATATCCCTCATTGTGGAATTAACCATTAGTTTTGGTGTTGCTCCTGCCCTTGGCACAAGTGTCCTGACCCACTTACTTCTTTGCTCCACCATCCATTAAGATACCCCTCCACTTCTACCCACTCCCTTCAACATCTATCTCCCATTGTCTAGCCCTTGATCTGATAGCTTATATCTAAAGCTTCCTTGGTTTCTGTGATTCTAGATTCATCAACTGCTAACAGTTTCTTACAATGTGACCAGATTCTCCTAAGTTTAGTGGTAATGTGTCCCGAATGAAGATTATATATTCTATGAAACTGGTGTGTAGATACTGTTTTGTCTTTTCGCCTGCCTTCTGCCCTTTCTAAGCGTCCTGCAACCAAGTTTCACGCATCCTTGGGGGTCCTCCGCTGTTACCTATTTGGGCAGGGTTTTTAGCTCTGCTGAGGTGTCTTGTCTTTTCGCCTGCCTTCTGTCCTTTCTAAGTGTCCAGCAACCAAGTTTCACGCAGCCTTGGGGGTCCTCCATACCAAATTATAGACTTTGAAAAAATATTACTTTATTCTATGATTGCTGGAATATTCTAAAACTCATTTTAAAGAAACCATAGAGAAAAGGAGACCCACCAAATTCTTTGTCCTACATTTTTATGTTCAATTGTTTAAATATTGAATTACACTGTTATATAATCTTTTATATACTTTTTTCTACCTTTACTAAAAATATTACTGCTGTTGTTGTTAAGTGCTGTTGATATAAGTATAAACCATAACTATCTTGTGAATAATGGATCTGAACTCTGTCCTACCCTGTGCCATTCTTGTCTTCCCTGACATGGTGAGCCCATTGCTGCGGACACTGTGATAATACATCTTTTTAATAGTCTTCCTCTCTTTCACCGATACTCCGCATTTCCAAGAAATACCTCCCTCTCTAAGGAATAGCCTATTCCCCCCATCCGCCCCTTGGATCCTCATACTAATTCTACAATAACAGTTTTATACAGTATTTGTCCTTGGGACTATTTGGGACTGTGCTAGTTCATTCAGCATAATGCTCTCCAATCTCTCCCAACTTAGGTAGTAACTTACAAACTCATTGCTCCTGCATGTTATGTATTAATCCATTGCATGGAAAATACCAGAACTTCTCAATCCATTCAATTGTGATTGGACATCTGGGCTGTTTCCATATTATTTTTATTTTTTATTCTTGTGGTGGTGAATATCATTACTATGAACATTGTTGTACAAGCATCCATTTGAGTCTCAGTTCTTATTTTCTTGGGGTATATTCCAGGCAAGGGAATAGCTAGATCCTAAGAAATTTCTATATTCAGTTTTTAGAGGACATGCCAAACTGCCTTCCAGAGTAATTGTCTCATTTTAAAATCACACAAACAATGTATAAGAGTTCCTATCTTGCCACATCCTCTCCAACATTTATTACATTCTGTCCAGTTAAACTCTACCACTGTTACTGGAGTGAGATGGTATCTCATTGTAGTTTTGATTTGCATCTCTCTTATCCCTAGTGTCTTTCTTCATGTGTCTGTTGGCCATTCAAATGTCTTCCTCTCTGAAAACTCTTTCCATGTCTTTGCCCATTTTGTAATAGTGCTATCAATCTTTTACTTGTAGAGGCTCCTGAGTATTCTATAAACTTTCATTATGAGGTACTCTTGTCTGAGATGGTATCACCAATTGTTTGTCCCCGTTCAGTAGGTTTTCTTTTCACCTTGTTGGAAAAAAAGTTTCTGATTAGCACAGGGATTTTTTCTTTAGAAGGTCCCATGCATCAGTTTTAACCTCTTCAGATTGCAATTTCTGGCTGTGTTTGGTAGTCTATTATACCTTAGTCTAGCACTTCTAAGCTTGATCCCAGTTTGTGTCTTAAAAAGTTTATGGTTTCTGATCCACCTTGAGTTCATTTTTCTGTATCGTGTGAGATGTGGTTTCTGTTTCGGCTTTCTGCAAGTTGCAGCCCATTTTTGCCATCACCATTTATTGAAGAGGTTATCATTTCCCCATTTGATACTTTTTATTTCCTTGTCAAATATCAGTTGACCATAGATGGCTAGATCTATTTCTGGGTTCTCAATTCTGTTCCATTGGTTTATGTGCCTATCATTGTACCTGTACCATATTAGATTGGCTACTGCTGCTGTAGAGGAAGTCTTAAGGCCAGAGAGTGCTATGCCTCCCACTTCATTTTTGTTTCTCAGAAGTGTTTTGCTTATTTGGGGTCTCTTGCCTCTCCAAATAAACTTGACAATTTCTCTTTCAATCTCCTTGAAAAATGAATTTAGTATCTGGATTGAGATTGCATTGAATATGAGGATTTTTTTTGGTAGGGTTGTCATTTTCAAAATACTGAGTTCTCCTATCAAAGAACAGGACTCATTTTTCCATTTTTTTGGGGGGTCTTTTTTGTTTCTTGCAGAAAAGTTCTGTAGGTTTTTTTCTTTGGGTTTTGTTTCTCTGGTTAGGTTGACTTCTAACTTTCTCAATTTGTGGTTGGCTATTGTAAATGGTATTGCTTTCTTAGTTTACTTCTATGAGTTCTCTTTGCTGCTGTAGAGGAATTCTACTGGTTTTTGGATATTGATCTTACATCCTGTCACTCTACTAAATTGGTCTACTAGCTCTAACAGTTGTTTTTGGTTTTTTGTTTGTTTGTTTTGTTGAGTTTTTGGAGTTTTCTGTTTATGCTATTGTATCATCTGTGTATAGTGATAGTTTAATCATTTTTTTACCAATCTGGATGCCTTTTATTTCCTTCTCTTGTCTTATTGCCCTATCAAGTACAGCCAATATAATATTGAATAGAAGTGGTGAGTGGTGACAGTGGGCATCCTTGTCTAATCCCTGCTCTCAAGGAAAAGGCTTTTAGTCACTCTCCATTGAAAATTATGTTGGTTCCAGATTTTGTATATATAATTCACTATGTTGAGGAAATTCCCTTCAATTCCAATTCTGCTGAGTGGCTAAATCAGGAATTGGATTTGTCAATTTTTTTTACTACATAAATTGCTAAGATCACATGGTTCTTATTATTTGCTCTAATAATCTGGAAAATTATATTAATTGGTTTTCTTATGTTGAACTATCCTTTTATACCTATTCTGAACCCCACTTGGTCATGGTGAATAATTTTTTAGTATGCTTTTGGATTCTATTTGCTATTTTGCATATTTTACATAAAGGAAATTAATCAGAACTGGTTTTGAAAACACTGTGGCAATGGGATGATTAAAACAGACTTTCAAGGAAGAAAAAAAGAGAGGAATGAATGGGGGGAGGGTAGAGAAAATAGTGCAACAATGAATGGATGGAAATTCAAAATCTCTGCAAATGTTCATTAAAATTAATAAAATAAAATTTAAAAATTTGCATATATATTCATGAGAGATATTGGTCTGTAGTTTTCATCTTGATAATATCTTTGCCTGGTTTTGGTATTAGGGTTATGCTTGCTTCATAGAATGACTCTAGGAGTATTCCATCTTTTTTTCTATTAATTTTAATGAATATTTACAGAGACATTGGATTTCCATTTATTCATTATTGCATTTTTCTCCCTGCTCACCCCTCCCCCCATTTATTCTTCTCTTTGAAAAGGAAATAAAATTATTTCATTGTTATACAATCCCTCCCCACAAGTCCATTCGACTATGCAGCCTTCATTCTGGATTCCTGTCATGATAATAATATCTATCTATATATTGCTTTTGAACAGTTCTCTCCCTCACCTTTTTCAATGAAGAATACACTATTTGTCCCCTCTTTCTACTTCTCCCCTCAACCCTGATGTCAGTCCCATTTTACAACAGTGGCACTATGAAATATGCAATATATGTCCCTTTGTGACTGAGGTATTTCACTCAGCGTAACGTCCTCCAGGGTCGTTCATTTTGAATAATATTTCATGAGTTCTTTGTTTTTCACTGCAACATAGTATTCCATTATGTGAATATACCAGAGTTTCTCTATCCATTAATTTGTTGATGAGCACTTAGGCTGTTTCCAGCTCTTTGCTATTGTGAACAAAGCTGCAATGAACATGGTGTGCATACATCTGCTTGGGTGACAGTAATGGTTTCTCTAGGGTATATTCTCAGCAGTGGAGTTGTTGGGTCAAGTAATATTTGTATTTTTAACTTTTTGAGAAAGTGCCATCCAGCCTTAATAGTGGTTGCACCATTTTACACTCCCACCAACTGTGAATTAGGGTTCTAGTTTCTTCACAACCTCATCAGCATTTGATGTTTGCTGCTCTGTTAAATTTTGCTATTCTTCCTGGGGTGAGAGGATATCTTACAGCTCTTTTGATTTACATCTCTATTAAACATTTCTTCATGTGTTTGTTTGCCAACTGAAATGTCTTCTTTGGTGAAGTGTCTGTGCATATCCTGTGCCCATTTTTCAGTTGGGTTATTTACCTTTAGCTTGTTGTGGTGCAAGTGTTCCATCTTTTTCAGGTGTTTTTTTTTTTAATATTTTAAGTAGAATTAGTGATAGAGCCTCTCTGAATATTTGGTAGAACTCAGCTGTGAATCATGTGGTCCAGAACTTTTCTTATGGGGAAGTCTTTTTATGGCCTTTTCAATTTCTTCCTTTGGCATGGATTTATTCAAGTGTTTTACATTTGTCCTTGTCAATCTGTGTAAGGTATAAGTTAAATCTAATTTGTCTGTTTCCTCTTGTTTTTTTAATTTACCAGAGTATAGCTTTTCATTGTATTCTGATATTACCAATTTCATTTATTAATCGACTTAACTGTGCTCCTGGTCTTATTGATGCCTTCATTTGATTTTCTGTTTTCTATCTCATTGATTTCAACTCTTGTCCTGATAATTTTCATTCTTCTAGAGATTATAGGATTAAATTGTTGTTCTTTTTCTGCTTGATGAAGGTGCTGACTTAGATCATGGATTTTCTTTCTTCCTTTTTATGTGTTTGCCTATTGCTATAAACTTCCCTTTGAGGACTGCCTTAGCTGTATCACAGAGGTGTTAGTATGTTATATTTTCATTTTCATTTGTTTCAAGGAACTTTTTCATTTCATTATTTCTTTTATAACACAGTCATGTTCTAGCAGAGAGTTATTTAGTTTCCATATTTTCTAGTTTTGTGGCCTGGTGATCTGAGAAGGTACTTTATGTTATTTCGATGTTTTGTTTTGTTTTGTTTTTTAAATTTTTTGAGGATTGCTTTGTGTTCTCATATGTGATTGGTTCGGGAGAATGTACCATGTGCACTTGAGAAAAACCTTAATTGGGTGCATTAAGCTGACTACATCCGCAAGGTCAAGTTGACTGATTTTATGATTTAGATCTTCTGCATCCTTGTTGAGTTTCTTTTGGGTTGGCCTATAATATGGTGACTGTGATGTGTGTTGAAATCTACCACTATTGTGGTGCTGTCTATTTCTTTCTTCAAGTCTATTAACTATTGTTTTATATATTTTGCAGGTCTACCATTTGGTTTGTAAATGTTGACCAAGTTTATGTCTTCATGATCTGTTGTACCTTTAATCACTATGTAATGCCCTTCTTTATCTTTTATGGTGATTTTCATCCTGAAATCTGTTTTATGAGAGATTAGCATTGCCACTCCTGCTTTCTTGAGGTTGTCATTTGCTTGGTATATTATTTCTAGCCTTTGATTTTGAGTCTGTCTTTTTCTTCTTCTTCTTTTGTTTTTTTTTTTGTTTGTTTGTTTGTTTGTTTTTTAAGATATGTCGCTTGTAGGCAACATGTTGATGGACTTTAACACTAAAGGTAATCATTATCGGGCCAGGCTTTGCTTTTGTCTTTTTGCATGCTTCTTTTTTTGTTTCTAGCTACTATGGTCCGTGCACTTTCTTTTGACGTCTCCATGTGAAGGACTTCACTTAAAATGTCCTGTAGTTTTGGTCTTCTTTTCTGTAAAGGGTCTAATTTCTCCTTTTTATTTGATGGAAATCTTTGCTGAGTATAGGATCCTTGGCTGGCAATTCTTTTCTTTCAAATTTCTGTATATGGTTTCTCATTGTCTTCTAGATAGCGTGGTTTCTGCAAGAAATCAGAACTTAATCTAAGTATTTCCCTTTGTTAGGTGACTCTTTTTCTCTTGATGATTTTAACATTTGACTATGTTATGCCTTGATGTTTTTCTTTTTGGGTCTAGTCTATTTGGTGTTTGTTGTGCTTCTTCAATATGGATTTCCCTTTTTTAAAAAGAAAAAAATTCAGGGAAGTTTTTTTCTAGTCTTTCACAATTTTCTCAGTCACTCCCGTATTCTGTATTCCAAAAATATGTATGTTATTCCATTTTATGTAATCCCACATGATTCTAATGTTTTCTTCATTTTCTTTACATCTCATCTCTGATTTTCCTCTAGTATTGTTTTCAGTGAGGCTCTTGTCTTTCAAGTCACTGACTTTCTCTTAAGTTCGACTCTTTTTGTGGTACCAGTGTGTTAGGCACTTCTCCCATTTTGGTCTTAGCATTCTTAATATTATATTGCATTTTCATGTTGTTCTGTTATTTCTCGTACTGTATTGGCTGTACCCTTTCTGTCTTGTGATAATTCTTTAAGTTCTGTACCTCTTTACCTATACTGTCAATTCTTTCTTTCATCTTTTGCATTTTCTTCCATAGCTGTTAAAGTTACTCCTCATCAATATATTTCTTCTGGACTATTTTCTTTGGGGTATTGGCTTTCTTAATTGCTTTTTCCATCATTAACATCTTGTTCTATAGATATTTAAATAACCCCACATCAATGTATTTATTCTGGTTCTCTCTATCTGGGTATTCATTGGGTCTCCTTTTTTTAGGAGAAGAGTTAATTTTGTTTTTTAATTATAACTGATTCAGACTGCTGTTTTCTTGACATTATGTGAGTCTTTCCTTAGTAGATGTTAGGTTGTTGTGACTCTATGGTGATTAAGAGCATGGCAATGTTTTGTGAGTGACCTGCATATTTGTGTTCCTTTCTTAACCCAAAGCCCACAGGCCTGAGAGCCAAGCAGCCATGATCCTCCCCAAAGTACCTGAATGAGAAACCAGGAGGCCTTGGTTTTTCCTTTCCAGAACTGGTTCTTCCACCTTACTCGAGCTGCTCCAGCTGTCCCATTACCTTTTGCTTGAGCTTTATGGTACCTGCACAGTCTAGCAAAACAGTAGTTATTCCCCTAAAGTTACTAGTTGATTGAATGGAACAGCTCCGTGGCTGCTGCTGATGTGGTGGCTGCTGACAATGTCATAGCTGTTTGTGATGCAGCCCTAAACCTAGTTTGAACTTGTGGCAATTCTCTGTCAATGTCCTTTTTCTAGTTACTTTTGGATAATCTTCATTAATATTTTTTGGTCTGTGTAAAAATATCTATGGCCATGTGAGGACATTATTCCTGACCTATGCAGGCTGCACAAAGGGCTACTGCCCCGACTGACAAAAATCAACAATACAAAAGCAAGTTCCACAGTGTCAGACATGTCTCCCATGCTCTTGAACCTCTTTCTATGTATTTCAAAAATGTCTTACTGATTTTCTGGGTCCAAAACTCCTTACATTAATTCACAGACCACATAGAATCATATTAAGGAAGTAAAAAAGGATGTAATTTACTGGTGTCCAGGTGGAAAAAAGCTGTGCTTCAATCCAGAAGGAACATGGTTCAAATTTACCAGCTTTTCTAGGAAAAAGGGTGGATAATTTCCTCCTGTGTGATTAACTGCCTCTGAAAACCACATCAAAGGGTGAACTATAGGTAATTTTTAACTCTACAGTACACGACAACCACAGTAGAATACAATTACTCAGACAAGACAGCTTCCAAATTGCGCTCATAGGCATGTTTTGCCTTCAGCCTTGTAGTTTTAGGCTCTTATTTCTGCCAATTATGATTCTCTCAGTCCCCCTCAAATTTCCACAAAAGGCTTCTGTCTCAGGTTCCACAGCATAGCAGTCCCATGATCTGCTCTATCTCCTGTCAGGTCTCTAGGTTTCTGCTGCTTGCTCTTGTGAATGCTCCTCCCATAGGCCATGGTTTAGCTGATGCAAGACTCTTTGTTCTGGAAGGACACACTGAATTCTTTTGCTTCTTTGTTAGAAGTGAATATCCTCCATTCTGTTGCTCAATCCACTCAATTTAATGGTGTGACTGGCCAATCCACTTGTAGATTGGCAAGACTACGCAATCTCATTGTGGATAGCATAACATATTTTATTCACCCATTCCTGCCCATCCACATAGTAAAATTAAGGTGAATGGGCAGGAAAGCTATTTTGAACACTAATCTTTTAACATGTGTTGTTAATGCTATTATTTGGTAATTCCACATTTTGTTGTATTATCTTTCTTAGGATTGGGGATAAATAAGATCTCTTTCAGTCAGTCATTCAGTTAGCTTTCTTAAATATTTCTGGGCACAGACTTTTGAGCAAGTCCAGGGCTTCATCTGTTAGTTGATACATGTCAATTTTTAGTATACTGATTCCTGAGACATGATTTTTTTGTCAATGTCTTCAATGAGGTTTAAACTTATTCCCTTATCAACATTGGCTCTTTGTCATTAGCTCCTTAAAGTTTGTCAGTGTTGATAAATTATTTTTAAAAGAGTGACTTCATGTATTCCTTCCATTTTCTCTTACTGCTTCCTATATCATTCAAGATTTTTCTCATAGTGTCTATCAGAATGCTGCTGTTTCCAGGTGAAGATGATGCTCTGGCCATGTGCCCTGCATCCCTGACTACAAATATTAAGCTGATTAATATTTTAGAGGGTCTCATTTTTATCCATTCTAACAAATTTTAGAATTAAAGATGTTGTCATCATATGAATAAAATCATATGTTAATAAAAATACAATACTTGTATCAAGTAGAATATCCATTCATAGCAACCTTGTAGGACTGAGTAAAATTGTCCATATGGCTTCCAAGATTGTAAATCTTTATGGAAGCAATTTGCACATCATGTTTCTGTCAAACAGTTGGTTTGTTGTTTCAAATTGATGATTACTTGATTAGCCAAAAATGGTTATCTTTTTGTGTTGCCAGGGATTCTGTAAAGTGTTGTTGTTATGTTGTTATGTGTTGTCGAGTCACTTGAGACTCATAGCGACAATAGCCCTAAACCCTGCTCTATCTTGTGCCAATCGCACTGCCTCTGACACACCCATCCCGATTACCTTAGTTACTGAATCAGTCCACCTCAGAGAGAGTCTTCCAATCCTACGCCATCCCTCCACCCTCCCAAGCATGGTGTCCCTCTCCAAGGACTTATCCCTCTTTACGACATGTCCAAAGTATGTCAGACGAAGCCCCAGAAGCCTTGCTTGCAAGAAGCGGCCTGATTTAACCCTCTCCAGGATGAATCTGTTTGTTTTCTTGACAGTCCATGGTACATTCAATACTCTTCTCCAGAACCACAGTTCAAAGGCATCAATTCTCCTACCATCCTCCCTAGTCATTTTCCAACTCTACAATGCATAACAAGTGATTGCAAAAACCATAGCCTGTAGATGCATCTTAGTCTCCAGAGTGACACCATTGCTCTTCTGTGTTAGTCCTTGCAGAAGTAGTGAATACAATGTGGACATAGAAAAGTCCAACTTTTCCATGCTTCACAAAGGGGAACTTTCCCATCAATGAAACCCATAGTACCAGAATTACCACAGGGTCAAACGTGCCACCTCCCAGGCTCCTGCACCCTTTTCTGCCAATTATTGGACCAGTGTTTGTTGCAAGACTCATAGACTTCAGTCATAGTTGTGGCATCTATTAAGGAGATTGTTTAGGGAATGGAGCAAAGAATATCATCAATACAAGTCCAGGTTTAGTCCAAAATTCCTAAGCAAAATTGACAGCTAGGCACAATTCCTCGATTGGTGACAGTTCTGGTTCAGTTTAGCAGCAAACATTCAAAAAGCCTCTGATTTCCTCAATCATCCATCAAACTTTATCAGAGCAGTTACAAGTAAATTTTTAATTCTATCATCCAACAAGAAAAACTTTAAATGTGGCTCCATCTTTAAGGTTTCTCTGATTAAACCTTGCCATTGTCTCTTCATATCCTCTAACATAGTCTTCCATAGTGTCCACACGGTTTCTTTATCACTATCTCTTACAATGTAGAAAGCATTCTCTTATATTAGTTTTGCAGTTGTTGAAGGTTTGTAAGACCATGTGTCCACAGTTAAGGTTGCTTGAGATTATACCCTCAATGGGGGCTAACACAATAGCTAGAAAAGACAATTTTCAAAGATTCTGACATCCCAGACCACCTCATGACATTTCTAGTCATGATCTCTCATTATCTGAAAGGTCACCTTCTCCTTACCATCATCTATATTTGTGGAAGTATGTAAACCAACAGCTCACTCCTTAAGTCTTAATCTCCCCCTTGTAGTCAATTTCTGATTTGAACAGTTATATCAAATCAGTACTCAGAGTAAACAAGGTTGTTGTTTTTTCCGGAGTATCTTCTACTACATTTGAAACTGTGAGCATCCACATCTATAAACAAAGGTCAAGTTTTATGTTGCAGATCCCTGGTCCCTTAACTCAGCCTTAGCACCACACAAAGTTAGCACATCTGGATCCTGAGGACTCCCTGCTCCCAAACCAGTAACCATTCTTCATTGATTCATTCATCATGGGAAGTGCTGAGGGAACAGTCTAAATCAGCCTCTCTCTTTATTACTTCCTATCTTCCACTTTCACTCACTAAAAAACCTGGGTGGTTACAAGAACTGAACATACTCCACAGCTTCCTTTAACGTACAGTTCTGGAAATAGATCTCTAATGCTTATTTCTTCCTCTGATCAAGTAGATCTAGGTGGTCATTATGATTTAACTTTAAGTATCAACTTTACCTTTTATTCTCAAAGTCTCTCATTTCCAACTTGTCTTCATTCTAATGCTCTCCAGAATACTGAGTGGGACTTAACCTTTCTTAGGCTACACTCTTTACCAAATTCTACTACTCACTATAAGAAATTTTTAGGGAAAATTTTCCTCTTTTTTATTATCCGTTTAATATTCAACTGTCTTATATATTTCCTCCAAATCATCATTATAACATCCAGTATTCATTAACATCGTTATGTCAATATCCAACAGATATACCATACTTTCATAATCTACAATATACAGCTTAATAGAACAAAATCTAGTATTACTGAATCAACTAAAAACTTAATATTTGTAAATATATCTTAACATTTAGTTACCAAATCCATAATCAATTTTTACAGTACATCTTATTATTACGATATATAGATGATTCCAACAAGAGATATTTAGAAAAATTTAAAGAACTAAAGAAAATATCAATAATATAGGTTCATGAAATGAACAGACAACTTTAGACTAGGCATATATTGTCTTCATTATAATATGTCTTAAATTTATGTTATTCTGGACCTACTTATGCATGGAAAACTTTTCTGAAAAGTTATGAATTTCATTATGTAACTTTATAAATATGAATTTGTATTTTTGGACTTCATTAAATAAAATTGGGCATCTAGTTTAAAAAATTCTTTAGTCTTCTAACACATGGATGCTTTTCCAAGGATAAGCACAAAAATGTATAGCACTAAATAAAATCAACCTTATAAATAATATGTTACAAAGCAAAAGACAGAAAACTTTATGTTAAAGGAAATTACATTAAGATATCGAAATTATATGGAAGACAATTCTAAGTGACTAAAAAGAAAGAAAGTGCTTATTTCAATAGAACTGCAAGCAACATTTCCTTCATACTGGTTCAGGAAGAGATAATTAAGAAAATGCAAATAAGTTTGATATGTTAGAAAAAGAAAATGATATATAAGATATCAGATAAAACAACTTCAAGATGACAGAATTTAGATTTTATATCCCTGAAAAGAATAAATTTGTTGCATGAATCCTTGAAAAAGCATTTGCTGCTAACAAGTTAATCACAGATGAGGAGACATTGTCCTTATTGATTGACTCTGTCTTTCACAGCTTTTTAATTTAGCTGTAAAGGATGGCAATATAAATATATGTTCTTATCTCAACATATGCCATTAAAGAGGAAAGAAGAAAATGTAGAATGAAATATATGTAATCAATAGTCATACCCGAGTACCTGTAGATTCATTCCATTGACATCATATCAGGAAGAATAGAGTTGCAAGTGTCTGTCATAGAAATAAATAATCTGAGTTGTTTTAGAAATAAACAAAATTTTTCCTCAGAGCTTATCATACAATCTGAGGTACACCATTCTTAATTTTAAACCATGAAGTGTTTCCTTACTCAGTTCATACAACAGCCTCTTGGTCTAGGTCTAGGTTTCTTATTAACCCAATTAAGTGTCCTGATGTCCTGAGGCTTCCATTATTTTGAATGTTAGCTATAATTTGCTATGATACAGACAATTAAATGTCTTTGTACAGCCTATAAATCACAAATAGACATTCTTCTGGTATTATTTGCTTTCAGACGGGATCTATCTGATGTCAGCACTGAAATCCTTGATACCAAGGCCTCTCATAAAGGCAGTTATCTGTCTATGTAATGTTTTGAATGATATTCAGCCGTATTATCCTTATATGCAATATAAATGATATTGCTCATATAAATTATATTGGTCAATAATTTCTACAGTTAGTTTTGTCACCTTTGTTTTTGCGAATGGAGACAAACATGGATATCTTCCACTTAGGAAAAATTGTAGGAAGACTCATTAATGGCCTCCATTATGCAGATGATACAATCATGCTTGTTGAAAGTAAGGGAGACTTGAAGTACTTACTCCATAAGATTAAAACTACAACCTTCAATATGGCTTGCATCTCAATTTAAAGAAAACAAAAATTTTCACAACTGAACAGATAAGAAACAATATGATATATGGAGAAAAGATTGAAACCATAAACAACTTAATTTTCTTTGGATCTACAATCAAAATACCTGGTATCAGTAGTCAGAAGATCAGGAAATGTAATGCACTGGGAAAGTCTGCAATCAAAGGACTCTTCATATTACTGAGAAGAAACGATACAAATTTTAGGACTAAGGTATGTCTGATGCAGCCATGGACTTTTCCGTTATTTCCTATAAATCTATGAGCTGGACAATGACTAAGTAAGGCTGACAGAAGAAGAATTGATTACTGAATTGTTGAAGAAGAAGAGTATTGAATGTTTCATGGATGGACAAAATAATAAATATATATGCCTTGGAGAAGGTGCAGTGACAGCATTACTTGGAGGCAAAGATGACAAAACTTCATCTTATATACTTTGGGCATATTGCTAAGAGAGGCTCTTTCTTTGATTGCGACATCATGCTTGAAAAGCAAGAGAGATGCAAAGAAGGAAGATTCTTAGTCCGATAGATTGACACAATAACTGAACCCTTAACCAGATGAATTGCACAATAACTCAAGTATTTCAGTGATTGTGAAAACGACACAGACTAGCACAAGGTGTAGGTCTGCTGTTCAAAGGTCCGCTATGAGTCATACTCAACCCGGGGGTCTAACAACTACAACATGGCCTATCAATAATCTGATACTTTAATTTCCAATTTTTGAAGCTAAAAGAGTACCAATTTAAATGAATATGTAGTAATTTTAAATCAATTAATTGGTGGATCCAAAATAAAATGAAATATTTAAATATTAATGTCATTGATAAATTTCAGCTTTGGACACAATATTGAATTATCCAGGAAGCTTTAAAAGAAGTTGGAAGAAGCACACAGAGTGCCAGGACTGATGTAGGAGTTGGGTGGAGACTGAGAAAGATGGGAAAAATTATGTACACTGCACTGAAACAAATGAGAGAGAGAAGTATTTAAAAGGTATATATGATTAGGTATTATCGTCATGACGTGAGTTCAGAACGAAGGCTACATAGTGGGGTGGACTCAGGGGAAGGGATTGTATAACAATTAAATAATTTATCTTTTACTTTTCAAAGAGAAGAACAAACTGGAGCGGAGGGGTTGGCAGGGAGAAAAGTGCAACAATGAATGAATGGAAATCCAAAATCTCTATTTTTTTAAAAAAAGAAGTACACAGTCATTGTACCAAAAGGAATTGGCTGATACAGAAGAATTTCATGAAACAACATATGAGTCAGAGCCTGTGTTGGCAAAGAAGTTCAAGCTACTCTGGAAGAATTGGCAAAAAACAAGGCCCCGACAATTGATGGCATATCAATTGATATATTTTGACAAACAGATGCTTCCCTGGATGCGCTCATCAAGTTGTGCCAAGAAATCTGAAGGACAACCACCTGGCCAACTGACTGGAAGTGATCTATTTTTATTCCCATTCCAAAGAAGAGTGACCTGACAGTGCAGAATTTATCAAACAATATCATTACTATCACATGCAAAACAACACATCAACAGAGAGCTACTCCATGTTCAGGCTGGATTTAAAAAAGGTTGTGGTACTAGGGATACTATAGTTAATGTTAGATGGATCTTGTCCAAAAGTAGGAAGTACCAGAGGAATATCTATCTGTGTTTCATTGATTATGTGAAGACATTTGACTGTTTGAATCACATTATACTGTTATTAACGCTGAGAAGAATGGGAATCCCAGACACTTGATTGTGTTTGTGTGAGACCTGTATGTGGACCAAGGGGGACATCAGAACAGAGCAAGAAAACACTGCATGATTTAAAATCAGGAAAGGTGTACTTCAGGGATGTTTCCTATCCCCATTTCTTTTCAACCTATATGTGAAACATAATATCCAGGAATCTGGGCTCTATGAGGATTAAAGGAAAACTCATCAACCTGTGTTGTGAAGATTATATGAAGGTGCTTGCTGAAACTGAGGAAAACCTGTATGAAGCAACTACTAAAGAAGGTCAAGGATTGTGGCCTTCAATATGGATTAAGCTCAACATCAAGAAAACAAAGATTCTCAACACTGGGCTGATAGTAGCATCAGGAGGTATATTGAAGAGACTGAGATTGTTAACTGCTTTAGTTTTCTTGACCTCACAATCAACAGATTTGGTATAGCAGCCAGGAAATTAAAACAAGAATTGCATTGGGGAAGTCATTTGTCAGAGACCCCTTCAAAGTGCTGAAGAGCAACAATGTCACTCTGCATACCAAGATGGACCTGATCCAGGCCATAGACTTTGCAATTATGTGCTATACATCAGAAAGATGAATAATGACTAGGGATTATAGAAGGACAATTAATGCCTTTGAAGTGTGGTGCTGGAGAAGAGTATTAATATACAATGGACTGCTAAGAGAACAAATAGGTTCATTCTGGTGAGGGTAAAACCAGCCTGCTCTTTGGAGGCAAGGAATCTGAGGCTCTGTCTTTCATACTTGGAGCATGTTTCAATGAGTGACCAGTCCTTGGAGAGTTACATTATGTTTCAGAGGGTAGAGGACAATGCAGTAAGGGAAGACCTTTAATGAGACTGATTGACTCAGTGACTGGTGTAATGGTGCTTGTTGTGTCAGAGACAGTAAAGTTGGCTCTCTTCTCCAAATATTATGGTGCTGCCAATTGACCTAGTAATGAAAAAATTTATGGTAAACTATCAGAAAAAGCAAAAAAACATGTACTTACATAAATCATATTGTTGTTCTTATGTGCCATCGAGTTCCTTTCACTCATAATGCCTCTATGTACAATAGCTCTGAATCCTGCTCCATGCTGAGACAATTACAGTTTTCACAGCTGAACACTCTTGACACCAGCAGCCTGAAATTCAAAAGATGGATTGTATTGGGAAAATCTTCTGCCTGGCACCTCTCTAGAACACTGAAAAGCAACAATTTCAGCCTAGACACTAAGGTGTGCCTAATCCTGGCCATGGTCTTCTCAATTATATGTTATGCATCAGAGAGCTGGACAATGACTAAGGATGACAGAAGAAGAATCAATGTCTGTGAGTTATGGTGCTTGAGAAGAGTCTTGAACAAACCAAGGCCTGCCAGGAAAACAAATAAGTGTGTCTTAGAGAGGGTGAAATCAAGTTTCTCTTTGGAAACTAGGATTATGAAGCTCCATCTCACATAATTTGTGCATGTGACCCAAAGGATCTATCCTCTGGGAAGGACATTATGCCTGGAAAGGTGGACAGACCTCACAGAATAGGGAGACCTTGGAGGAGAAGAATTGATACAGTAACCAGGGATATACGGGGATGTGTGTCTGAATCAGGAAGACTGGCTCAGGACAGAGTTGCTCTACATAGGGTCTCTGGATCGGAGGCAATTCAACTGTACATAACAACAATAAAAACACCCATGATTACATAAGTTAATGCTTGTTTCTTAAAAGAATTCAAGTGTGCTTTGCTATAAGATACATTTGGTTTTTTGTTTTACATACAATCTTATTTTACTTACATGGTTTTGTATGAGCACAATCAAGTGTCTGGAATTTCCATTCTTCTCAAGGTTAGCCATGATTTGTTGTGATCTACACATCAAATGTGTTTGCATAATTAATGAAGCACAGATTGTGAATTGAATACTGCACTCAAAAATAAAAATTAAGATATTCAGGAACTAAGTGTTTAAAAACTTTTATATCTTTTTAAGGAATAAATGCAATATACACTATAATCTTAATAGACTTAAACACAATATAAGTCTCTAAAATAATTTTACTAAGACTGCAATCTGGTTATTTATTGTGAGTATCATATTTGCACATTTTTACTTAAAATAAGACTGGTAAATTTCTTCATAATCCATCTGTTGCATTTCTGTAACTGCGAATTAGAAACTTGGGAGATATATCATTACTTACCAAATTTTGTCCATTGTATATTAATGTTTTTCTCTACACATAATCCCTTTTTCATCAGGAACTCAAAAATTTAGGATGAGACAAGATGTTTTGATCATCATTTATTTGTGAAGAATTGTTGTAGCTATTTCATGAATCCTAGATACAGAACTGATTAAAGGCACAATCTTCATTAGAGAAAGCTTGAGGAAATTATGCCAAATAATTATCCTTAATATTAAGTCTGCACACGTATCATTTTTTAAACAAAATACTCCAACCACACATACATAATCATACATATATATAGAGAAAAAGGATTAGCAAAAGTGGAAAAGCTTTCACAAATTCAGAGATAAAACATTTTTCTTGATATAGTTAAGAAAACAAAAATGTAGAAATTATCTACTAATTGCTATAGAGTTAATGTATCTTCATTTACCAAGGTAATAATAGAAAAGAAATGCTACAGGTAAAAATAAAGCAATGGAGTCTAATTGTTAGTACAGTCATGTGTGTCAACAAAACAAGTAGGAGTCATATCAATACTATGAACAACAGATCTGAATTCTGCTATTATGTGCTACCCTCATCATCTCTGATATAGTTAAGCCCATTGTTAAGGTCACTGTATTAATCAATCTTGTTGGAGAACATCCTCTCCTACACTGATCCTCCACTTTTCTAAGCATGATGTCTATTTCCAAGATCTGGCCTTATTTAGCAACATGCCCAGTAAATGTGGGCTAAGGCTCCACCATTTTTTCCTCTAAGAATCACCTTAGTTACACTTTCTCAAAAATTATTTTGCGCTCCACTGGGCATTTAATACTCTTTTCCACTGCAACTTAAAGGCATCAAATCTTCTGTCATTCTTAATCATTGTTTGACTTCAGATGCACAGCAAGTATTTAAAATATGACAACTTGGCTCATATACAACAAAACCTCTTAAAAGTAACTCTTTAGTCATTAGCACTTAGGGAAGGTCTTTGAAAATAGGTTTTACCAATGCAATATGCCTTCTTATTTCTTAACTTTTGATACCAAAGATGTTGATTGTAGACTGAAGTAAGATGAAATCATTGAAAATTTCAGTCTTTTCCCCATTTTTTCGTAATGTTGTCTCTTAGCCTAATGGTGAGGATATATTTTTCTTGATATGAGATATAATCCATAGTGAAAATCATGGTTTTTATCTTCTGTAGTAAACATATAAAATCCTACTGACTAAACAACCAAGGTTGTGTCATCTGCATAATATATGTGCTAAAAATATTCCTCCAATCCTCAATTTTTCTTCAGAGTCCAACTTCTTTAATTATTTACTCGGCAGATATGAGTAGGTATGGAGAAAGGATTAATATTTGTTGCACAACTTCCTTAATTTTAAACTAGGAAATGTTCTCTTACTCTGTTCAGACAACAGTTTCTTGATCTAGGTATTTGTTTTGCATGGACATAATTAAGTGTTCTAGGACTCTCAGTCTTCTTAGTGTGGCATTGTTATTGTTGTTGTTATGTGCCATCAAGTTGCTTGTGACTCATAGCAATCCTATGTACAACAGCTCTGAAGCCTGTCCTGTCTTGAACCATTCTCACTCTGATCTACCTACCTCCATTGACCAAGCTATGCCATCCATCCATTTCATCCAGCGTCTTCTTCTAATCTATCCCTCCACCCTTGCAAACATAGGGTCTTTCTCCAAAGATCAGTCCCTCCTGGCCACATGCCCAATCTATGTGAGATGGAGCTTCAAAATCCTAACCTCCAAGGAGAAATTTGGCTTCACTCTCTCCATAATAGACTTGTTCTCTTGTCTTGTCTATGCTATGTTCAAGACTCTTCTCCAGCACCACAACTCAAAGTCATCAACTCTTTTGTCAAACTTAGTCATTGTCCAGCTCTCTGGTGCATAACAAATATTTGTGAAGACCATGGCCTGGATCAGGCGAACCTTAATCTCTAGACTGACGTTGTTCCTCGGTGTCCTGGAGAGGTCCCTGACAGCAGATTTACCTAATGCAATTTGTCTTTTGACTTTCTGACTGCAGGTGCTAAGAGTGTTGTTTGTGGAGCTGAACAAGCTTTAATTGTTAACAACCTCATTCTCTTTTCTATCTATGATGATACTTCCAATTGGCCCAGTGGTGAGAATCTTTTTTTCTTGATGTTGCGCTTCAATCCATACTGAAGACTACAGCTTCTGCAGCAAGTGCTTCAGATCCTACTCAGTTTCAGGAAGCAAGGTTGTGTCATCTGCATAATGTAGGTTGTTGATGAGTCTTCCTCTAGTCCTTGATGCCACATTCTTCCTCATAAAGCCCAGCCACCTGACTGATCTGTTGTTCTGCATATAGATTGAAAGGTATGGAGAGAGGACACACCCCTGCCATACTCCCTTCCTGCTTTTGAATCATGCACAGTTTCTCTCCTCTGCTTTAAGGACTGCTTCCTGATGGAAGTCTAGGTTTCTCTTAAGCACAATCAAGGGTTCTGGAATTCCCATTTTCAAGGTTAACCAAAATTTGTTGTGATCCACACAGTCAAATGCCTTTACTTTGCTTTTATTATGGTAGGAACAAGAATTTGTAATGAAGAAAATGATTAGAAATTTTATTTGAAACAGTTATTTGTTAAATTCAGGCTTGACATTCAAGTTGTTGTTATTGTTGTTGTTTTTAGATGCCGTGCAGTTGAGTACAACTCACAAGGGCCTCTGAACAAAAGATCTGAACACTGTTCTGTCCTGCACCATCCTCACACTTTCTGACATACTATAGCCGATTGCAGAAATCATACATTCAAGTACAGCTACTAAATTAAATGATAAACTAGACATTGAAGCGCAGTTACTAATTTATCATTTAAGCATAGGTATCTAGAGCACCAGGCAAAGGTCAAAACTGAAGGTAAATGCAAATACACACTTTATCTAGTAGCTGAAAAAAAAATTGCAGTGATACAAACTCACTATAGATAATTTTCAGCATGCTTCTGATTAATAATTTACTCTAAGTTGCTAATATTGATTTCCAATGTCTTACCAAAAAGGAACTGTTAGATTGGTTCTGCTCTGTTGCAGTCTGAACTTGTCTTTCATTCTTCACACTTGACTGCTCCTCCTAGGTCTCCTAGAGTATTTCTATTGAAATTTTACTGATCTGAATTGTTTCCTTTGAAACAGAGAATTTTTTTTAAAAAGTTATCATTTTAAATTATGGGAGTAAAAGTATTAATTTATAATGGTGTCACTAAACAGATTTTTCTTTAATTAAATATTTTCCTTTATATTTTAACTAGTGTTTTACATCTCATCTGTATAGGTAAAAGTCATCTGTGTAAGTATTTCCATTGTGCTTCTGAGGTATCCTTTCGCTGATTTATTGGGTAAGATTTTGTTTATTACAGGGTGAGAAAGTTACTTTCACACTGAATTCTGACTGAAATTGTCTTTTTGCTATTTTATAAGGAAGATGGTTGAGTGTCTATTAATTATTTTTAGTACACTGTGTTCCTTTTCTTTTGCTGCCTTCTACATCTTTCACTATTTTGCCTATAGAATCACTCAGTGTTGCAAAGAGAGGCTTGAATTTGTTATTCAGTTTTTTCAGCTTGAGAAATCTAAGCAAGCTTTTCCATTTTTGCTTTCTAACTCATGCTCCTTGCACATTTTGTTATAATAGTTTGTTTTGTCTTCTCAAATTGCCCTTTAAAATTTTTGGGCAATTCTTTTGCCTCAGCATTTCTTCCATTTGTTTTGGCTATTTTAATTACAATACAAGTTTCAGAATGCCTTAATGTCTTCTGACATCCATTTTGGGCTTTTTTCTTCTCTGCCTTTGTAATGATTTTTTGTATTCTGCATGGATAGTGTCCTTGATGCTGTTCTACTACTCATCTGATCTTCAGTCTTTCATGTTCTGTGTGTCAAATATATTCTTAAGACAGTTTTTAAATGCAGTTGGGATACATTCAAAGGTCATATTTTTGTTATCACAGGCCTGTTCAATTTTCTTCAACTTCAATTTGAACTTGCCTATGATTCAGCCCTTGGCCTAGTTTTCATTGTTGATATTAAGTTTCTTCAAAATATCTCATTATATGTGTAGTTAATCTGATTCCTAGTGCAGGAGAAGAAGACCCTCTGTGAGGTATATTGATTTGGTGACCGGAGTAATTAGAGTAGGTGTCTCAGAGACAGTGAGATTGACACAGGTTAGAGTAAGGTCTAGTGTTGTTGTAAATAGGGTCACTATGAGTCACAGTCGACTCGACGACCAATAACAACAACAACAACACGTAGTTCATCAGGTAATGCTTCTAAATATAGTCACTTTATAATTTTAATTTTATGTTGGTTTTCAAAGTTCATATAATTGTGTTTTTTCTTATATATTGTGTTTCACACATTCCTTCATTCACATTGTGTTTTATGCAATCATTCACGTACACTGTGCTTTATAAAATTAACCTTCATTGATCTATTCCCACTATTACTTCTTATTTTCAGGCCCCCACTAGATTTTATTAATTACCCCCCTTTATGCCCACAACATGCTGCAACCCATGATTTCCCCCACTTCTGCACCCTCTATCTCCCAGCCTCATCCTTCCTAAGATTTGGACTTCGATACTCATCTTACCAGTTATTTTTCTTATATAGTTACTTTTAACATTTATTTTTTAAAACAATGCATAAATTAGGAAGTCTTTAATTACACAAAATTCTATCATTCAATCGCTAACTCATTTCTATCATCAAAGCCAAATTTTCCAATTCTAGTCCTTTGTTTCCAACTTTGCATTCCAAATACCACTTGTTATTAATGCATCTTGATTACATGTTCAATGAATTTCAGAGTGCAAAGGTTGGTCAAAATCATCAATTTCTTTTCTATCACTTCACTAGTGGGTGTATATAGTTGTGAAATGAATGAACTAACAGAACTTCTGTATATACATATGGGTAGTATCCTTTCATTCACAGCATTATATTTTAGGATAGATCTTGGAATGCTCTTTTTGACAATAAATGCCACTCCATTCTTCTTCAAGTCTTCATTTCCAGAATAGTAGATAATCATGTGATTATCTGATTCAAAATGGTCAATATCAGTTATCTCAACTCACTAATGCTTAAGATGCCAATCATAAAGATTGCATGAAGCATTCCATTTCATTTTGACAACTTTTAATTTTTTTAGTTTCATACTTCTTACATTCTGTGTTACCGTTATTTTTGGGTGCTTGTAACTGTTTCTCCTCATTTTGTTGTTTTTATGTGCCATAAGTAGTCCACAACTCATAGCAACCCTATGTACAATAGCCTTGAAGCCCACCCTATCCTGAGCAAGTCTCACTGATTCCAACACACCTAATCCCACTGCCCCACTTACCATGTCAGTCTATCTCATCCAGGGTCTTCCTGTCCTATACTGTCCCTCCACCCTCCCAACCATGTCTGTCTCCAAAGGATTGGTCCTGGCCATGTGCCCAAAGTATGTGACACGTAGCATCAAAATCCTTGCCTCCAAGAAGAAATTTGTTTTCATCATCTCCAATACAAATCTATTTTTTCTCTTGATGGACCATGTACTACAGGTTCAATACTCTTCTCCAGCACCACAACTCAAAGGCATCAATTCTTCTTCTGTCATCCTTTGTCATTGTCCAGCTCTCTGATGCATGGCAAATAATTGTAGATATCATGATCTGCATCAGGTATGCTTTAAATATCTATAGATTGACATCAGTGCTCCTTAGCACTTTCGAGGGGTCCTTGACAGCACCCTTCCTCAATGAAATTTGTGTTTTGATTTCCTGACTGTTGGTATTAAGAGTGGTGATTGTAGAGTTGTGTAAGCTGAAATTGTTGACAATCTCAATCCTTTCTCCATCAATCACGGTGTTGCTAATTGGCCTACTGATGAGAATCTTTGTCTTCTTGATGTTAAGTTTTATGTACCTCATTTTGAGTCTTTCAATATTAGCAAATTAAGGTCCCTCATTGGGTATAACCTTTGCTCCAACTACATCATTTGAGGATACAGCTCTTTCCCAGTCACATTTTTAGTATTGTCAAACATGACGGATTCATATTCTGGCCATACATCCAATAGTGTTCTACTGTTGTCTGTAAGATTTTCAAAGCTCTATTATTTCAGAAATGGATAGCCAGCCCTGCTTCCTATTGTGTCTTAGTCTGAAAGATCCACTGAAACCTGGACACCAAGTGTGACTCTGCTGGGTTTGAAATACTGGTAGCATAGCTTCCAGCATCACAGAATTATGCAAGTTATCATAACATAGCAAACTGACAGATATATTAAATAAATATAAATAAATGTATACAATATAGGTGCTGTTGTTCTGCATCAGCATATAAGAACTGAATCATACCTGATCCTTTAGTGGATTTTCAGAAGCAGTAAATTGCACAGGAGGAGAGTGTCCAAATTTTACCTGAGGATAATGTGAAACCAGGGAGCAACGTGGAGGCAAGACTGGTGAAATTCTGTTTCAGACACTTTGGGTATGATGTGAGGAGAGGCCAAACTTGGGAAAAAGACATCATGCTTGGGAAGTTGGAAGGTTAGTACAAGAGATGAAGACTCTCAACAATATAAATTGACACAATGACTGTGTCCATAGGGTCCAGTATGTCAGAAATGGTGAGATTGGATCAAAATAGAGCAGGATTCAGAGTTGGGAGTCACAGTCAGCTTGACAGCACAGTATCACACAACGATTCTGATTTTAAGTTTGGCTGATTTTTATTTCCCTCTCAAACCAATAACATCTTTTTACAAAGTTAAAACATCTTTTAAAAATTTTACACCTTCTGACAGGACAGTGTACTCAGTTAACTTGTGTAAGCATAGATTTAATTGTGTTTACTTACTAATCTGTAGGAAACTCTGGTGCCTAGGGCATAGAGACGTGCACTATCAGTCTAAATGAGAGAGGATGCAGTGATTTCTTTATAGCAGTCACAGAGAAGTAATACAGAGACTTATTAACTTCTCTATCAGAGATGATTGTTTCTTTATAATGGTTTTCTAAAAAAATATCAATAGTTTTCTTTCATCTATTCCTTAGCAGCTGAAATTTCTTTTACATGTGAAATTCAAGAGCTTGGATATAACTAGGAAGCACACAAGGAAACATTTTTGTGATATTTAATTAATTTTAAAATATTGACTTCATTTTATCCTTTGAAAGGATATTTTGAGAATATGTCCTTTTTTTGGAAACATCTTTGAAGGTATTACTGCACTGTATATAATATCATATCAAAAGACAGGAAACTGGAATAAGGCAAATTCTATTTCTAAAAGGAATTATATCCTAATAAAAGAAAAGAGCTACTGAGAAAAAGAAATACCGAGTAAAGATGCAGCTACAAGCCAAAGAATAGCTCAAAGAATCTGAGTAATAGAGGAAATGTTGTTGTTTATTTTGCCTAGGGATTTTGAAAGGAGCTTGGAGATTCCACAGTTTGATTTTAACTTCTAGGACCAAGAAGTGTGATACAATAAAATTTTATATGTTTTCAGAAACCCCTATTGTAGTACTTTGTTACAGCATCCCTAGAAAACTGCTACATTACCATGAGTTATAAATTACTTGCTCTCTTTTCATTATTACTGACAAGGATAGTAAAAGTGAGAAGACACCATAGGTATGCTATATCTAAAGTAATCTTCCTCCAAAAGCAAGAGTCTATACACAAGAGTTGTTGCATTCACAAGATTGGTGTGCAGCTGAAAATATAGATAGATTTTTTTAAAGAGAAAGTTTTGCTGAAATTGAAGAAAACAATAACTAACTGAACTCTTTTCTGTCAAGTTTGGACTAATTCATAGCTGACTCTCCAGTAGGTTTCAGAGGCTGTAAATACCAAGGGAAGAGAGTATCTGACTGTCTCCAGTGAGACTGCAGTTGGATTCCAATTTTCAGAGATAGCTCCTTGAGTAAGCAGCAAAAATCTCTAGAGACTAAGCCTTCCAATATGACTGTAAGCACTGTCAATTAGGCTGTCTCATTGTTTTATAGGAAAAATGAAATAAATATTATTAAGTTAACTTATTTAATTAAACACATATAATTTATATGCAATAACATTTAAATAATACAGTGAGATAGTTAAAATTTATAGTAAGACACCATTCTGTCATGTGTACATATTGTGTTGTTAGGTGTCTAAGAATTAAGTATGACTCATAGAGACCTTCTGAACAACAGATATGAACCCTGTCCTATCTCAAATTATTTGTTCAGCATATATATTAAGTATCTATATTTGTTCACACAGCAGCTTCTTACTCTAGGTGCAGGTTTTATGTTTTACTCTTCTCAATGATAACCATAACTTGTTATGATCCCCAAAGCCATGTACCTTAGTAAATAAAGCACAAATAGACATTCTCCTAGTATTCTCTGCTCGTAAGGATCTATCTTGCATTTGAAATAACATCCTTGATACTGTGACCACTTGTGAATCTAGCTTGAACTTCTGAAAGTTCTCATGTTCTGTTTTAGATGTTTTTAAATGATCTTCAACAGAATTTTCTGCATGTCATATTCATGGTATTGTAGACAATTGCTGACAGCTACTGGGATTACAAGCAAGAAAGAATCTCTCACCCATCTCTGCCATTTTTATTCATGTAGAAGGCCAATTCTTTATAATGCATCCAGGCCTTATTGGCAGTTCCTGGGATTACAAGCAAGAAAAATGTGTGTAAATGTTTATAAGCATATAATTTCGTTGTTAGGTGCTATTGAGTCCATTATGACTGATAGTAACCCTATGAACAATAGATCTAAACCTTACCCTATTTTATTCCATCCTCACAATGTCTGAGGCTGCAGCAACTGTGTCAATTGCTGTAGTCACTGTTTCAATCCATTTGGTCAAAGGTCTTCCTCATTTTCACCATCTCTCTGTCTTCACAAGCCTGGTGTATAGCCTTTCTTGCAACATACCTAAATTATATGAGATAAAGCTTTGTCAACTTTGCCTCTGGGAGTATTCTGGCTGCATTCTTTTCTATTCATTTTTATTTAATTTGATTATTTAAATGAGACCTACATAGACAGCACAGATAGGTTAGTCTTTAGTTGCTTTTGTTTATGAGGTACTGGATATAGATTCTTTACATTAATCAGAATTTCTATATCTAGTATAACCAGTACCTCATAAGCAAAAGAAACAAAAGGCTGATCTATTGATGGTGTCCATGTATGTCTCATCAAGAGAGAGAGAGAGAGAGAGAGAGAGAGAGAGAGAGAGAGATTCTGAGATTGTTAACAGCTTCAGTTTATTTAGCTCCACAATCAACACTCTTGGTACCAGCAGTCAAGAAATCAAAAGATTACCTGCACTGGGAAAATCTGCTGTCAGAAACATCTCCAGTGTACTGAAGAGTTACAATGTCAGTCTGGAGACCTAAGGTGCACCTGATTTAGGCCATGGTCTTCGCAATTATGTCAGAAAACTGAACAATGTCTAAGGATGATACACAGAGAATAGACGCTTTTGAGCTGTGATGCTGGAGAAGAGTATTGAATATACCATGGGGTTCTAGGAGCACAAACAGATTAGTCTTGGAAAGGGTGAAACAAAGTTCCTTCTGGAGGCAAGGATTCTGAAGATCCACCTGACATACTTTGGACATGTTGCAAGGAGGGACCAATCCTTGGAGAAAAACATCATGACTGGAAGGGTGTAGGGACAACGCAAAAGAGGAAGACCCTCAATGAGATGAATTGATTCAGTGACGATGGTAACTAATGAGTGTATATGTGTCAGAGACAATAACGTTGGCTCAGGATAGAACATGATTCAGAGCTATTGTACATAGAGTCGTTATGAGTTGCCGGTGACTTGATGGCACATAACAACAACATTTACAGTATGAAAAATCTCTTTTGAAAATGACTTATATTTCTGACTAAAGTAAATACATCAAAATTGTGTCCTTAATTTTTTTTTAATTATTGACTCTAAATTCTCATTCAGTATTTTGGTTTATTTCTTTCTGCTTTTGAATGGTTAAGTATTTCCAAATTCTATTGAAAACATTAAGAGACTTTGATATCTCCAAGGTATCCATAAGACAGGAATAAAGAACTTTTGTTTCCTCTTAAACTATTGGTCATAGTTTTTTAACATTATATTTATTCTTTGTCCATTATTGTGACTATTCTGGCTTTCTACCCGGTTCATTTACTTTGAATTAAAATAGAATATTGGAGAAAAGATAATATTTTTCTAGCTTTCCTTAGAAAAAGTAAAATGAATTGCATATCCAAATTTTTCTGAAAATATTTTAAATTATGGGGTATAAATCAAGAATGAATGAATATATAATTGTTGTTGTTGTTGTTATATGCCATTGAGTCATTTGTGACTCATAATGACCCTATGTACAAGAGCCCTAAATGACATTCTATCCTGTGCCAACCTCGCTGTCTCAAACACATTCATTCCCACCACTCCACTCACAGAATCGATACATCTCATCAAGGGTCTTCCTTTCCTGTGCCGTCCCTCCAC